>NC_043014.1:11271182-11306182 GCF_006345805.1 Octopus sinensis | reverse complement strand
GCTAAGTGACGGGGACGTAAACACACCAGCATCGGCTGTCAAGCAATGCTAGGGGGACAAACACAGACACACAAACACACACATAAATACATATATATATATATGTATATATACATATATACGACAGGGTTCTTTCAGTTTCCGTCTACCAAATCCACTCACAAGGCATTGGTGGGCCCGGGGCTATAGCAGAAGACACTTGCCCAAGATGCCACGCAGTGGGACTGAACCCGGAACCATGTGGTTGGTTAGCAAGCTACTTACCACACATCCACTCCTGCGCCTATATATATATATATATATATATTATATATATGCGTGTCCCCTCCTCCTCCCTCTTCCTTGCCTAAAAACAAAATTCCTTTACACGTGGTAGTTACCACTATTGAAAAGAAGCCTCCACGCGCTGCTACTACACTTTGTCCTTGCCAGCAAAAAGGCTTCTTCGTTCGTCCCCTGTGTGGTTAATCTGTATAGTATTCTTGTTATTTTCTCGTTTTGTAACTAATTGTATTTTTGTACATGTATTTTTATTTTTGCAGTTTTATTGTTTGTCTATGCCAGAAAAAAGGCTTTTTCGTTCGTCCTCTTGTGTTTGTTTTTGTACAGTATTTTAATTTTGCAGTCTTATTGTTACGTCTTGTTTGTGTTCGTACTCATTGTGCCCCGCTGCTTGAAATTTTATTTTAATTCTCTCGCAGGAAGGCCTATTGGATTAGTGTTCTGTTATGCCTTCGAAACATGCCTGACTCCTCTAGCGACAGCTGATGACGGGGGTTTTGTCCTTGTGTAACCTGTCCTGTATTTGGTTTTCGTTTTCCGTTTCTTTGTTTTGTGTTTTTTGGCTTTTTCTGTTTCTACGTCTTATTGTGATGTCCTGTACTTCCGTATAATTATTTATATATGCATGTATATATACATGTAGATGTAGGTACGTACATATATGTTTGTTGTATGCATATATTTTTATTTATTCCTACCTTATACTATATATATATATATATATATATATATATATATATAATATATATATATATCTTATATATATATATATATATATATATATATATATATATATATATAATATACAATATATATATACATATATACGACGGGCTTCTTTCAGTTTCCGTCTACCAAATCCATCACAAGGCTTTGGTCGGCCCGAGGCTATAGTAGAAGACACTTGCCCAGGTGCCACGTAGTGGGACTGAACCCGGAACATGTGGTGGTAACAACAAGCTACTAGCACACAGCCACTCATGCGCCTATATATATATATATTATATATAATATATATATATATATATATATATATATATATATAATATATATTATTATACTATATACATATATATATATACATATATACGGGGGGCTTCTTTCAGTTTCCGTCTACCAAATCCACTCACAAGGCTTTGGTCGGCCCGAGGCTATAGTAGAAAGCCACTTGCCCAAGGTGCCACGTAGTGGGACTGAACCCGGAACCATGTGGTTGGTAAACAAGCTACTTAGCACACAGCCACTCCTGCGCCATATATATATATATATATATATATATATATATGTATGTGTATATGTATATATACATATATACATATATAAATTTATATAAATAAGGATAAGATCGTTATTTGAAATACCTATCTTATCAGGTGGCCAGCATGGAAGTAAAAAACCTCAAAGGTAATAATTATTATTAAAATTATAATTAAAGGTTTCTAAGAGATAGCACCATGCTAGAAATAACAGCCAAAACTTGACTCTGAAACCACCTTAAATGTTCATTGGTATTGTATGAACATTTAATGTGGTTTTATAATCAAGCTTTTGGTTGCTATTTCAAGCATGGTTGTATCTCTTAGATACCCTTAATTATAATTTTACACACACACACACACACACACACACACACACACACACACACACACACTCACACACATATATATATATATGCTGGCCACCTGATTATATCCTTATTTATATAAATTTACATATATAAATATATATATATATATATATATCTATATATATATATATAATACAAAATGTGTATATACATATATATATATATCAATATTTATCCAAACATATATAAATATATATACATATATATATATGTATATATCTATATATATATATTAAGGTATGTAGAAAAATACAACATGGACAAGAACGTATATCTTAGAAGACGATACAATAAACATGGACAGGACATTCGAACCCCTCAGTCTTCAGTCAAGAACCGGATCATCATAGTAATTTCGGCTGATTAATCTTGAGATTACTAGATCACGGCCAGCCCTCCAAGAAAAAACTAAGCAACGAGCATTAGAAAAACTAAGCTGGAAGCGTAGATTTCCTGGAAGAAGGATCGAATGCATACGAACACCAGGACAGCAACAAGGGACAGATAAAAAAAAAAAAAAAAAAAAAAAAAAAAAAAAAACAATAATGGAATACAGAAACATGAAATACAGAAGCATAACGGTGAAAACAACAAGTGTCTTACGACTGATAACAAGCAAACAAATTTTTTCTCTGGCGCATTGGAAAAAGCCTTTATAGCGGCGGACGAAAAAACACGATGTTAACACGACGAGGGTCAGGAGCTGAAAGGCAGATTTCGGCCAACAGTCACGTGACAGAGAAGAGGGAAAAGAAAAGAAAGAGAAGCAAAGGAAAGAGAGAGAGAGAGAGAGAGAAGGGGGACAAAACGCAACCAAAGAGAGAGAAGAGAGAGAAAGAAGGAATCAGAGAGGAGAAGGGATGGGTGTCGAAGAATGACCTGTGAGTGCAGAGCGAGACAAAGAAATAGGAGGGTAGTGGAAGACTAGACCAAAGGATCAGAGGAAAGAGAAGATGAATAGAGAGAAAAGAGAGAGAGAGGGGGACAGATCAAGGTAAAAATGAAGAGAGAGAGGGAGAGAGAGAGACAAACAGAGAGTCGTACCAATTATTAAGAATATGTGTTCACATTAATGATAAGGGGGGTACGGGGCGCCTGGAATATATGTTAAGGTATGTAGAAAAATACAACATGGACAAGAACGTATAACTCTTAGAAGACGATACAATAAACATGGACAGGACATTCGAACCCCTCAGTCTTCAGTCAAGAACCGGATCATCATAGTAATTTCGGCTGATTATCTTGAGATACTAGATCACGGCCAGCCCTCCAAGAAAAAACTAAGCAACGAGCATTAGAAAAACTAAGCTGGAAGCGTAGATTCCTGGAAGAAGGATCGAATGCAACGAACACCAGGACAGCAAAAGGGACAGATATAAAAAAAAAAAAAAAAAAAATATAATATATACATACATATATATATATAGGCGGAGGCATGGTGGTGCGATAAGAAATTTGCTTCCCACCCACATGGTTCTAGGTTCAGTCCCATGTGGGTGTCTGCTACAACAGCGTCGGATCGACCAGAGCTTTGTGAGAGGATTTAGTACAAGGAAACTGAAAGAAGTGTGTGTGTGTGTGTGTGTGTGTGTGTGTGTGTGTGTTTCAATCGATACTGATTGCAGCCA
This sequence comes from Octopus sinensis, assembly GCF_006345805.1. Taxonomy (NCBI): domain Eukaryota; kingdom Metazoa; phylum Mollusca; class Cephalopoda; order Octopoda; family Octopodidae; genus Octopus; species Octopus sinensis. The sequence continues at coordinate 11,302,642 of NC_043014.1, read as the reverse complement.
AGCTACAAACTCAATCGTTTGTAGCTGGACTGCAGCCAACGATGTTTGTTAATGCATTTAATAAATCGCTCGATATTTCTACATTTTCGAATTCCACTAGATGAAAATAACTCCTGTCTTGAAAATCAGCTAGAGTTGACAACAGGAAGAGCGCCGGCCGTAAAATTCATGCAGTTTATTTATACTAGCATGGACGAACAACTGGAATATATATATATATATATATATATTAGTATATATATATATTGAATAAGGGTAGAAATTGATATTAATCAATTAGAGCCAGTGGCCTAGCATATTAAAGAAATCTGAAGATTAAAATATTTTTACATACAAAATTTAAAGGACTGACCACTAAAAGTGGATGGTCAATATGCTAGATATAGACGTCAAAATTGCTTATTTTCCACGAAGAATGCGTTCTCAAGTAAAAACTCAGCACAAAACCAAAGTGTAAAAAATAAGCAAGACAAATGAAAATATACGAAATAATAACCATTACCTATGTACCGATCAGTTTCGCTTGTTAATATCCACGCATATGGATACGTGAAAATCTGCAAGCTCATCAGCATAGTCTGTCGTATACAAACATAATTTCCAGGACTAGATACAAAAACGCTTGACCGTTTATATATGTGGGATGATCTTGTCCGCGTTTGTACACCCAGCACTATTTGACAACCAGTGTTGGTTTGTTTACATCCCCGCACCCGAGGAATTTTGTAAAAAAAAAAAAGATTATTAGAATAAGTACCAGAATGAATCTAGTGTGTTTCTGCATCCTTCATGCTTGATCTAACAATCGCCAGGCGGTGAGCTGGCAGAAACGTTAGCACGCCGGGCGAAATGCTTAGTGGTATTTGGTTTGCCGCTACGTTCTGAGTTCAAATTCCGCCGAGATCGACTTTGCCTTTCATCCTGTCGGGATCGATAAATTAAGTACCAGTTATGCACTGGGATCGATATAATCGACTTAATCCGTTTGTCTGTCCTTGTTTGTCCCCTCTGTGTTTAGCCCCTTATGGGTAGTAAAGAAATAGGTATTTGATCTGCCGCTACGTCCTGAGTTCAAATTCCACCGAGGTCGACTTTGCCTTTCATTCTTTCGGGGTCGATAAATTAAGTACCAGTTACGTACTGGGATCGATGTAATCGACTTAATACGTTTGTCTGTCCTTGTTTGTCCCCTCTGTGTTTAGCCCCTTGTGGGTAGTAAAGAAAGAGGTATTTCGTCTGACTTTACTTTCTGAGTTCAAATACCATCGGGGTCGACTTTGCCCCTCGTCCTTTCGGGGTCAATAAAATAAGTACCAGCTGAGCACTGGGATCGATGTAACCGACTAGCACCCTCACTTACAATCACTAGCCTTGTGCCAAAATTTGAAACCAATATACAGGAAGATTAAAAGAAGGCAAGATAACGAGACAACTGTATGCCAGAAAATGCGTGCAGAATTTGCAATTTGATATGTAAAATTTAAGGGGAATATGTGCGAGGATATATAAAACCTTTGATTTTATTCTAGGTTTGCAGGATGGATATGCAAAATATCGCCTGTAGCCTGAGTTTTTGGGGTTAGCAGAGCTGTTGGTGATCACTGTCGAAAAATGCCATGAATTCTGTAACAAGAATTAAAATTTTTTTTTATGCAGCCTTTTCAAGCCTAGCCAGGCTCATGGGTCCGGTTTCCCGGTTTCTATGGTGTATGTGTTCCCCCCAGCTGGACGGGACGCCAGTGCATCGCAGCGTTACTCAAGAAACAGGAAGAAAAAGTGAGAGAAAGTTGGGGTGAAAGAGTACAACAGGGGTCGCCACCACCCCCTGCCGGAGCCTCGTGGAGCGTTAGGTGTTTTCGCTCAATAAACACACATAACGCTCGGTGTGGGAATCGAAACCGCGATCCTCCGACCGCGAGTTCGCTGCCCTAACCACTGGGCCATTGCGCCTCCGTAACAAGAATTACAAGTCGGAAAGTCAAATGCTGCCATGAAGCTTCTTGTAGAAGACTGAAAAAGTTTTGTCACTCGCCATTTTGTCACTTGCAATTTCATATAAAACAGGGATTGAGGGTCAGTTTGCCCAGGGCTTAGGTTTTCGATGAGATTCGTTTCAAGAAATCTGCTTTGTGTTTTCCAAAGTACTCTGATACCTGCAATCTGAAATGCTGTCGGGCGCTCATAAATCTCTGCCGTAGTGTGGCAATGCGACGTGCGGTGCAGCAATCCTTGTAATATCTAACATGATGAATATTCTTCCCCGTGAACCCTAAAACTCACAAGACTAGTTATCTGGGATCCATAGCGTATAAATGACCGGGATCATGATATTCCCTTTGAAAGAGACTCCGGTAGGTTGCAGGATTCAAGACCCAGTAGTTTTGTCGGAAGCGGACAAGTCGATTACATCGAAACCAGTTCTTGATTTATAGTTTATTTTTATTGATCCAGAAGGGATGCAAAACGAAGCTGACTTCGACGGGATTTGAACTAAGAACGTAAAGAGCCGGTAAAAACGCTGCTTTGCATTTTGCCCGACGTGTTAGCAATTCTGCCAGCTCGCCATTGGTCCTTTTTATTTACCTCTTTTCAAGGTTCTCTTTTGTAATCCGAACCATTTATCAATTCCTCCAATAAATATGTTTACTGGTTGCTTTAACAACTGCATCGAATAACTTGGTGCCGACCAAATACAAAACATGTTTGATTGTCCAATCAGAGCATTTGTATCTAAGATCAGTCCTATTTAATATGCCGATAAAAGTTGATAGTACCAAAGCAAAGCAGAAATGAACGGAAAAGGTTACCTTAGATTATTCCTCTTCTAATAGAGACAGAAGTTAGTCTCTTTTTTTTTTTCATCTCCATTTATTCTTTCTGGGTCGTCGTTGGTTATATGTGCTGTTATACTCTCTTCTATTGTAAGCACAAGGCCCGAAAATTTAGGGGAAGGGGCCAGTGGATTAGATTGACCCCAGAACACAACTGGTACTTTATTTAGCGACTCCGAAAGGATGAAAGGCAAAGTCGACCTCGGCGGAATTTGAACTCAGAACATAAAGACAGACGAAATACCTATTTCTTTACTACCCACAAGGGGCTAAACACAGAGAGGACAAACAAGGACAGACAAACGTATTAAGTCGATCATATCGATCCCAGTGCGTAACCCCGAAAGGATGAAAGGCAAAGTCGACCTCGGTGGAATTTGAACTTAGAACGTAACGGCAGACGAAATACAGCTAGGCATTTCGCCCGGCGTGCTAACAATTCTGCCAGCTCGCCGCCTTATGTGCTCTGTTATATTAATTTTTCTCTGGTGGAAAACGGCAGGAAATCAGCACAACTTGCCTTGATGAAAAACTCTCACTCTTTTGCCCTTAGAGAATCTGTTGCGCCAATGTATGATAAAAAGATAGGCTCCAGAACTGATACCAGTTAGTTGTTTCAGAATGTATTACACGCAATGGGATTGGATCTTTGATCCAAATGCCGCACAGTACTCTCAACCAATCATAACACAGGACTCAACCAATATTCAAAACTCACATGATGGGTAAATCGACCAATCGTTATAGATTAACGTGTTGAACCTACAAAAAACCTGATTGACTTCAATATTCCATAATAGACATTAGTCTAGCTACAACTGCTTGAATCGATGTTAAACCACTGCCTGTTTCTCCTCGTTTTAGATAAATCCGGTCTAAAACATTGTTGATGTCGAAATTTCTGGTGTTAGTCATCAGTTTTTGGGTATTAGCATCAATGACTCGGATCTCATCTAACGGCCAATCGAATACCCAAATGTGTGCTGATAAAGCAAACACATTGCATACAGTGAGTTCAGATGACTGTGGGCTTTATATATATATATATATATATATATATATATATATTATATATATATATATTATATATATTATATATATTATATAATGCAAAATGGGACAAGAACGCAACACATCAGGACAACTAGGTGATACAAAAGGGGACAACAAAACATCCAGATAGACGATGCAAAAAAACAAGGACGGATCATTCGAAGCCTTTTATCTTCAGTCAGGGCCGGATCATCCTCGCAATTTCGGCTGATTAATCTTGAGATTGCTTTAATCTGGCCAGCCCCAAGGAAAAACTAAGCTAAGAGCATTAGATTCCTTTGGTTACGGCTATATATATATATGAGTGCTATATTCCCTGGTTATGTGTTCATTGTTTCAAGTTCCATCATAGGATGAATTTATATCCATCCCTAAGTACGTGTGACATTCAGAAAGTCAGAAATGTCATCAAATGTCATCAAATGTCAGTCTTATATCAATAGTTCGCCATCGCTTTACAGTAACATTAGAACTTCATTTCTGCATCCTTTCAGAATGTTATAACCAGATTAAAGCCCTTCTTCGTCCCACCAGTGAAGTTGCGTGGCATAGTGGTAAGGATATTTGCCTCACGGTCGTTAGATCGTCGGTTCGATTCCCGGCGGTGCGCTGTGTCCTTGAGCAAGACACTTTATTTCTCGTTGCTCCAGTCCAGTCAACTGGCAAAAATGAGCAGTACCTGTAATTCAAAGGACCAGCCTTAAAACATTCTGAGTGATGCTGAAAATCCTTGAGAACAACCTTAAGGGTATGCATGTCTGTAGAGTGCTCAGCGACATGCAATGATAATTTCAAGTGTAGGCTGTTCCGTTGATCGGATCAACTGGAACCCTCGTCGTCGTAATATATATGTATGTATGTAAAGGTGGAAAGCTGGCAGAGACGTTAGCACACCGGGCGAAATGCTTAGCGGTATTTCGTCTGCCGTTACGTTCTGAGTTCAAATACCGCCGAGATCGACTTTGCCTTTCCTCCTTTCGGGGTCGATAAATTAAGTACCAGTTGCGTACTGGGGTCGATCTAATCGACTGCCCCCCTCCCCGCCAAAATTTGGGGCTTTGTGCCTAGAGTAGAAAAGAATGTATATGTATGTATATATTCATGTGCTTGTGCGTGTGCATGTGTGCATGTGTGTGCATGTGTGTGTGTGGATAGATAGATAGATAGATAGATAGATAGATAGATAGATAGATAGATAGATAGATAGATAGATAGATAGATATAGATAGATAGATAGATAGAGAGATATAAAAGCGCGTAGCTTAGTAGGGTATTCGGCTTACGATCCCTGAATAAGTGTTGTTTAAGGATGTTGAACGAAACACCCATGTTTCTAGAGGTGTACTATCCAAACACCAAACAATTCCTCTCAACACATGGCTATGATGCTCCCCCACTACTTCTGCTCGCTATCTGAGATGCACATATCGTCAGCCACCAAGGAATATGCTCAACTGGTTATGGTCAAACAACTGACAAACATATCTGTGGCATTGAGCAGAATATTTGCTGTAGCCCATCTTTTATACCAAGGCAAAACAAGGTACATAATAACACTTCCAATCAGTTAAGATCAGAAGCCATGAGAGCCGCTGCTTGGTAATGCATCAGTGCATTAGCCACTGCACGGTACTGCATCAGAGCTACTGCCTAGGGCATATTGAGCAGAATATTTACTGCAGCCCATCTTTTATACCAAGACACTATAGTCCATTTTTTTAGACAAGTTATAAATAATGGTCATTACATATTTTCCTTTATTAGAGTAAATTTGCTCCAATCGGAGGAAACCCCCTTCGGTCATGAATGACCATGGGATTGCACCTAGAAAGTTACCCTCCGAGGCACAAGTCCGGGCAAGGTTGTTTATGGAAGCGTCCCCTCTCCTCACCACTGCTGTTATCCAAGGGAAAGGCAAAGGGGCCGATACAGCTGGGCACCAGTGATGTCGCAACTCATTTCTACAGCTGAGTGAACTGGAGCAACATGAAATAAAGTGTCTTGCTCAAGATCACAACACGCAGCCCGGTCCGGGATTCGAACTCACAACCTCACGATCGTAAGCTCGACGCTCTAAGCACTGAGCCATGCGCCTTCACAAATTTGCTCCAAAAAAGGGCATATATTTAATGACCATTATTTACACCTTGTCCTCTATATCACTCTGTATGAAAACCAGCTTGACTGGAACGCAACCACGGATTTACAATATAGAATGGTGACGAACTATAACCTTGGACCCTGCTATAAGAATACAGGGAACTCTTTACTAATCTAAGTGATATTGTTAGCCTGGTGTGCCAACAGAGAGCTTATGAGGTATTTTGCCTGGATTGATAATCTCTCACTAATAGCTATGTTGCTATATTATCATTATCTTTATATATAAAAGTGAAGTTGTGTGAGTGTCTGTCTCCTACGATTTAGATTCCTAACTACTCCCACATTTTGCGGTGCAGTTTAACCAAAACCGGGTATCTTATAGTCGTGATTCATATCGCGCCCTTCTGGGTATTAGCGCGCGTCTACGATGAGTCTACGATTTGAAACAAAATTTACCATAATTTTCCCCATTTTTAATGCATTTTTTTGCTATTATATAAGGGAAGTAACTCTCTAAAAATGCTTATATAGTTATTTCCCTTACAAACCCGAGCAACGCCGGGCGATACTGCTAGTCGTTTATATATCTAAGGCGGCGAGCTGGCAGAATGCTTAACGGCATTTCTTCCACCTCGACATTCTGAGATCAAATACCTATTTCTTTACTACCCACAAGGGGCTAAACACACAGAGGACAAACAACGACAGACAAACAGATTAAGTCGATTATATCGACCCCAGTGCGTAACTGGCACTTATTTAATCGACCCCGAAAGGATGAAAAGCAAAGTCGACCTCGGCGGAATTTGAACTCAGAACGTAACTGCTGACGAAATGCGGCTACGCATTTCGCCCGGCGTGCTAACGTTTCTGCCAGCTTGCCGCCTATACCGTCGATAAAATCATTTGAAGGAACGCATCACCAACTCCTTTGCACACGTATCACCAGATTTGCTATTACGAGTTCACAATGAGTGGGCTAAACGTATTGCAATGTGTATTCAAAACAATGGTAACCATACAGAGCCTGTTGCATAAAAAAAAACTATTCTTATAAACTGTTTCTTATAAAAAAGATAAATTGTTCCTATGTATGACGACTTTTGAATCACCCTGTAAATGTGTGTGTGTGTGTATGTTTGTGTGTGTGTGTGTGTGTGTGTGTGTGTGTGTGTGTGTGTGCATCTGTGTTTATACATACGCACAGACACATGTGTGTTTGTGTGTAAAGGCGCACAGCCTAGTGTTTAGATACGTCGCACTCATGACTCTAAGATCGTGGTTTCGAATACCAGGCCGGCTGCGTATTGTGTTCTTGAGCAAGACACTTAATTTAACGATGCTCCAGTTCACTTACCTGTAAATAGGTAACCTTGCGACGGACCAGACTTGTTATCACGGATGATGTTGGCCGCCTTGCCAGCGGGGTGGCATCATTCGAAGGCTAAAACGATGTAAAGAGCATTGTGACTAGCGATGTATAGCAACATCCGAGAATCTGGTCGATCATGTGACCATGCAATATATATACATACATACATACATACATACATACATACATACACACACACATACATACATACATACACACACACACCACACACACACACACACACACCACACACACACACACACACACACACACATTGCGAGAATGATCCGGTTCTTGACTGAAGATTAGAGACTTCGAATGACCCGTCCCTTTTTTGTGTCGTCTATTTGAATGTTTTGCGTTCTTGTCCCATTTTGTATTTTTATATATATTTATATATATATGTGTGTGTGTGTGTGTGTGTGTGTGTGTGTGTGTGTGTGTGTGTGTGTGTATGTATGTATGTATGTATGTATGTATGTATGTATCTATGTATGTATGTGTTTATGTGTGTGGCTGCGTTTGTCCCGCCGCCATCGCTTGACAACCGATGTTGATATGTTTACGTACGTCCCCGTAACTTAGCGATTCAGCAAAGGAGACCTATAGAATAAGTACTAGGCTTAAAAAGAATAAGTCCTGGGGTCGATTTCTTCGACTAAAAATGCCCTTTAAGGTGGTGCTCCAGTATGGCCGCAATCAAATGACTGAAACAAATAAAAGAATAAATATATATACACATATGTACACGGTAGATTTCCACTGTTTCCGTCTACCAAATTCACTCACAAGTTATTGGTCAGCCTGGAGGCGGCACTTGCTCAAATTTTTGCGTAGTGGGGCCGAAACCAAAACCACGTTATTGCAAAGTATGCTTCTTAACCACATAGCTGATACCTGTGCTATAACACAAAACTTATTGGCATGATAAGGCTGTTGCAATAATTCATCGGAATTTTTTTGCAAAATTAGGTTTTGTATGTAAAAAAATTAGGTTTTGTATGTAGGGGAAAAGCTATGATTATTTCGTGGGAACAAAAATGCAAGCTGTGGGAAACAACGAAATGACGTTGTAGAGGGAATAATAAGAAGCAACAGGCCGAATATACTGGGTGTCCCAGAATTAATTATTTATTTCAGTGAAATTGGACAATTTTTTCAAAACTCACTTTTATTTATATTTATCATGTTTAATATGCGTTAAAAGAGTACAAATGTTTAATTTTCCTTATAATTTTATTTTTTATAATGTTTTTAATAATTTTTTTAATAATTTTTTTTCATTTCTGTCAGATCTTGCTTATTGGTCCACGACAGTTTTTTTTACAATATGACTGCAATCATTTTCTCTGCCTCCACTCACAGGGTAGAGCAATAGTTTAGCTGAACGCATTCAGTTAGCAGTGCAGTAGATAACTCCTGAAATGTTTCAAAATGGGGGTCGCAATGCTAAGGATAGATTTGAAATTTGTAGGGATTGAGACGGAACACATGTTGAAAATTTTCACTACAGTTTTGACGTAAGATTCAGTCAGATTTTTTTTAAACATTGAAATAAATATTAGATAATGAGGGTAGAAACTGATATTAATCAATTAAAACCAGTGACTTATTTTAAAAATCCGAAGATTAAAAATTATATTACATACAATTTAAGAGGAATGACCATGAAAGTGGATTCCAAATATGCTAAAGATAGACATCAAATCGCCTTACCACGAAGAGTATGTTCTCAAGAAAGATTTCAGTAAATGATGGTGATATTGAGTAGGTTTATGCTTGTTAATGTGGGAAGCAAGCCCTGCCTCGCTGCGTGCTTGGAGTTCACAATCATCACAAGAGAAACCATATGAAGTAGGTTCTTATTTCTTTATTGCCCATGGGTTAAACATAGAGTGGACAAACAAGGACAGACAAACGGATTAAGTCGATTATATCGACCCCAGTAACTGGTACTTAATTTATCGACCTCGAAAAGATGAAAAGCAAAGACGACCTCGGCGGAATTTGAACTCAGAACGTAACGGCAGACGAAATCCCTATTTCTTTACTACCCACAAGGGGCTAAACACAGAGGGGACAAACAAGGACAGACAAACGTATTAAGTCGATTATATCGACCCCAGTTCGTAACTAGTACTTAATTTATCGACCCCGAAAGGATGAAAAGCAAAGTCGACCTCGGCGGAATTTGAACTCAGAACATAGCGCCAGACGAAATACCTATTTCTTTACTACCCGCAAGGGGTTAAACACAGAGGCGACAAACAAGGACAGACAAACGGATTATGTCGATTACGTGAACCCTAGTGCGTAACTGGTACTTAATTTATCGACCCCGAAAGGGTGAAAGGCAAAGTCGACCTCGGCGGAATTTGAACTCAGAACATAGCGCCAGACGAAATACCTATTTCTTTACTACCCGCAAGGGGTTAAACACAGAGGCGACAAATAAGGACAGACAAACGGATTATGTCGCTTACGTGAACCCTAGTGCGTAACTGGTACTTAATTTATCGACCCCGAAAGGGTGAAAGGCAAAGTCGACCTCGGCGGAATTTGAACTCAGAACGTAGCGGCAGACGAAATATGGCTAAGCATTTCGCCGGCTTGCTAGCGTTTCTGCTAGCTCGCTGCCTTTTCATTTGTTTCTTTAGTGGTTGTTAGGCTTTTATAGAACAGAGATGCAAGTATGACACCGACATTTACTTCATCTGCTGTGGAAGATATTTGCAATTTCTCTTACCTGGGCAGTGTGGTCAGAATAGAGGAAGAAATAGAAAAGAATATGAACAACAGAATGGTCAAGTAGGGGACCTATTTCATCCTATGCTCCAATTCTGGATAACAACGAGAATCAGTATTGATATAAAGGCCGTGTTATAAAGGGTAATAGTTCTGCTAAAGGATTTGAATAGCAGTGAAACGTGGAAAATGTCGGCGAATGTGCCAAGGAACTAGATGTATTCCATCAATGGTGTCTACGGAAAATGCATGTAAGAAAATCCTTCCACGAAGCAAAATCCCAGCCAGCAGTACATCGGTTTCGCCTGGTTGGTCACATTTTGCGCCTGACAGCAGTTCAGTGTGCAAAAACTGCAAATGACATCGTTAGCAGAAAAACAAACGGGAAAAAGTGTCGACCCCACAAAAACAGCTAGCACCAGATACTCCAGGAAAACATTAAATACTGGTAGAACCGCTGCAGATCGGCAACGGTGGAGAAAGCTTGCTACCGGGAAGACCTATGTTGAAGTCTAATAATGGAATACGAATTCTTTTACATTCAAAATGGTATTTTGAAAGTTGTTCCTTCATTTATCGTATCTAAAATATTCAATATACACTGGCGAAAATAAATTTAAGACCAATGATAAAAGTTCTATTTCTTACAAAATATTTATGTATAAAAATAGTTATTGTCTGCATCATTCGAAAGTGAAATAAATTCTGCATAAGGTGTAACAGATGAAAATGATTTGTATGGTGTTAGTAACAAAATATTTTGTAAGAAATAGAACTTTTATTATCGGTCTTAAATTTATTTTTGCCAGTGTATGTCCAGGGCCGTCTTATCAACATTTTAGGCCCCGCGTAAATGAGTGAACTGGACCCTATGGAATTTATATATTGACATTAAGACACAGAATACATATATCAGAATTAGGCCCCTAAACATGTGCCTAAACATGTGGATCCACTGGGTAACTGTCCAGTTTGCCCATGTCTTCAGACGGCACTGTAAACAACCGTTATATGCAAAACAATCGCATTAAAACTAAAATAGCCATCTATGTATCATACTTAATATAAATACATCATTAAAAGGCATATTTACTGCGGTATTCGTCCAGAGATAACATCTCATATGGACGTGCAGTTTTTAAAAACAATATATATATTGGAGGACAATTGTGTGAAAGGGGTGCTCAGCAGGTACTTATTTTATTGCCACTTGAAGGATGAAATGCAATGTCGACCTCGGCAGAAGGTGGTTTGGAAAATGCTGCTAAGCATTTCGCCTGACGTGTTAGCGATTTTGCCAGCTCGTCGCCTTAAGATAAGGTACAGATGTAAATAATAGTATGTAAATGTTGTTTTAAAAAAAATACCCTTTAGGTAGAAAAAATCAATAGACAACAGCTGCTCGTGGGACCTAAACCCATATCATCCATAAACACAACAGACATTGTTCTGCTACTGAACCAAAGCTATCCTTCGAATGCCTTTACCCATTTTAGAAACCTAATTCTTACCCACGGGTATTGTACTTTGATTATGTTATAAGAATTTAGAAACTTATAAGAATTTAGAAATAATTATTTCCCGCTCTCTCGAAGTTTCTAAATTTTTATGGCGTAAACAATATCTGAAGTAGTTTTTGGATCCTCAGGACTGTTCCCTGATGATGTTATCATCAGCATATTGAAGCTGAGAAGTACAGTCATTGGTTCTTTTAGTTGTTCTAACTTGACCGCCAGGGTTCCCAGTGTACAAAATATAAATTAAATAAGACCATAAATCTGTTTGACCTGTCCCAATAGAGGCAGCCCACCGCAGTATCTGTAGTTTACGCTGTGAAACGATCTGATCTGGGTAAGGATTGGGATTAGAGTTTATGATTAGGGTTAAGGATTTAGGGCTTAATGATTATGGTTATGTCTAGGCCAGGGTAAGGGTTAAGGTTTAATGGTTAGTGTTAGGGTTTAGGGTTAAAATTACGGTTAGACTGCGCACTAAAGTGTAAATGACCAGGTAGAATATATGCTAAAGTGGCGCTGATAGTTTTCCCCTTTATGCATCTTTCATATCTTAATGAAGAACCTTCACAACTACCGTGAAGGCACATGGCCGGGTGGTTAGAGCAGCGGACTCGCGGTCGAGGAATCGCGGGTTCGAATCACAGACCGGGCGATGTGTGTGTTTATGAGCGAAACACCTAAGCTCCACGCGGCTCCGGCAGAAGGCAATGGCGAACTTCTGTTGACTCCTTCGCTACAACTTTCGCTCTCTCTCTCTCTCGCTCTTTCTCTCTCTCCCTCTCTTTCCTCCTGCATCTTGCAGCTCAACTGTGACGGACAGGCGGGGAACCTATACGCCAAGGAAACCGGGAAGTCGGCCCTTGTGAGCCAGGCATGGCTCGAGAAGGAACATACTTCACAACTAACATCATGAATTGAAGTCCTTGACAACATCATCGACAGGGAAGCTACTTGTGTATAGACAATTACAAGAAGGAAAACACCCAGTAGAAATTCCGAGGCGTTAATACAAACATCAGCTGAATCCAATATTCGAAATCTTTAATAGAATTGAGGTTTCTTCCTGAACGTTTGAGACACCTAATCGTCCTCCCTGAATGATAAAATGTTTCTATGGATGCGACTTTTTTTCGAAAGTAACTGCAAAAAGGAGGCTCACAGACACAGCTGCCAACGAACGAAAGCAGACAATAGCATGGCCGAAAAAGAAGGGCCAGGGGAATTTAGGCGATGTTTTTATGGGGCAGCACTTTGGGCCTGCTGTATAAGCCTGTAGAGGTTTTGGGGGGAGCCGGGGGCAAGGAGAATCAAGGGCTGTCCCGTATGGGAGGAACACTCTTTAGCTACTACGTACTCGGAAACAGGTTGGCATAAAAAACTGTTGGTACCAACTGCGCTCTAAATCTTATGACCTCTTATGCCAGGGTTCTTTTAGGTAGAAAACAGGCTTATACAGCCATCATAGAACAAGTACATAAATTCAATAGAAACAAATTATCGACATCATTGGATATCAATGAAGATAATTCTATACAAATCTCACTCTATGAAATTCTTTTACAGTGAGTGCTCTTGTTCTGCATATCAAAGAATATGCATGTCTTACTTCTCCGTCTCTCTCTCTAACTAATTCATACGTGCGCGCTCACCCACACGCGCACACAGATACTCACTCACTCACTCTCTCTTCCTCTCTCTCTCTCTCACTATATGTATATAATTATATATGCCTTCGTGTGTATGCATGTATCATGTATGTATGTATGTATGTATGTATGTATGTATGTATACTGTATTTGACACATATAAGACGCTTCCCCCCCCCCCCCACACACACATAAAAAAGTAGTTTGTGTCATAAAATCACCCCGAATCTTGAATGGAGGATGTTGAAACTGGTGTGAGTCATATATGCCATGAAATACGATAAATATACATATGTATGTGTGTATGTATGTATATATTTATGTATGCATGTATGTATCCATATATATATATATATATATATATATATATATATATTTAGGCGCAGGAGTGGCTGTGTGGTAAGTAGCTTGCTAACCAACCACATGGTTCCGGGTTCAGTCCCACTGCGTGGCATCTTGGGCAAGTGTCTTCTGCTATAGCCCCGGGCCGACCAATGCCTTGTGAGTGGATTTGGTAGACGGAAACTGAAAGAAGCCTGTCGTATATATGTATGTATATGTATGTATGTGTATGTGTTTGTGGGTCTGTGTTTGTACCCCTAGCATTGCTTGACAACCGATGCTGGTGTGTTTACGTCCCCGTCACCTAGCGGTTCGGCAAAAGAGACCGATAGAATAAGTACTGGGCTTACAAAGAATAAGTCCCGGGGTCGAGTTGCTCGACTAAAAGGCGGTGCTCCAGCATGGCCGCAGTCAAATGACTGAAACATGTAAAAGAGTAAAAGAGTATATATATATATATATGTATATTTCGGTCCATATATATAGCGAGAGAGAGGGGGGTTATGAGAGGTAATGGTGTCAATAAGACCCAAAGGTGTCAGGTAATGCTGAGTAAGTGCTATGGACAGTCTATAGTTAAGCTCCAGGTTCGGTAATTATACGAAAGAGGTCAACGTAGGTCATATATCAGCATGTGTATATATAAAAATTATTAACAGAATGAGATAAAAATCCAAAGCTGTGAAAGATTTCAGAACATTTATAAAGAGATGGTCTTACAGCTGTTTCCGGGTTATTTTATATATCCCTTCATCGGAGACGGTGTGAGAAGATGGTTAAGCAATGGTTATTCTAGATAAGATATGAAATAGAGAGTGAAGTGGAGAAATGAAAATAGAACTGGGAAAAGCAGGGATATTGTATCTGTAGTTCCATTATTTAGGCAGAATGGTATATATATAAGGTTCTTGTACCTTGTGAATAAGTTCCAACGGTATTTAAAATTGGTCATTCCAAGAAAAAAAAAGCCTGGATTCAATAACAAACTCTATGCTTGGAATGACCAATTAACTTAGGACTTATGAAAGGGAAGCTCTATGTTACTAAGAAAGCATGAAACAAGAGCTAATGGATAGTCTAAGAACAAGTTGGGCATATTCGACAAACTTATGAAAATGGTTTGTCCTGAGAACAGATCTCTTGTCCTCAAAGCAAAGTGTACACCTTGTAGTTAGTTAAGAATACGAGTGTCTGCAGGCCTAGACGTCGTAGGCCTAGACGCCGCAGGTTTAGACGCCGCAGGCTTCCCTTCCCAGCTGGAGCCAGCAGGGGCTAGACTGAGGGAACAGTAGGTCAGACGGCATGACAATTTTCTCGTTCCGTGACGGCAGGCCCCTCACCTGGGATGACACATGCTGTGACACCTTCTCCAGCAAAAACTTGGTGTTGTCAGCTACCAGCCCAGACTCCGCTGCTCGTCAGCTTGAGAAAAACACACTGTCACGGTACCAGTTGCTCTCTGACAGGCTTATGGTCGAAACAGTGGCAGTTGAGACGTCCGGCGTTCTTGGCTCCCCACCCCCCGGGCTGTATCTCCGCTCACCGATATCGGAGCAAAGATTACTGTCCGGAAGTGCGAGCCCCGTAAATCAGAGTAGCTGTTCCCGTGCACCTTACTCGCTATCTGCCCCGAGCAACGCGTTTTCCATTCTTATTTCTTTATTGCCCACAAATAGCTAAACATAGAGGGGACAAACAAGGACAGACAAAGGGATTAAGTCGAGTAGATCGACCTCAGTGTGTAACTGGTACTTAATTTATCGACCCCGAAAGGATGAAAGGCAAAGTCGTCCTCGGCGGAATTTGAACTCAGAACGTAACGGCAGACGAAATACCTATTTCTTTATTACCTACAAGGGGCTAAACACAGAGAGGACAAACAAGGACAGACAAACAGATTATGTCGATTAGATCGACCCCGGTGTGTAACTGGTACTTAATTTATCGACCCCGAAAGGATGAAAGGCAAAGTCGACCTCGGCGGAATTTGAACTCAGAACGTAACGGCAGACGAAACACCGCTAAGCATTTCGCCCTGCTGCCATGGGAAGTGTTTCTGTATTATGATAGGTAAGAGTCTCCGTTAATAAATAAATGTATGTATATATGTCTGGAAACCTTAATCTCTCTTGGTTATCACACATCATTCAGTAACTGATTACCAGAAACCTACCAAGCAACGGACATTTACTCGAACAACCCGCAGTAAAGCTGGGGTTGAAGGAGATTCGGGTGAGGGTTGACAGACGGCAAAAACTTAATCTAAGGATGGTAGTTTCATAATAAATCCTCTACGAAAATGGAGGATTAGCTTAATAAAATGCTTTTCATAATTTAAATCATCAATAATCTTTGATTATTAAAGAAAATTTACTTGTTTCAGTATTTGATTGTGGCCATGCTGGGGCACCGCCTTGAACTAATCGACGCCAGGATTTATCTTCTTTTTAGAGCCTGCTACTTATTCTATCGACCTCTTTTGCAGAACCGCTAGGTTACGAGGACGTAAACACACCAACACCGGTTGTCAATCAGTGGTGGGACACACAAAGACGCACGCAAGCACGCACGTGCGTACATATATACATATACATACACACACACACACACTCTCTCTCTCACACACACACACACACACACACACATATATACATGTTTCTGTCAGTTTCCGTCAACCAAATCCACTCACAAGGCTTTGGTCGACTTGAGGTTATAGTGGAAGACATTTGTGCAAGGTGCTGTGCAGTGGAACTGAACTAGGAACCACGTGGTTGGGAAATGTATTTTATCGAACCCACAGAATTGACAAAAAAAAGGGGGGAGGGCAATTTGTGGCTCTTGCAGATTAATCGGCTCTTGGATGAAATCTGATCTACAGATTAAATGGTTCTGGTTGATACTGAAAAGGACTCGTTACCGACTTAAATAAAAGTAAACTCCCTGGACATTAATGTCTCAAATCCTAGGTGTCATGGGGCCAGTTACCCAGTTTCTATGCTTTATATAAGTGACTGAGATCATTCTCCCTAAATGAGAAGTGGGCCTGCGGCATGGTTATTCATTTACAGCTGAACTGGAGCAACTTGGAATGAGGTGTTTCGTTCAAAAAAAAAAAAAAACGAAAAAAAGAAAGAAAAGAAAAACCGCAACACCCTGTCAATGAATCGAAACCACTGTCTTGTGATTGATAGAGCAACATATTAACTGTTTCTTCTGTCTTTACTGCCCACAAGGGGCTACACACACAGGTGACAAAAAAGGACAGACAAATGGATTAAGTCGATTGTATCGACGCCAGTGCGTAACTGGTTCTTACTTAATCGACCCCGAAAGGATGAAAGGCAAAGTCGACCGCGGCGTAATTTGAACTCAGAACGTAGCGGCAGCCGAAATACCTATTTCTTTACTACCCACAAGGGGCTAAACACAGAGGCGACAAACAAGGACAGACAGATGGATTAAGTCGATTATATCGACCCCAGTGCGTAACTGGTACTTATTTAATCGACCCCGAAAGGACCTCGGTGGAATTTGAACTCAGAATGTAGCGGCAGACGAAATACCTATTTTTTATTACCCATAAGGGGCTAAACACAGAGAGGACGAACAAGGAAAGACAAACGGATTAAGTCGATTATATCGACCCCAGTGCGTAACTGGTACTTATTTAATCGACCCCGAAAGGATGAAAGGCAAAGTCGACCGCGGCGGGATTTGAACTCAGAACGTAGCGGCAGACGAAATACCGCTAAGCATTTCGCCCGGCTTGCTAACGTTTCTGCCAGCTCACCGCCTTAACATAGTAACTGTTTCATCACACGCTTTCACTTACCAATTTAAAAGCAGACACATATTGATTTCAAATGTTGGCGCAAGGTCAACAAGTTCGTGAAAGAGGGTGAGTTAATTACATCGACCCTAGTGATCCGCTGGTACTTATTTTATCTACCCCGACAGCGTTTGGCTACCAATTTTCAGTTTCTGTAATTTCTGTTCGAATTGATTTCATATTTAGTGTAATGATATACTTTTATACGCTAATCAATGTCATGGAAATCATTTTCGCCATAAATCAATAAATAGTTATTAGCTATCAAAGGGTTGAAAATTTTGGGTAATTTTAGCGAATGATTGTTTCCATTGTAACGAGCCAAACATGAGAACTCTTTCGTCTGCGAGAAAGCACATGTTGACGAAGATATTCCAGTCATTGTGGTAGCTGTCATATGTGCTAAAAATAGCAGCCAAATAGGCCTTTAATCACGCAGCAGAGGAGGCGGCGGTTTCATACTTGCAAGAAAAGGTTGTTATACCTAAAAGAAAATTTTGCTAAACAAAGTATTTTAAGAGGACAAGAAAAGGTGGTGGGAATATGTATTGGTGATGCTCGCGCCAAGGACGCATGGAGGTTGTGTCAGTGTGGAAAGAAACATGGTTTGAATGTGGCACCCTTCTTCTCAGGACTGTAGTGCTTTTCCATTTCTCATGGGTTAAGGAATTGACTTCAGTCCGGTTCTGTGTTGAAGAGCTGGGGATGAACCATTGCACAGCTCTTTTATTTCTCTTTTACTCTTTTACTTGTTTCAGTCATTTGACTGTGGCCATGTTGGAGCACCGCCTTTAGTCGAGCAAATCGACCTCAGGACTTATTCTCCGTAAGCCTAGTACTTATTCTATCGGTCTCTTTTGCCGAACCGCTAAGTTACGGGGACGTAAACACACCAGCATCGGTTGTCAAGCGATGTTGCGGGGACAAACACAGATACAAACACACACACACACACACACACACATATATATACATATACATATACATATACATATATTGGACGGGTTTCTTTCAGTTTCCGTCTACCAAATCCGCTCACAAGGCTTTGGTCGGCCCGAGGCTATAGTAGAAGACACTTGCCCAAGGTGTCACGCAGTGGGAATGAACCTGGAACCATGTCGTTGGTAAGCAAGCTACTTACCACACAGCCACTCCTTCGCCTATAGCTGTTGATTATAACAGCTATGTTGCGGGGAGCATGTGCGGAGGACTTGCTCCGTCATCAAATTCAACTTGGTGGTCCTGGAAAGATTGCTGGGATCGACGAAATAGTCTTCTCCGGTTGTAAGTACAACCGAGGAAGAGTCCTACTTGAGCAGTGCATTTTCGGAGGAATGTATCGCGAGACGAAACAGGGTTTTTCTGTATGCGGTGCCATGTCGAAATCGTGACACACCGGAGGAATTCATACGTCAATCGATTCTTCTAGGAACCACAATTTTCAGCGATTTCTGGAGGGCGTACTCTCACATTCCTGAAATTAATGGTTTAAAATTTTGAGCGTAGAACGGTGAACCACTGCGTCAGGTTTGTTGACTCGAAAGACAATACCCACGCTCAACAAGTGGAGATTACGTGCACTCACCATTCTTTGCTACTCTTTTTACTCTTTACTCTTCTACTTGTTTCAGTCATTTGACTGCGGCCATGCTGGAGCACCGCCTTTAGTCGAGCAAATCGACCCCCCGGGACTTATTCTTTGTAAGTCCAGTACTTATTCTATCGGTCTCTTTTGCCGTACCGCTAAGTGACGGGGACGTAAACACACCAGCATCGGTTGTCAAGCAATGCCAGGGGGACAAACACAGACACACAAACACATACATATATATATATATAATATATATATATATATAATATATATATATATATATATATATATACGACAGGCTTCTTTCAGTTTCCGTCTACCAAATCCACCCACAAGGCATTGGTCGGCCCGGGGCTATAGCAGAAGACACTTGCCCAAGATGCCACGCAGTGGGACTGAACCCGGAACCATGTGATTGGTTAGCAAGCTACTTACCACACAGCCACTCCTGCTAGATTCATATCTTTTAAGTTTGTGTTATAAGTTTCTTATTTTGAGAAATATTTCATTTGTAATGTGCTGTTTATCGCATTAAATGCATATTGAATGCTTAAAACTATAAAATATGTGTTGTTTTCTCGTTTTTTTTTCTCATTGAGATGGTTGTGAGTTGTGCTAAAAATAACAGCTAAACAGGCCTTAAACCACGCACCCTCACAATTTTTTTTTTGTTTTTGGATAATCGGGTACTATTTAAGAACTGTGGTCCCGGTGCGCGCACTCACGTACTCGCGCATCCGCGCTAGCTAGTCGTGACTAGTCGATCCTTACTTTGTGTTTTTGTGTTTTATTTACTTTGTGTAAAAAAATTATTTATTTTGTGTTTTATTTACTTTGCTAGGTAGTCGTTGTAGGATCGACTAATCACGACTAGTTAGCGCGGATGCGTGAGTACGCGAGTGCGCGCACCGGGACCACTGTTCTTAAATAGTACCGGATAATCGTTTGAATTCCCATGTGTATAATACAAATTCGCAAAAATATTTTGTAAATTCCAAAAAGTAAAAAAAATGTTATGAGAAGTTATATGTCGATCGTAATTCATTTGTTTACGGTTTCATATAAACACACACGTGCTATTTCAGGATGTTGACAAAATGTACAGTCACGCACAAAATGACAGCTTCCAAATCCTGTTTCCTGACTGAGAGAAAATTATTAAACTTTAAACCTCTATAACTTTTTTTTTTTAAATTCTGGAAAAAGTGAAATATATCTAGTAATTCAGTTTGGAAAACTACATTAATGTACCAAATTTTAAACTTTTCAATAAACATTTAGTTTTGAAATCTTGGCAGCCAAACAGAAAAGATCCGAGGGACGAACGTTTCTGCCAGCTCGTCTCCTTAGAACATACGAATGTTGAACAGTTTATAAGTCGTTAGAAATATCCTTACGACCGACATTTCGTCATTCAAGTATTTATTACTGGTGATGAGATGTGTAGGACCTCGCTTGACCCTACCTGAGATTCGAAACTGAATCTGTAGACTCTCCCTGTTCATACTACCTATTGTTCTCTCAGGGATAAACGCAGATATATGTGTTTTCCACTTGACTTAACATTTTCTATGCCATGGAAAGTTGAAATAGATAAGGAACGACCTACATTTATTTAGCTATTCTTACAAGGTATATCCATCTTTATATAGAATACTAGTATTCTATAAAGAAAAATTAGTGAGAGCAACCGTCAGAAAGAGCAGGCTGACCGGTTCGAAAACGTCATAGAAGGACAGCTATTGAATTTACCAATGATACAGTTATGCCGTCCACCACTCTCTTTGCCCTTCTCATTAACCCACTTTCGTTTCAACAATATCACTTAATCAATTTAGTTTCTACTGCTACAATAACAGGGATCATGAAGATACGTAAGTTCAACACAATCTACCCTTTAACAAGAAAATATAACTCTCGTTACCTCGCATGCTTTCCGACTGCTTTTATACACGTCTGTCCGTCGCAGTTTTGGCTTTTAATTATATGTAATGGAGAAATAAGTGTGGTTCTTTAACTTTTGACCAACAGATTTAAAAAATAATTTTTTTGTAACTAAACCCTTTCAAACTTCGGACACTGGTAGAATGTTTCATATAAGACATCTTTTACTCTTAGCATTTTTGAGAAAAACTTATATTTACGAAGTTATTTCACGTTAAAGTAGTCTTATTTCGGTAATTTCAACCAATCAATGACGTGTATTCAGCTGAATAAAATTACTGCCATTGTTCGTCAACAAGAACTTCCGGAAATGTATATTTCGTTTGTCACTGTTATTTATGACAACCCTAACCCTAAAACCCTAACTCTAACCTTACAACCCTAACCCTAACTCTAAAACCTTAACCCTAACCCTAAAATCCTAACCTTATAGATTTTTATAGTTCCATTAATAGAGTGGATCTGTAGTCTTCGAATTAGTTTTCTCCTTTCTGGTTTTGGGAAGCCTAATTTCTCAAGATTGGTATTTAGGCAGTGTGCTACCTATCTAAAAGCCCCAATAATTACAGGTAATAAACCTGAACTTGTAATCTGGATAGAGTAACTGCAAATTTTTCAATAGTTCAGCATGGGTGTTCTCTTTTTCACTGATCTTCAGCTTTATGTTAACATCCGCTGGGCAGCAATTTCCACAACTGTACACAGTTTCTCTTCACTATCCCAAATCATTATATCAGGTCTGTTGTGCTTATATTTTATTGAGATTTTCACTGGGACATTCCATCACTACACCTTTTTATTATGAGTAGCTATGGCTTCTACCATACTGTGGGTTCTTATTTCTTTGTCCTCTGGGTTGTCCTTCCAACGGATTTCATATATATATATGTATCAGCTGCTGGTACGCGGCGAGTTTCCAGAAAAAAAGAAACATTATAAAATGTTTATGTAATATTGTATTATTTGTTTACAAAATAACTATTACGATAAAACATAAATTGTCAACTTTTATTTTTTTCATTATATATATTGTTTTCGGTATAAATTAATATTATTAAGAAATATTACCGGTTCCTGGCACATAGGAAAAAAAGTGCCGGTACGCCACATCAGATAGTTTGAGAAGCACTGCCCTAGAGTAGACCAACAACGTAACGCGTCGTTTGGACCAGCTCCTAAGCGCTAAATACTCATTGGGTTGGTTTACTCAGTGTACACAACCGGAATATCTTATTTGATACTTACCAACTATAGGCCGGAACTATAGGTTTGTCCAGCCCTACCTGGTGCATATCTTTTCAAGTACTTGATTCTATCTGAATCCTTATTTTACTGCATACATACATACACACACACACATACATCTCTCTCTCTCTCTCTCCCTTCTCTCTCTCTCTCTCTCTCTCTCTCTCTATCTATCTATCTATCTATAAATATATATATATATATATATATATATATACATAAAACTCAACTTGTATGTCCGTGTGTTTAACTTCCCGGCACATCTCCTCCTAGCCAACAAATCTTAGAACCACCAAAAATGAGTCACTTAAAGTTTAGGCGAATGAAAAATGAACTGCGCTATTTCTGTTCCAAAATTCATCTCGCAAGTGCAAAAATCGATAATGTGTTTGTTTAGGCCTTATCCCATGCATTGAATAGTGAACTTTACTCAGTCAGCTGTTTGACGTGAACTGTGTTCAACACACGTGCAAGCATGCGTAAATTGCATGAAAAATAAAAAATCAAGATATAAAAACGAATCGCATTGTAGAAATTCGGCAAAGAAATGAATTTTCGGGATGTAGCCTGGAGGGTTTTTTCGTATTAATCGTTTGGACTTTGTGAACACATACCAATTGTTTTCATAACATTTTTAACACTTTAAATTAAATGTGACCATTTTGCAAAGCCGGGCAATACTGCTCGTATATATATATATATATATACACTAAGTTATATATATATACATATATATATGCCATTTCCGCTCCACCGGTCACTCCTTGCAACACCTGTCTGTGTTCGGTTTGTCCTTACACAGAGGCCATCCGGATTCCCGTTTGCGCCGTGAACAGGAATTAATCTTCTCTCTTCGCTCTTATACGCCATTTGGTCTCAACTCTCCTCCCCTCCTCATCTAACCCCCTCTCCCCCCTCCTCATCTAACCTCCCCCCCGACCCCTACTTCTCTTCAGTCCTTCATCCTTTCACCCCTACTCCTCTTCCCTTCTTCCCTCTTTCTCCCTCCCTCCTTCTTCCCTTTCCCCTTCCCTCTTTCTCTCTGCTCCCTCACTCCCCTTCTCTCTATCTCCCTCTATCCTCCCTCCTCCTCTCCCCCTCCTCTTCTCCTCTCCTTCCTTCTCCCCCTTCCCCCTCCTCTTCTCCCCTTTCTTTCTCCCCCTCCCCTCCCCTCTCTCCCCCCTTACCCCCCTCTTCCATCATCTCCTCTCTCTACACTACACCATACGAATTTACACATCACATCATATATACATACACACGTCCAGACCTCTCATACGCACTAATACTCTCTCATACACACACACACACTCTTATGTTGGAGCGAGGTCATTTAACCCTATTATCTCCCCTAATTTCGCTCTTGCGTCTCACGTTTGATCTTTCACTTTTGGCCGAAATCAGATCGCCATGTTGATTCGCTAGCCTCTGCACGCATTTTTTTCTCTCCTTCTTTCTGTGTTTTTTTTCTCTATCTATCTTTCTGTTGAAGAGCGTAGGCTCGAAACGTTAAAGACTTGTTTTATTTATATTTCCTGAGCGCCATACTAATACAATTGTTTGTTTGTATTCCACCTGCCTTCGTCTTTTGTTTATTTCCGTAAACCTGCCTTCGTCTTTTGTCTATTTTCATAAAGCTCCCGTTATATATATTATATATATATATATATATATTATATATATATATATATATATATATATATACATATATATACATATATAGACGTAGGAGTGGCTGTATGGTAAGTAGCTTGCTTACGAACCACATGGTTCGGGTTCAGTCCCACTGCGTGGCACCTTCGGCAAGTGTCTTCTACTATAGCTTCGGGCCGACCAAAGCCTTGTGATTGGATTTGGTAGACGGAAACTGAAACAAACCCGTCGTATATATGTATATATATATATATATATATATATATATATATATATATTATATATATATATGTGTGTGTGTGTGTGTGTGTGTGTGTGTGGTGTGTGTGTGTGTGTGTGTGTGTGTGTGTGTGCGTGCATGCGCGTGTGTATGTTTGTCCCCCCAACATCGCTTGAGAACCGATAGTGGTATGTTCATGTTCCCGTAACTTAGTGTATCGGCAAAAAAAGACCGATAGAATATGTACTAGGCATCCAAAGAATAAGTCCTGGGATCAATTTGCTCGTCTAAAGGCGGTGCTCCAGCATGGCCGCAGTCAAATGACTTAAATAAGTAAAAGAGTAAAAGAGAGTAAAGAGTATACATATATATGTGTATGTATGTATGTATGTGTGTATGTATATATATATATATATATATATACATACATACATACATACATACATACATACATAACAGAAGTTCAAATAAAGGTTACAAACCTCATTAAGGGATAGCAAAATCCTATGAAAGTATTGGTTAATTCCCTATACAAAGAATGTCAAACATTACAGTTAATATTCAACTGTAAGTTTAACTATATAAACCATGGTTTATATATATATTTACTTATTATAATAAGATATGAAAGTAGAGATATAATTAATAAATTACTATTTATCAATTAAAAAAATGACAAACATCTCTTACAGCTGTTTCAATTCTAGACTTTCAGAAAATTAATTAATAAAATTTTAAATAATTTGTAAGTCGAATCTCGTCGTTTAAGATATACAAAATAGGTGTCCAATTCCTGCATGTTGACTGTACAGTTGCAAACCCTTAATTCATATATATATATATATATATATATATATATATATATATATATATATATATATATATATATATATATATTTCCTGTCCTGTCTTTTACTGTTATATTTTTTTACTGTTTATATTTTTTTACTGTTTATTTTTTTACTGTTTATATTTTTGTACTGTCGTTACTGTCCTGTTTTTTTTACCATTTTTTTTACCATTTTTTACCCCTCTGCGAAAAGATCTCAGAATTTTAATTGATTTGCTTTTCGCAGGAAGGAAAGTTTCTTGTCGAAGATACGTCTCGCTTTTATCCTTCGAAACGTAGAGTAGATGAAACCTTAGCGACTGAAGAAGGGGTTTTTCGTTGTGTTAATTGTCCTGTACTCCATTTTTTGTTGTTTTAAAAAAATGTCCAGTTCCTTTGGTTTGTGTCTATTTTCGTTCTCTTTGTGTTCGACGTCCCTTTGGTATCCTGTACTCATATATGCGTGTATATGTACATGTAGAGGTAGGTACGTACATATATGTTTATATATATGCATATGTTTTATTTCATTTATTAATATATACATATATATATATATATATATATATATATATATATATTATATATATATATATATATATATATATATATATAAAACGTCGCCCTTTTCAAGCCTAGCCAGGCTCATGGGCCCGGTTTCCCGGTTTCTGTAGCGTATGTGTTCCCCCAGCTGGACGGGACGCCAGTCCATCGCGGCGTTACTCAAGAAACAGGAAGAGAGAGAGTGAGAGAAAGTTGTGGCGAAAGAGTACAATAGAGGTCGTTACCACCCGCTGCTGGAGCCTCGTGGAGCTTTTATGTGTTTTCGCTTAATAAGCACACACAACGCCCGGTCTGGGAATCGAAACTGCGATCCTCCGACCGCAAGTCCGCTGCTCTAACCACTGGGCAATTGCGCCTTCACACACACACACACACACACACACACACACATACATATATATATATGAACAAACGACGGTAAGTGGGATTTACCACATATGATAAGAGTTACATGTGTTGTCTTCTAAGCGTCTGACTCGGCTCCATGCACCTGTAAGTTTCGTCGGCTCGTCAAACTAACCTGACTCGTGCGGCACGTTGGACTGAACAATCGATATTAGTGACTGAGCTGCGCTTGCTGACCGCCTGGTCAGAATGAATATAGTTAATATCAGCGCTAAGCAGTGATGATGAATAAACGAACCTCAGATTAGTTCACATACGTTTGCGATATATTTTAACTTCTAAAGGCAAATTTACCGCGTTTCGAAGATAAAGCTGTGGCATTATAATCTGTCCAGGGTTGTCTCTCTTCGATATCTCCGACTGAGGAAGGCTAAAGAGAGTCAGAAACGTATCTAGGAATCCGAGACGGGGCGAAGCTGGGCAGAAAAGGGGTTCTTACGCCTTTAACCGTTCTTCTATTCTTTTACTTGTTTCAGTCATTTGACTGTGGCCATGCTGGAGCACCGCCTTTAGTCGAGCAAATCGACCCCAGGACTTATTCTTTGTAAGCCTAGTACTTATTCTATCGAATTCTTTTGCGGAACCACTAAGTTACGGGGACGTAAACACACCAGCATTGGTTGTCAAACGACGGTGGTATGGACAAACACAGACACACTGGCACACACACACACACACACACACACACACACACACAACACACCACACACACATACATATACGCTGTGCTTCTTTCAGTTTCCGTCTGCCAAATCCACTGACAAATCTTTGGTCGGCCCGAGACTATAGTAGAAGACACTTGTCCAAGGTGCCACGCAGTGGGACTGAACCCGGAACCATGTGGTTGGGAAGTAAACTTCTTACCACACAGTCACGCCATCGCCTAAGCAAGTATTTTTTTCTCCATAGTAAACTGCAGTGTATTTGCCTTTAGAAGTTAAAATATGTACAAACATATTTAAACTTGTCTAATTTTCGTTTATTCCTTATCACTGCTTACGCTGATACTTATATTTTTTTACAAAAGATTTATATATATAAAGATCTCCACCTCGGCCATGAATGACCATGGGATTGCACCCAGAAAGTTCCCTTCCAAGGCACAAGTCCAGGTAAGGTTGGAAGACCAGCAGTCGCCCACGCATTCCAGCCTCTCCTCTCCACACCACTGATGTTATCCAAAGGAAAGGCAAAAGCCGATACAGTTTGGCACCAGTGACATCGGAACTCATTTCTACAGCTGAGTGAACTGGAGCAACATGAAATAAAGTGTCTTGCTAAAGAACTCAACACAGAGCCTGGTCCGGAAATCGAACTCACTACATCATGATTGTGAGCCCGACGCTCAAACTACTGAGCCATATATTAAAAAACTAAACTGGAAGATGACACAAGAACAAACAGAAAATTCACACATAATACATGGAGATGCTCTTTCCATGTCAGTTATCGTTCAAAAACCATAACAGTCTCACGCCTTTAACAATATTGTTCATTATAGTGACGTCAACAGCAAAGAGCTGCTGGGAATAATGAACGAACGTAGACGACGGTGACGCAAACAAACACGGCAAAGTTATTGGTATGAATGTAAATATACAAACAAATGTAAAGCCGTGCCTCTCTGAGGCAACTTCAGAACAAGACATGGGTAGAGGTAAGGCAATGAAAAATGACGTCCTATAGGATTTGAAAAGGAAAGTGGAGATGTATCTTTTACTTGTGTCATATATTATTGGGTTGTCCGAAGTTCGTGCCGATTTTTTAAAGGAAAGGAAAAGGTCAATAAATACATGTCATTACCTTTTTAATCAACCAAATATGAACCATTTTGTTGCACAATGCGTCTCCATCTTTCCTTTAATTTGAAAATACCCTCTTTCCAGAATTGAGGTGGTTTCATGGCAAAGAATTCATCAAGGTATCTTTTTACGTCATCCAAGGAATTGAAATTTTTACAATTAAGACTATTCTGCAGAGACCTGAATAAGAGGAAATCCGAAGTAGCAATATCTGGTGAATATGGAGGGTGGGGTAACACATCCCAGCCGAACTGCAGCAATTTTTGTCTGGTTCCCAAAGCATCAAGTGCCGAAAATGAACTTTCTTATCTTCCATTTTAAAGGGTTACAGAATTAACACAGGTTATAGGAACATAAACCTTCTTCCACGAAAAGATAGCTTAAACTGTGCTCTAAATGGAAGTGTAGTGAAATCTTATTTTACGGACTCAACTATGTTCTAAAATAAGTCGAAAGGTAAGCTGCTATAAATCGGCACGAACTTTCCGGACAACCCAATAGATTGCGGCTATATCGGGCTCCTGCCTTGAAAGGTCTAGTCGAACAAATTTATCCAAGTACTTATCTTTAAACCTAGTACTCATTCTATCGGTTTCTTTTGATTAACCGCTATGTGGGGACGTAATCGAGTCAACATCGGTTGTTAAGCGTCTTGGTGGATAAACTCAAAGGCATACACACATACACACGCAAATATCTACGACAGGCTTCTTTCGTTTTCCGTTTTCCAATTCTACTCACCTGGCTTTACTCAAAACACTATGGTCAGTCCGCGGCTATTGTAGAAGACACAGGTCCAAAGTGCCACCAGTAGGACTGAACCCAGAATCACGTAGTTGGAAAGCAAACAGCTTACCACACAACCATATTAAAGCGGGCGAGCTAAGAGAATCATTATTGCGCCGGACAAATTGCTTAACGGCATTTCTTTCGACTTGACGTTCTTAGCTCAAATTCCGCCGAGGTCGACTTTGCTTTTCATCCTTTCGGGGTCTATAAAATAAGTACTAGTTGAGCACTGGGGTTGATGCTATCGACTAGTCCCCTTTCTCAAAGTTTCTGACTTTGTGCCTATAGCAGCAACGATTATTACTGTTATAAAAGTTGGCGAGCTGGCAGAATCGTTACCACACCGGACAAAATGCTTAGCGGTATTTCGTCTGCCGATATGTTCTGAGTTCAAATTCCGCCGAGGTCGACTTTGCCTTTCATCCTTTCGGGGTCGATAAATTAATTACCAGTTACGCACTGGAGTCGATTTAATCGACTTAATACTATGTCTGTCCTTGTTTGTCCCTTCTGTGTTTAGCCCCTTGTGGGTAGTAAAGAAATAAGTATTTCTTCTGCCGTTACGTTCTGAGTTCAAATTCCGCCGCGGTCGACTTTGCCTTTCATTCTTTCGGGGTCGATTAAATAAGTACCAGTTACGCACTGTGGTCGATGTAATCGACTTAATCCGTTTGTCTGTCCTTGTTTGTCCCCTCTATGTTTAGCCTCTTGTGGGTAGTAAAAGAAATAGGTATTTCGTCTGCCGTTACGTTCTGAGTTCAAATTCCGCCGAGGTCGACTTTGCCTTTCATCCTTTCGGGCTCGATAAATTAAGTACCAGTTACGCACTGGGGTCGATATAATCGACTTAATCCGTCTGTCAGTCCTTGTTTGTCTCATCTGTGTTTAGCCCCTTGTGGGTAGTAAAGAAATAGGTATTTCTTCCAAATATCCGTTCTGAGTTCAAATCCCGCCAGGGCCGACTTTGCCTTTTATCCTTTCGAGGCCGATAAAACAATTGGCAGTTGAGTACTGAAGATCGATGTAATCGTCTTACCTCTCCCACAAAATTGCTGGCCTTCTACCAAAATTTAAAAGCCACATAGACAAACTTGAAACACTTTCGATATTCTAGAACTTAGAAGTTAAAGCTTCTGTTATTGGAAGTGGAGGAAAAAAACATTTATTGCATAACACTTAACGATTGCTAAGAGGTATGAAACCATTGTTTTATCCTTCTAGCGTTCTTTGTCAAAATAGTGGAGCTTTTTTTTTCTTCTTTTCTGTGTGAAAATCGTTTATATCTTTCCCCGAACCCAAGAATATTATGCCCAGAGGAAAGGGATAGGAGATAAGCAGCTCCTTCTCGAAATTTGACCCGACTCATGCATATGTAACAAATCAATGATTAATTTTACAAGAGACTGAAGAGTTACATATTCCCAACAGCACTTAGTGCAACTGTCCCAATCAAAAAAATTAAACCTTAGCCTGCGGGCTCATGTTTCCCATCTTCAGTATAGCGACACACTTCATGTCTACTACATACTAAAATAACTTAGGAAATATATATATATATCTGTATAAGTATATACTCGTCAATGGTCTTTAAATAATATTTCTTATAGAAGTTTTTCTTTTTTAATATCTTCCGCGTAAGAAGGTATAAACTGTCACTTTGAGGTGTTAGTGGTAGTGTTGGTGGTGGTGTTGGTAGTGGTGTTGGTGGTAGTGTGGTGTTTATAACGGATGTTACAAACTTGCAGCATGACTCATTGATCCAGAAGAATTCTTTCTTTTTCTTTTCTGTCTCTTTTTTCTTTCTTTCTTTCTTTCTTTCTTTCTTTCTTTCTTTTCCGTCACTCTTTCTTTCTTTCTTTCTTTCTTACCTTCCCCCACTTACTTTCCTTCATTCCTTCCCCACCTTCCTTCCTTCCTTCCTGTCATTTCAAGTTTACCACAATAATTAACAACAGACAAATTAGTTTAATGAAGTTGAACTCATATCTCATTAAAATGCAATGAGTGGATTGTCTTTTAAATTATATTTGTTTTAATTAATTCCATTCTATTTTATTTTTGTTACGCAAATCTTCATTCACAAAGTCAACAGAAAGTAAAAAAAAAATAATAATAATAAAATGAAATAAAATTTCTAAATTTATCATCCGGTACTATTTTTACTAAATCCAGTATGTTTGAATCTAGACTATTTACAAAGTTTTAAAGCAATTTACCTATTATAGTTTATTATTTGAACGAAGGAATGGTGAATATTTCCCCCAAATTTAATTGACACTTTTATTATTTAACAATCCCTTGTAAAAGAACAAATTTTATTTCACGCAAACAGTAATAATACTTAAGAAAATAAGTACTTATTTTGATATAACATTTAAATGGTCATTTTCAAAGCACGAAGTTTTCTTTTCCATGTAAATGTAAGCTAAACAAATAAAAATAAAATGCGAGCTAATATTCGGAAGGGTAGTTAATTTAAGTAAGAACACCATTAATACATTGAAAGTAGCTAGCCGCTGGCTAGTTGGACGAACGAAAACTGGACCTGACTGCTTTAGCTTGCCTACTTAACAGACTTGTCTCATGGGCTTCACTCAATATTTGTCGCTAGAAAATATCTTAGGCATCGCATATTAGACAAATTAGAAATGATTTCCTGTTTTTCTGAGTGTAAGTGCTAGTAAACGAACAGTAAAATCCAATATTATGGTACACCTAAAGCTGGAAAGATATAACAACGATTTCGTAACTCTGTCAATCATTAGTTATGCAATAAATATTTTTTTCCCAAAAGCCTGTTCATTTTCAACAACAGTTCAAGATATCGAATGTGTTTTAAGTTTGTCAATGTAACCTGATCAGCTATAAACTAAATTCCATTCTAATCTGAAGAAGATTTTCTTCTATTTCGAACCAGGTTCAATATGACCTAACCTTAATTAAATTATATTTATTTATTTTTTTTTTTTTATTTCAAAAA
>NC_043014.1:11263682-11268682 GCF_006345805.1 Octopus sinensis | reverse complement strand
ATATATTGCAGTCCATTTGCATTCGATTTTTTTTCTTCTTCATCGTCTTCTCTCTCTCTGTCTCTCTCTATGCCTTGTAATCGCTTTAGTGGCTAACTAAAAACGATCAGATTTCAAAACTGCATGCTTCAGATCTGTTTGTCAATTTCATGTTCATTGTTGTTATTCCACATTTTTCTGTGTTAGATTAGAATAAGCGCCAAGTCCTGGCCTTTTTCATATTCTTTTCGTGGCACTTTCTGTTGACAATTTGTCTTTTTGGTTCTGTTTTATTATTATCATTATTATCATCATTATTATTATTACATAAAAGTGACCTGAAGTCAAGAGCCACAAAAGAACAGTTCTTTTGTTTAGCAAGCGTATACAGCTTTATATTATTATTATTATTATCTCTCGTTCGCATTCTTCAATAATACGATTGAAATTTATCAGTTTTTTTTATTTGGTAAATTTCGGAAAAAAACAAAAACGAAATAAAACTTTTTATTCACATTACAAAATCATAAGATCAGTGACTAAATATTTAAGAAGAAAATAAGCAGAGACGGTCGTTTCATTGTGATATCAATTCATAATCTCAGAAACGAATGCTTGTGGTTTGCCTACTGGCCATCAGTATATGCAGTGGACAAACTCTTTCTCCCATTTACCGCGAACTACATTTGCTAATGACAGCTGCAGCTGACCTAGTTAGTGCGGTGTCACTCAGACTACTGACCAAAGGATATAGGGTTCGTATTCCATCACTGTCTCGTCCTCCCAAAATGTTCTGCATGGAAATAGTTCGTACTTAGTACGCAGTTTTAACTCTGATGTCTCTTACTATCCACTTGCTTATGGGACTTCGAGAAACAACTCGTCACAAATAGAATATATATGTTTTTGTTTTGTGACATTAAGTGACGAAGCCTCTTCGCAACATTTTATTTACTTTTCCTTCGCATCAACTGAGTTCAAATTTCACCCGAGACGTTTTTGTCTTTCATTTATCCAGGTTCGATCAAAAATAAATATCAGTAAAGTACTACGGTCGATTTAAACCCCTACCCCGTGATTGTCGAAAGGTATTATTCGAACTTAATCGGAAAAAAAAGACTACCTTTCTTCTCGGGACTAACTTTACCTTTCATCCACACGATGTTGATAAACTCTAACCTGTCTAGAAGTGGCTGAATAAAATTGGCTATAACTCTTTCCTAACATATGGGACCCCAATAATTTTTTTTTTTCTAAATTACTGCGTTGGTGGTGGAGGATTCATTAATCTGATAATTATTGGCAACATTTAAACCTAATTAAACAACGGAAGCAAAACTTAGTTATCCATATCCTTCGAATTTAACCCCTGGCAATTTAAAAAACAATCGTTTTCATTGATGCTAAAGCACCATGGTCTGTGTTTGTGTATATATATATATATATATATATATTATATATATATATATACATATATATATATATATGGTCTTTTACTGCAACCAGTCCAGGGCACATGAGAATAAAAATCGGCCCCATTGCATACTACATACATATAGTATCTGCTTTATATATATATAGTGTGTGTGTGCGCTTTTTTTTTACGTTGATTGGATTCGAACGAAGTATTTTCAGATTTGGTATTCTGTATAAGGTACGAATGTAAAGTTATTAATATATATATATATTTTTTTTTTTATATTCAAGAGGTCATACAAAGGCCGTTTCGACCTGAAGGTCTTTTTAAGAGTGACCACTCTATGCATACGCGCGCGCATGCACACATACGTAAAGACAGCTGATTCTTCCGTAGATTTCATTAAGAGTTTATATTCTTTCTTGATACGAAACCCGATCTCTTCGTGTAGCAATCACTTGATGTTTATCGAGCATACTGGCGATCTAAGTGTACAGTGTATGCTTTATTTTCCGTCTTCTCGTTATAGTCGTGCTACGACCAATCCATGGCACAAGAAAAAAAAAAAAACTGACCCACTGCATACGTTTTTTAAAGTATGGTTTTTATTTTATCGATCTCTTTACCGAACCGCTAAGTTACAGGCAAGCATGTAGACTAACCGTTACCTTTTGCCAACCATATGACGGATTTTCACATAATTCCCGTTACCAAATTTACTGATTAGGCATCAAGCAGCCTGGAGCTATATTAGACATTTGTCCAAGGTGGCATGTAGGATTGAACCCGAAACCACGTAGTTGTAAAGCGAGCTTCTTAACTGTACAGCCATGCCTACACAGAAATCATCATCATCTTCATTTAACGTCTGTTCTCCATGCTGTCATGGGTTGGACGCTTTGATAAGAGGTAGCCAGCTGGAGAGCTGCCTGGGCTTCAATTTGTCTGTTTTGGCATGGTTCCTGTGACTGGATGCCCTTCCTAACATCAACCACTTTACAAAGTGTATGGGGCGCTTTTTATGTGGCACCACCGCCAATGCTTTACACCTGACACTTGCACTTTATACGTGGCACTGGGAATTGTGCTTTTTATGTGAAACCTATCTATGTCTGTCTGTTTATCTATCTATTTATCTATCTGTATGTATGTATCTATCTCACTATCTGTCTGTTTGTCTATCTATCTATCTATCTATCTATCTATCTATCTATCTATCTATCTATCTATCTATCTATCTATCTATCTATCTATCTATCTATCTATCTATCTGTCTGTCTATTTGTCAGTCTACCTCTCTTTGTATCCATCCATCCATCCATCCATCCATATCTATCTATATATATATATATATATCTTTATGTATAAAAGTGAAGTTGTGTGTCTGTCTCCTACGATTTAGATTCCTAACTACTCCCACATTTTGCGGTGCAGTTTAACCAAAACCGGGTATCTTATAGTCGTGATTCATATTGAGCCCTTCTGGGTATTAGCGTGCATCTACGATGAGTCTACAATTTAAAAAAAAATTTACCATAATTTTTCCCTATTTTTAATGCATTTTTTTTGCAATTATATAAGGGAAGTAACTCTCTAAAAATGTATTATTAAATCTCAGAAAGTAAAAAGCTACAGTAACACCCCCCTTTGTGGTTAGCCATATTGAGATGGCTATTATACTTTACATCTCTAAAAATGCTTATATAGTTATTTCCCTTACAAACCCAAGCAACGCCGGGCTATACTGCTAGTATATATATATAAAAGAAAATTAGAAAACAGAGAGATAATTAAATTAATAATTATTTATTAATTATAAAATAGGACATCATCTCTGACAGCTGTTCCGATTCATAAACCCCTGGTTTACCCAGTTACCTTAAACTTGAATATTAATTGTAATATTCAACACTTTTGTAATAATTAATAAACCAGTATATTCATTGGCTTTTATTATCCCTTAATGAGGTTTGTAACCTTTATTTGAACTTTTATTTATATATATATATATATACACACACTCATGCACTGTAGGTGAATGTATGTATGTGTGTGTATATACTCTTTTACTCATTTACTTGTTTCAGTCATTTGACTGTGGCCATGCTGGAGCACCACCTTTAATTGAGCAAATATCACCCCAGGACTTATTCTTTGTAAGCCTAGTATTTATTCTATCGGTCTCTTTTGCTGAACCGCTAAGTTACGAGGATGTAAACACACCTGCATTGGTTGTCAAGTGATGTTGGTAGGACAAACACAGACACACAAACATAAACACACATACATATGTACATATATATATATACACACATATACAACAGGCTTCTTTCAGTTTCCGTCTACCAAATCCACTCACAAGGCTTTGGTCAGCCCGAGGCTCTTGTAGAAGACACTTGCCCAAGATGCCACGCAGTGGGACTGAACCCGGAACCATGTGGTTGGTAAGCAAGCTACTTACCACACAGCTTCTCCTATGCCTATATTTTTCTTATATATATATATATAGGCATATTGTATGTGAATGTATGTCTGTGTGTGTGTATATCATCATCATCATCATCGTTAACGTCCGCTTTCCATGCTGGTTTGAGTTGGATGGTTTGACTGAGGACTGTCAAGCCAGATGGCTGCACCTGGCTCCAATCTGATCTGGCAGAGTTTCTACAGCTGGATGACTGAAAATTTCTAAAAGTGAGATGACCATGTCTGTTGCAAGCTTACTGAGACCTGATGAATGTGATATGTGAAAGCAGACAGATCAGGGCTGGTCACAGTGTCCTTGTTTTTCCTCCTTTTTCTTTCATCTCCAAGGATGGTCCTGTGGGTATCTTCAAAGGAGGCTGCTACTCATTGGACGTTGAGATGCCAGGTTTCATGGTCAGCTGCAAGAACTGACCACTGGTAATGGTCACTGTGGTTGGAACCAAAGGATTTCTTTAGGGGGTCTTTGGACTCCTTTGGTGTTCCTTTATCACATTGACCAGAAGAGAATTTGTCATATAGCATGATCTTGGGAAATTGATCTTCCTTCTCAGTGAAGTGTCCTGTCCAGTGTAGCAGTGTCTTCAGCAGAGTTGCTTCAGTACTGGTGACATTTGCCTGCTCTGGGACTGTGTTACTAGTGACAAAGCCACTTTAGCAGATGCTAAGGATGATGTGAAGGCTGATGCTGTTGCTCAAGGAATTGTAGGTGATGTCGATAAATGACCTACAAGTCTGAGCTGTACAAGGGGGGTAGTCAGAACTAAGGTTCTGTATAAACTGATCTTTTAATGGGCTGGTGTATGTATATATCATCATCATTGTTTAACGTCCACTTTCCATGCTAGCATGGGTCGGACGATTTGACTGATTACTGGCAAACCAGATGGCTGCACCAGGCTCCAATCTGATCTGGCAGAGTTTCTACAGCTAGATGCCCTTCCTAACGCCAACCACTCCAAGAGTGTAGTGGGTGCTTTTACGTGTCACTGGCACGAGGGCCAGCAAGGCGGTACTGGCAACGGCCACGCTCAAATGGTTTTTACGTGCCACCTGCACAGGAGCTAGTCCAGTGGCACTGGCAACAAACTCGCTTGAATGTTTTTTCACATGCCACCGG
>NC_043014.1:11208682-11261182 GCF_006345805.1 Octopus sinensis | reverse complement strand
ACCTTAGCGAAGGCGGCGGTATTGTTTTCAGTCATGTTTGTTTGTCCGTGGAAAATATATCTCAAGAACCGTTGGATGGATCCAGATGGAACTTTCAGGAATGTTTGCCCTTGTGACTGGTATGAACTGATTAGATTTTGGGGTTGTCGCGGTACCGGACAAGGATTCTGGATTATTTTTCCTGTTTACTTTACTTAATTTTTGAGAGCGGTCGGGTTCATTTTTATTATTCTCGTTTGTGAGAGCAGTTGAGTTTATTTCAGATATTCTCATTTTAAAAACCATCTCTGGCTAATCGTTGAGAGGACATTGGTGTTACCTTGGCAGAGGTTTGCACTCTCTGAGTATTCGTGTTTTACTATTGATTTTCTATATAAGTGAAGATATATTCTTTAATTTGCTGCTATTCATTACACGAAATAAGAAGATACATTGCTGAACTGTTATTTTAACAAGTTATATATATTTATTACCTGAAGAGACACATCTGTACTGTCAGGTGCTCCTGAACCAGATGTTAAGTATCCAACCTGTGAGGGATCAATGCTAAATGTGTTGAAACAATTGTAGTGATTAATAAAAATTCTAGTATCTTCCATGTTTCATCTTTCGTTTATAATATTATATATATATATATATCTATAAAACAAATGAAAGACAGAAGATGGAATATACGAGAATATATTATTAATCACAACAATTGTTTCATCACATCTAGCATTGATTCCTCTTGTGGGACACACAAAAACTGGTTCAGGAGTATCTGGTGGTGCAGACGTATAACGTGATAAATAAATAAAAAAAACTCGTTAAAATTACTGTTCCATAATGCAACTTTCCGTTTTGTAGAGACAAGAAAAAAAGCAGCCAGACGGAGGAAAATTCTTCATATATATAGAAGATCCAAAAATAAAATTAGATTTATATATGTATAAAACAATAATTAGAAGATAAAAATCATTAAAATTAATGAATTTTATCAGTGGCCAGCATATAAAGACTTTTAGGTTAAATACATTTATAGAGATATATAACTGTTATACTGGGAACAATTCTACTTAAGTATTATTGTACCCTATACAGTTATATATCTCTATACATATGTGTGTGTATATATATATATATATATATATATACGTTCACTGTGAAAAAAAATACTACTTCCGTCTTTTCAGTATGTGACCTTGTGAAGACTACCTGCAATTTTTTTTTCCTCTGTCCTCCCGTCTCGGGATCTTTCTTTCTTCTATGTTTCCGACGAAGAGCTCCGCTCAAAACGTCATACCCTCCTTCTTCCATTTTCCTGAGCGCCTAATAATAATAATTCTGTAATTGTTCCACGTGTTGTTGTTTTTTCTGTTTTCCCGTTTGGATTAACCTTATATATATATATATATATATATATATATATATATATATAAAGACTCACCATGTCTTTATTCTTTAACATATAGGCTTCTTCAAAGTACAAGCGTATGCATATCCTTTATTAGATATGTAGACCACAATCACTAAATTACATAAGGAGGAGTCAGAGTCGGAAGTGCCACTAGTACAGGAGTCGGTCGAAGATTTTTGTTCGGACTCCACAGCCCAGGTTTCAGGTGCACAGATGGTGTTGTACAAGCAGTAACAAAGTCAGTTTACTGCTCTACATCTCAGTGCTTCCTTGTTTAAGTGCTGCATTGTGAGTGTATAGTCTTCATTGATTACTCGTTACAGAGACTCATTGAGAGTTTGTAGCTCCAGTACTGCAGACATGTGATTAGATTATTTCGTTAAGATTATCTCTTCAGATAGTCTATAGAAATTATAGCCAATACCGATTTTTGTTGCTATGTTTAGCCTGTGCAGGTGGCACATAAAAAAACACCATTTTGAGCGTGGCCGTTGCCACCACCAGACTGGCCCTCGTGCCAGTGGCACGTTAAAGCACCTACTACACTCTCGGAGTGGTTGGCATTAGGAAGGGCATCCAGCTGTAGAAACTCTGCCAGATCAGATTGGAGCCTGGCACAGCCATTTGGTTCACCAGTCCTCAGTCAAACTGTCCAACCCATGCCAGCATGGAATGCGGGCATTAAATGATGATGATGATGATGCTGTTTCATATACACCAGTGCTACTCAAAGTGGTGGTCTATGGACCGGTGCCGGTCCACGAGCCATCAGTTGCCGATACGCGGCAAGTTTCCAGAAAAGAAAGATATTTTATAAAGTGCTTATGTAATATTGTATTATTTGTTTACAAAATATATATAAAATACAAAAAAATCGTCAACTTTTATTATATTCATTATATATATTGTTTCCAGTATAAATTAATATTACTAAGAAACATTACCGGTCCCTGGCAAATTCGGGTAAATAACTGCTGGCATGTCACATGAAATAGTTTGAGAAGCACTGGTATACAAAACATCAGATGTAAACAAATAATGAGATCAAAGATGAAAAATGGGCAATGGGCATGTGTGCCATATTTCAGGGGGTTTTCCCCGCTTCATCAGCACCCATCTAACCCATTAATCATCCTTGAATGCATTGCTTAAATACCCACTATATATACAGCTGTATATAGCTATTGAATATGCCAATTTTACATATGAAATGCATTCCTGGAAGCTGGTATCATCATCATCATCGTTTAACATCCGTTTTCCATGCTAGCACGGGTTGGACGGTTCAACCAGGGTCTGGTATGCCAGGAGGCTGCACCAGGCTCCAGTTTGATCTGGCAGTGTTTCTACAGCTGGATGCCCTTCCTAACGCCAACCACTCCATGAGTGTAGTGGGTGCTTTTTACATGCCACTGGCACAGTTTAAATGTAAGGCAAACCTCAACCTTGACTGAATTTGAACTCAAAACATGAAGCCATGAAATGCCATTAAGCTTTTTGGCTGGTTTGCTAATGGCTCTGCCAATTTGTAAATATTAACGACTTGTAGGTACGTGGTATTTCATTGTGCAGCTATAATATGCCCATAAGTCATTAACCCTTTCGTTACTGTATTTATTTTGAGATGCTCTGTATGTCTTTCAATTACTTTAAATATAACAAAAAAATTTAGTAAAATAACTTAGTTATCATTCAGCTAGTGTTAGGAACATAAATTGTGACTAAGGTTTGGTGAAAGATTTTAATTCAAAATTTATGAAAACAAGACATTTGTACTACAGAGCCAGAGCCAGTTTCAGCTGGGTTGGTAAAGAAAGGGTTAATGGGACTAGATTGTTGCAGGACAGAATCACAAGATGGATTCTTCAAGCTGAGCTGACTTGACTGGAGATCTAGGGGTTAGATCAAGAGGGAGATGGTTGGATAAATATCCTTTGGTCTCAGTTGGCCATGTTTGGCAATCCAGCCAGAAAATCTAATGATAGTTGCTTCTGACAGGACTCTATGGAGGAGATGCTTAATAAATTAATACATTCTCTTTTTGGTACTGTGTACCCTTACATCTTCTCGACTGTTTACATTCAAGTCTACACACACATTCACTCACAAACACACACACATGTATATTTGTCATTTATTCCACTTTTGTATTTGGCTCGTAAGTTTCTTCCTGTGAACTTGTGTCTTGAAACAGGTTTTGTTTTATCTTGGGAGGGTCATTATGCCAGTAATAAACATACACACTGGTTCTGTTTCACTTCGTTTATTAGTCAGTTTCTTAACATTTAACTAAGTAACCAATTGACTGATTAACTATTTGGTCAATCAGCCAGTCAGTTAGCTTTGTCATAGTCCTTCTGTCAGCGTATGTGACCTCATCAATCAGTCACCTCTACTCCAAGTCTGACACAGTCTGAAGGGCATGTCTATGATGAGATCATGAATGGTGATCAAAGGACTTGACAAAACCTAAAAGATTAATTAATTTACTGAATAATTAACCCTTTCGTTACTGTATTTATTTTGAGATGCTCTGTGTTTCTTTTAATTACTTTAAATATAACAAAGAATTTAGTAAAATAACTTAGTTATCATTAAGCTAGTGTTAGGAACATAAATTGTGACTAAGGTTTGATGGAAGGTTTTAATTCAAAACTTATGAAAACAAGACATTTGTACTCAGAGCCAGAGCTGGTTTCAGCCAGGTTGGTCACGAAAGGGTTAATCTTTATATATAAAAGAGAGGTTGTGTGCTGTCTGTCTCCTACGATTTAGATTCCTAACTACTCCCACATTTTGCGGTGCAGTTTAACCAAATCCGAGTATCTTATAGTCGTGATTCATATCGAGCCCTTCTGGGTATTAGCGCGCGTCTACGATGAGTCTACGATGTAAAAAAAAATTTACCATCAATTTTTCACATTTTTAATGCATTTTTGGCATATATAAGGGAAGTAACTCTCTAAAAATTTATTATTAAATCTCAGAACGTAAAAAGCTACGGTAACACCCCCGCTTTGTGGTTAGCCATATTGAGATGGCTATTATACTTTACATCTCTAAAAATGCTTATATAGTTATTTCCCTTACAAACCCGAGCAACGCCGGGCGATACTGCTAGTCAACTATACAAGTGTCTTCTGTTGTACCTCCAAGCTTACCAAACCATTGTGAGTAGACTTGATAGATGAAAACTTAAAGATGTTCATTATATATATATATATATAGGCACA
This sequence comes from Octopus sinensis, assembly GCF_006345805.1. Classification (NCBI taxonomy): domain Eukaryota; kingdom Metazoa; phylum Mollusca; class Cephalopoda; order Octopoda; family Octopodidae; genus Octopus; species Octopus sinensis. The sequence continues at coordinate 11,256,550 of NC_043014.1, read as the reverse complement.
GGAGTGGCTGTGTGGTAAGTAGCTTACTTACGAACCACATGGTTCCGGGTTCAGTCCCACTGCATGGCACCTTGGGCAAGTGTCTTCTACTATAGCCTCAGGCCGACCAAAGCCTTGTGAGTGGATTTGGTTGACGGAAACATATGTATACACATACATATGTATATGTGTGTATATGTTTTTGTGTCTGTTTTTGTCCCCACAACATCGCTTGACAACCGATGCTGGTGTGTTTATGTCCCCGTAAATTAGTGGTTCGGCAAAAGAGATCAATAGAATAAGGCTTACAAAGAATAAGACCTGGGGTCAATTTGCTCGACTAAAGGTGGTGCTCCAGCATGGCCACAGTCAAATGGCTGAAACAAGTAAAAGAGTATGTTTGTGAAGACATGTAACTTATTGGTTAGAGGGTATTTGGCACACAATCATAAGGTTGTGAGTTCCATTCCTAGCAACACCTGTCCTTGGGCAAGACACTTTATTTCAAATTGCTCCAGTCCACTCACCTGTAATTAAAGAGGCCAGCCTTGTCACACTCTGTGTCATGCTGAATCTTTCTGAGAACCACATTAAGGGTTCACGTGTGGATGGAGTGGTCGGTCACTTGGACGTTGATTTTATGAGCAAGCTGTTCCATGGATCGGATCAACTGGAACCCTCTTTGTTGTAAACGATGGAGTGCCGTATGTATGTTGTATGTGTGTGTGTATTTTGTCTTGACATTATTGTGCTGTTTGTAAATGAAACATGCAGTCTTCTCTGGAAACACACTGGCCATTGTTCTGTTTGAAGGACTCAGAGCAATTATACCTTACTCGGAAATAGGTGAGGCTTGGTAACATACTTGTATACATGTGTATATATACACACACACACACACACACACATACACATATATAGGTCTATCTATCTATCTGTTTGTCTGTATACACACACACACACATATATATATATATATATTATCATCATAGTCGTTTCGTTTAATGTCTGCTTTCCATGCTAGCATATGGGTTAGACAATTTGACTGAGGACTGGCGAACCAGATCTTGATCTGGCAGAGTTTCTACAGCTGGATGCCCTTCCTAACGCCAACCACTCCGAGAGTGTAGGGGTGCTTTTACGTGCCACTGGCACGAGGGCCAGTTATGTGGTACTGGCAACGGCCACGCTCAAATGGTGTTTTTTACGTGCCACTTGCACAGGAGCCAGTCCAGCGGCACTGGCAAGGACCTTGCTTGAATGTTTTTTCACATGTCACAGCAACACTGGTAACGATCACGCTCGAATGGTGCTTTTTATGTGCCACAGGTACAGAAGCCAGTTAGCCGCTCTGGCAATGATCACGCTCGGATGTATATATGTCTATATATATATATATATATATGAGGATGATGATATATAGACACACACACACATATAGATATTTGTCGAACAAATTGACACCTAGTACTCAGTTTGTTTTTAAAGGCTAATACATATTCTATCCTCTCTTTTGCTAAACTGCTAAGTTATGGGGACATAAACACACAAATACTGGTTATCAAGCAGTGATGGGGCACACACACACATTATATGTTCGCTAGTAGTACCATAATATTGATCCCACATTATATCGGTACAGCTTGATGCGACCCCGAAAAACTGGCTCAGCAGGCAGCATCATTAGACTGGGATCAGCATAATGGAAAAGGGGCTTTACTTGAACATTCAAAATGTTTTCTGCAAACAATATATATATATATATATATATATATATATATATATATATATATATATATATATATATGGAGGTGCAATGGCCCAGTGGTTAGGGCAGCAGACTTGTGGTCGTAGAATCGCAGTTTCTATTCCCAGACCGGGCGTTGTGAGTGTTTATTGAGCGAAAACACCTAAAGCTCCACAAGGCTCCATCAGGGGGTGGTGGCGATCCATGCTGTACTCTTTCGCCACAACTTTCTCTCACTCTTTCTTCTGTTGGCCTGCTTGCTTAGCCAGTGGGGTGGCATCATTTCAAGGCTAAAACCATGCGTAGCGCATTGTGACTAGTGATGTGTAGCAACATCTGATAGCCTGGTCAGTCATGTGATATACATATATACACACACATACACACATATAAATCAGAAATGGAAAGCAAAACGATAAATTGAACAATTATAAATTCAGTTCAATTTAAATATTTTAACATTTAGCTAAATTGTTATATATATATATATATATATATATAGTTTGAATACATAGGGTGAACAAGAAGGAGTACATTTAGACACCTATTAAATACACACTACACAGGTTTTGAGACAACATAGATCCACAGATACGCAGGATTTAAATTAAGCAACAGTTTACCTATATAATAGGATCCAGTTGTATCTCCTCAGGTGATATATAATCGCTGTCCCCCGTAAGTAAATCTTTGACTTTGATGCTAACACATCCAACTGGCTCTTTTGAATCTAGCAGACACTGGCAGTACCATTCTGCTCTCTGCCAGCATGCCTCTGCATGCTTCTGCCTTGTGAAAGGTAGGAGAGTTCAGTTTGCTGGACATTGTTGTAGAGCTGAAAACGAGGTAATTTCTACTCTTTTCCTCTGGAAGCCATCTGCTCGCAATACCAGAGGGCGCACACTCTCCTACCCTGATGTAATCTCCAGGGATACAGGCATCCAGCAACAGGACCTCCGTAATGTTATGATGGACCGTGAAGTCTGGCATAGCATGGTAAATTCCATTGTCTCGACCACGGTCGAACAATGATGATGATGCATGCTTGACATGAGCGGCATTATATACATTGGCTGTCCATTTTGTTTCACACGTTGGGTTGCACATGCTAAATTTTAATTATTTCACAAATGCACTCACACATACGCTCGTACATATACAATTACTGACACACATATACACACAACTACATCTCTGGGCATCCCCATACATACATATGCACACACACACACACATATATATACATATATACCTACGTATATATTTCTTTACTACCCACAAGGGGCTAAACATAGAGGGGACAAACAAGGACAGACAAAGGGATTAAGTAGATTACATCGACCCCAGTGCGTAACTAGTACTTTATTTATCGACCCCGAAAGGATGAAAGGCAAAGTCGACCCCGGTGGAATTTGAACTCAGAACGTAACGACAGACGAAATACCGCTAAGCATTTCGCCCAGCGCGCTAACGTTTCTGCCAGCACACCACATATATACACACATGTATCCCACCACATACACATACCAATCAACAAGCACATTCATACACATACATAGATGCACATATATCTACCCATATTCATGCACATAGGCATATTGTTGGACACTCCATCACATATATAGATGTGAGATGGAAAGGATGGGTGTGGTCAGATAGAATAATAATTATTATAATTTTTATACACTTTTCCATCTTGAAAATGCTTATTTGGCACGGTGGTTACACCTTGGAATTTTCTCATCATGCTTGTTTACCAGGTTCTCATTACTCAGCTGTATACTCAATGCTTCCTCAAGGCAAAGGTCACATTTGATTTGTCAGATAGCGAATTACTTCCGTGGGCATTTTTTATTATCGACCATTTTATTTCGTATTTAATTTTTGATTCTTTCAGTCTCATATGAGGTCTGCCAGTGAAGTCACATGTCTGTTTACTTTTCGGAATGACAAGATGTGGTTACGATAATGGACTTTAAATTGGTTTTCTGTGGCACCTATGTACATGTATTTATGTTGTGATGTGAAGATTGTGCATTTGTATACTATGTTTTTTTGGACACATTCGTTCATGAGCGGACAAGTGGATTTCTATGATAATGAATGCCTAAGCTTGGACTTCAAATGCTACTGGCTATTTGGTAATTCTAAGGGTGAACGAGCTCTATTTTGTACTCTAATACACTTTAAATTTATATATATATATACATATCTTTGTGGAGGCGCATGGCTTAGTGGTTAGGGTGTCAGCATCGTGATCGTAAGATTGTGGTTTCGATCCCTGGATCGGGTGACGCATTGTGTTCTTGAGCAAAACACTTCATTTCATGTTGCTCCAATCCACTCAGCTGGTAAAAATGAGTAACGCTGCAATGGACTGGCGTCCCGTCCAGCTGGGGAACACATATGCCATGGAAACTGGGCCCATGAGCCTGGCTAGGCTTTAAAAGGACGCATTTATTTTTATATATACACTTACAAAGATCTTTGATGACTTACCTTATGGCATCCTGAATTTCTCTAAGCATGGCTCAAGAGACAGCTCCCGGTTTTATGATCTTTGAGAAATGGAATCATTGATGACAAAATGGAAATGGAGAGAACAACCAGAAAAGACCCCTTCCATCAGGGAAGAATACAATTCTTTTCAGGCAGAAGAGTATGACCATCAGAAGACAGAAGAAATCAACCATTTTCCAGGGAACTGAATGCCTTTTTGAGACTTTCATGGGAAATCGTTGCTATTAGATTTCAGCATGTGAAATCTCTATTTTCTCTTCCTTCTGGAGTCACAGTCCAAAACATAATGCTCTCTCTTTACTTGGGAAATAGTATTTCTGTCTCACAAGTCGGTTGTTTCACTTCAACCTTTTCTGCTTCAGAGCAGGACAAAGATAAATTTTATGAGTAGATTATTACAGTCTTCTTAAAGATTCAGTTTTGGGACAAGCTTATTTTGATGGGCGACATCTATGCTTGAGAGGGTGCTGACAGGAGCTGGCTAGTAGAAGACAGCACCAGGCTTCACTGTCTGTTTTGGCAAGATTTTTATGGCTTGGGGTTGATAATCAAACGTGGCTTAATATTCTTGGACTGCATGGAAGGAACAAATGAGCACAAAGTGTCTGTGTCTACTTTCACTTTACAGAGATTTCAGCTTTGCAATAAACAATAGTTTCTACTAACAGACAAAGAACCATGGAAATAAGTTGGATGTATCCAAGATCAAAGTATTGGCATATGATTAAGTACATAATCACAAAGCAGCGCGATGTGGAGGGGTTAATCCTTTAGCATTCAGATTATTCTTCCTTTCGAGTTTTGGGCCTCACAGAGGCAAAGTGGTTGAATTCCTTTCGAGCGTTGGGCCTCAAGAGAAGCAATGACCGAAACCTTTGGCATTATGTTGTGCTTGAGAAGCAGACTCATCAAACCGAGCAAAATCACAGTCATGGCAGATATTGGTGTCATGCAACTGGCACCTGTACCGGTGGCACATAAAAGCACCCAATACACCCTCCGAGTGGTTGGCATTAGGAAGGGCATCCAGCTATAGAAAACTGTGCCAAATCAGACTTGAGTCTGGTATAGCCTTCCGGCTTGCCAACCCCAGTCAAACTGTCCAACCCATGCCAGCATGGATAATGGATGTTAAACAATGATGATGATGATGATGATGATGGTGATGGTGGTGGTGGTGGTGGTGGTGGTGGTGGTGGTGATGATGATGATTCTGTTAAATGTGATGCTTATTTATTCACATTGTTTTGAATTAATCATGCATTTTTTTGTAACTTTGAGATTTCGACCAGGTGATTGTTTATTTTTTTGAATGATATTCTAGGGTTGGTGTAAGAAGCTAGATCTGACCAATTTGAACATAAAACACCTGGAATATTTTGGCTGGATATGGCTGGTTTAAATGCTAAAAGGTCAACATAAGCTGTTCCTTCCACAGTCCTTATCATCTTTCAGATCATGCCATTTTGCATTGTAAAGCTTCCTTGTTCTCTGCTCAAATACAACATTTAACCAACTTGTTAATCCCTAAGCAGATCAATGTTTATCCAATGATATGCAACCATGTTAACCCTTTCGTAACTGTATTTCTGTTGAGATGTTCTGTGTTTCTTTCAATTACATTAAATATAACAAAGAATTTAGTAAAATAATATAGTTATCATTCAGCTGGTGTTAGAAACATAAATTGTGACTAAGGTTTGGTGGAAGAATTTATTTCAGAACTTATGGAAATGACGTTTGTACTACAGAGGCAGGGGTGGTTTCAGCCGGGTTGGTATCGAAAGGGTTAAATTAATCATTTGTTAACCCTTTTGTTACTATATTTCTGTTGAGATGCTCTGTGTTTCTTTCAATTACTTTAAATATAACAAAGAATTTAGTAAAATAACTTAGTTATCATTAAGCTAGTGATAGGAACATTAATTGTGTCTTAGGTTTGGTGGAAGATTTTCATTCATAACTTATGAAAACAAGACATTTGTACTACAGAGCCAGAGCTGGTTTCAGCCGGGTTGGTAACGAAAGGGTTAAAGAAGAATTGTGGGATTGACTTGAAATCTCATTTGATTCAGTGCAGACATCTGATGATATTGATTTCTTTGGAAAATTACTCAGAAGCACCACCACCAGCACTGCCGCCACCATCACCACCACCATCATCATCATTATCATTTAACATCCATTTTCCATGCTGGTATGGGTCAGATGGTTTGACAGTGGCTGGCTAGGTAGAAGACTGCACCTGGTTTCACTCTATTTTGGCAGAATTTTAATGGCTGGATGCTGTTCCTAACATCAACCACCTTACAGAGTAGACTGAGTGCTTTTTACATGGCATCAGTGCCACCTATAATATTTCCTTAGATGTATTGAAAAGGGACCCAGACTTCTGGTGATTTGCTCTGCTTGAGAAAACACATAAAGCTAAATAAAAGCCCAACATTTTTGGGGCCAGTTGATTAGATCGACCCCCACTATGCAGCTGATCCTTAATTTGTTGACCCTGAAAGGATGAAAGGCAAAGTTGACCTTGGCGGAATTTGAACTCAGAATGTAAAGACAGATGAAATACCACTAAGCATTTCGCCCGGCATGCTAATGTTATTTCTTTATTGCCCACAAGGGGCTAAACATAGAGGGAACAAACAAGGACAGACAAAGGGATTAAGTCAATTACATTGACCCCAGTGTGTAACTGGTACTTAATTTATTGACATCGAAAGGATGAAGGGCAAAGTCGACCTCAGCGGAATTTCAACCACCATTGTTGTCAAGCAATTTTGTGGGGACAAACACATATACACACACACATGGACACACATACACACACATACATACACTTATATATATACAACAGGCTTCTTTCAGTTTCCGTCTACCAAATCCACTCACAAGACTTTGGTCAGCCCGAGGCTATAGTAGACTGCACTTACTCAAGGTGCCACACAGTGGGAATGAACCTGGAACCATGTGGTTGGTAAGCAAGCTACTTACCACACAGCCCAGAAGCCATTATCATAGAACACTAGTTAAATCATCATCATCGTTTAACGTCCGCTTTCCATGCTAGCATGGGTTGGACGATTTGACTGAGGACTGGCGAATCAGATGGCTGCACCAGACTCCAATCTGATCAGGCAGAGTTTCTACAGCTGGATGCCCTTCATTAATATTAATGGTATTGACTACTAACCCAGTTCTCTTCAAATTTGCTGGCATTTTGCCTCATTCAGAAATAATTATTTGGCATCTCGTTAATGAATTAAGCAATTAACTACTTCATTAGCCTCTTAGCATTCAGATTAGTCTGTCGACTGTAATACTTATTTATTCACATTATTTTGAATTAATCGTACTTTATCTTGTAGCTTGAAAATTTCAGTGATGTGATTGTTTGTTTTTAGAATGACATTGTAGGGTAGGTGTGAAAAGCTGGATATGGTTGTTTTAATCACTCAATCTATTGCTTTGTGTAAGGCGTTGAGCTGGCAGAAACGTTAGCATGCCGAGCGAAATGCTTAGCGGTATTCAAATTCCGCCAAGGTCGACTTTGCCTTTCATCCTTTCAGAGTCAATAAATTAAGTACCAGTTATGCACTGAGGTCGATGTAATCGACTTAATCCTTTTGTCTGTCCTTGTTTGTCCCCTCTATATTTAGCCCCTTGTGGGCAATATATAAGAAAGAAATAAGAAACGTTAGCACGCTGGGCGAAATGTTTAGTGGTATCTCGTCTGTCTTTACATTCTGAGTTCAATTTCCACCGAGGTCGACTTTGCTTTTCATCCTTTTAGGGTCAATAAATTAAGTACCAGTTGCATACTGGGGCTGATCTAATCGACTGGCCCCCTCCTCAAACATTCTGGGCCTTTTACCTAGAGTAGAAAAGAATCTGTCGCTTTGTCTGTGTCCTTTCTTTGCTATTTCTGAACCCTCAGTGACATGGTCTCCTTACTCCAGGTCTGTCCCCGTTGCCTCATAGTTGGGTCTCTTTCCTTACAGTATTTATTGTTTTGTGTGATGGGGGCATATGTGTTGTTTTGTTTTAATGGTCAGTGGTGGCTGTGTGGTAAGAAGTTTGCTTCTCATTCAGATGGTTCTGGGTTCAGTTCCACTGTGTGGTTCCTTGGGCAGGTGTCTTCTACTATAGCTCCAGGCTAACCAAAGCCTTGTTAGTAGATTTGGTAGAAAGGAACTTGAAGATGCCTGTTATATATGCATGCGTGTGTGTGTGTGAGTGTGTGTGTGTGTGTGATGGGGGCATATGTACTCTTTTACACTTCTACTTTTTTTATTTGTTTCAGTCATTCGACTGCAGCCATGCTGGAGCACCACCTTTAGTCGAACAGATCAACCCTAGTACCTATTTTATCGGTCTCTTTTGCTGATCCGCTAAGTTATGGGCACGTAAACACACCAACATCAGTTGTCAAGCAATGGTGGGGGACAAACATAGACACAAATAACAAATACATACATACATACAACGGGCTTCTTTCAGTTTCCGTCTACCAAATCCACTCACAAGGCTTTGGTCAGCCTGAGGCTACAGTAGAAGACACTTGCCCAAGGTGCCACGCAATGGGATTGAACCCAGAACTATGTAGTTCGTAAGCAAGCTACTTACCACACAGCCACTCCTGCACATATATGTGGTTGTATGGTAAGAAGTTAGCTTTCCATTCAGATGGTTCTAGGTTCAGTCCCACTGTATGGTTCTTTGGGCAAGTGTCTTCTGTAGCTCCAGGCTGGCCAGAGCTTTGTGAGTGGATTTGGTAGACGGAAACTGAAAGAAGCCTCTTACATATGCTTGTGCATGTGCATGTGTGTGCACATATTTGTATTTGTGTTTGCCCCTTGTCACTGCTTGACAACCGGTGCTGGTTTGTTTATATCCCCATAACTTGGTGGTTCAGCATAAGAGATTGATAGAATAAGTAAGTACCAGGCTTTAAAAAACAAGTACTGGGGTTTGATTAGTTTGACTAAAACCCTTCAAAGCAGTGCCCCAGCATGGCGACAGTCCAATGACTGAAACATGTAAAAGGGGAAAGATGTGAGCAAGACTCTGTATGTGTGTGTGTGTGCGACCCTTTTTTTTTTGACTTTTGGTTGATGACAATTTATGGGTGTGTCTACCATTATTTTTTTCTTCCAAAAGAATGAATTTATCCACAGAAGTGCATTTACACACACACATACACACAACCCTCTGCATACATACTTATGTATATACATACACATAAGTGCAGACACATATCCATATATATATATATATATATATATATATATATATATATATATATACACATACACACACATATACATAAACACATGTATGCAGAAACACAACTACACATGCGCACATGTACGGTTGTTGTGGAGCACCATTGCTTATTCTTCTCTGTTATCTACTGCTCCTGCATCCCTCCCTGGGCGTGGGGGTGGCATTTGTCTTGTAAGTTACTTGATGACCTAGTTGGTGCTGGTACTATGTAAGAAGCACCAGTGCTGGTGCCACATAAAAAGCACTGGTGATGGTGCCACGTAAAACATACTGGTGGTGGTACTTCATTAAAAGCTCTGGTGATGGTGCCACATAAAAAGTACTGGTGATGGTGCCCCATGTAAAACATACTGGTGTTGGTGCCATGTGAAAAGCCCCAGTGCTGATTCCATGTTAAAAACACTGAAATTGTGTAAGAACAGACAATGGAGCCTGGTGCAGCCCCCAGCCTTGTCAGCTCCTGTCAAACCATCCAACCCATGCCAGCATGGACAATGGGCATTAAATGGCAAAGATATCTTTTATGCTTTCAGTATATAAGAATCATTCCTTACTTAGGTGCAGGGCTAGAAACTGGGTAGGGGTAATTGGCGAACCACAGTATCTGATTGGTTCCTTATCTATTGATCTCCTATTTGAAAACATAAACATTCAAGTGAGGTCATTGCCAGTACTGCCTGACTGGCCCCCGTGCCATGGCAAGTAAAAGGGCACCATTTGAGCAGTGATTGTTACCAACGTCGCCTTACTGGCACCTGTGCCGGTGACATGTGTAAAAAAATTTGAGCAAGAACATTGCCAGTACCACCTGACTGGCCCCCGTGCCGGTGGCACGTAAAAAGCACCCACTACACTCTTGGAGTGGTTAGCATTAGGAAGGGCATCCAGCTGTAGAAACTCTGCCAGATCAAGATTGGAGCCTGGTGTGGCCATCTGGTTCGCCAGCCCTCAGTCAAAATTGTCCAACCCATGCTGGCATGGAGAACGGACGTTAACGATGATGATGATGATGATTCTGGCTCATAAGTATGCATTTCTACCCCTGACACTGAGGCATGCACTTTTGCTCCTACATGCATTTCATCATTTTCATTTAACCTCTTGACAATGGTTGACGCAAATATGCGATCACACTTTTGCTTGCCTACCTGCGGTTAACATAAATATACGACGTAGAGCGGCCCTACATCTACCACGGACTTTTTAGCGGCTGACGTATGTTTACGTTCGCTATCAAGTACTTTATCTCTCGAGGTGCACACGCTCACCGTCCCGTGCATTATCTTAGCTATTTTAGGTTACGTTCAAGTCAGGAAACTAGCAGTAGACCAATGACATGTGGATACTTTACATGCATAATGCCGTGTTTTGAGTTGTATCATATGCAAGCTATTTTCTGAACTTGAGCAGAATAACTTGTGCATATCATATGAAAACGAATTATGTGAAGTTCTTTATCATAATAAAGAACTTCACATAATTCGTTTTCATAAACCGGTAGACGCAAATGTACAACGCTATGTTATTTATCTCTTTATTGCCCACAGAAGGTTAAACATAGAGGGAACAAACAAGGACAGCCAAACGGATTAAGTCGATTATATCGACCCCAGTGCGTAACTGGTACTTATTTAATCGACCCTGAAAGGATGAAAAGCAAAGTCGACCTCGCGGAATTTGAACTCAGAACGTAGCGGTAGACAAAGTACTGCTAAGCATTTTGCCCGGCGTGCTAACGTTTCTGCCATCTCGCTATGTTATTGTAACGGTGAACGTAAATAGACGCGAGCTCGTTGGCACTTGTGTGTTTGTGTGGCCTTATTAGATAAAAAAACCTGAGCAGTGTTTCGCATGCTTCGGGTAATACCGGCATCAAGGGGTTAACGTCCGCTCTCCATGCTAGCGTGGGTTAGACAGTTTGATTGGAGCTGATGAGCCTGTTCCAGTCTGATTTGGCATGGTTTCTTCACCTGGATGCCCTTCCTAACACCAACCACTCCAAGAGTGTAACAGGTGCTCTTATGTGCCATTGGCATGACACTGGCAACAAACATGACTATGATTCACAGGTGGGTACCATTTACATGGTACCGGCAATGACCACGACTATGATGCACGGGTTTCATTTACATGACACTGGCAATGACCTCAACAATTCATGAGTGCCATTTATGTAGCACCAGTGATGACTGAGACTCATGGGTGCCTTTTACATGGCACCGCTATCTCCTATATAGTGGTGGTGATGAGAAATTTATGTCCAGGGCCTGGGAGTGGCAGTGATGAAATTATTGCTATCATTCTTGTGTTTCCTATTAAGAACAGTTCTACTGTTTTCTTCCTCTATCCTTCTCTAATTCCTGTTTCCTCCTCCTCCCTCCTTCACTGTTATTTATCTCTCTCTCTCTCCCTCTCTCCTCTTTTTTTTCTCTCTCTCTTTGCTCACATCAGACCATCGTCCATCTTTCTTTTCCTGCACAGCCGTTTAAAAGAGCGGTCGTGCTTTTTTACTCTCTCTCTCTTCTATCTTTTCTCTTTTCAAAAAATGTTTCTCACAGTATTCACTATTCTCCTCTCGTTCTGGTCTAACCATCCTCCATGTTTGTTTTCATTTGGTTTCCCTGTATGTTTCCTCTGTCATGTTTTTTTTTCCCAACTTTGACCCACCATAAATCCTAAATGTTATTTTAGAATTTATGGGAGCAACTGTCTTTGAAGACTCATATTGTCACTGAATGCTCGAAATGAGGAGTAGATAGACAGCCAAAAACTGATGAAGGGTCCTTTCTCTGTGTTTACTTGTCCTGTTTTCCATTTTTTCTCTCATTGTTTACGTATTTAACTCGTTTGTTTATGTATTTCATGTTATTTGCACCATTGGTGATGTTCTGTACCCATACATGCATATATATATTGTATATTACTTACTATTTATATATATGTGTGTGTTTGTGTGGCTTCTATCTGTGGATATGTCAATATGATTTTTTGTTTCTCTTTTGTTCAGTATGCTTCTATGTTTATCATTAGTATGTTGATGAAGTACTTATGTAAGTTTCTTATCACTGTACTCTTACCTGTGTCCCTCCATTCTCTCAACTAGGCTGTGAATGCTTTCACCTGTATGTGTTTTGATAGAGTTCATACACTTTCCCTCTATACTTCTCATCAGGTATACCATATTCCAAGTTTTGCAGTTGACCTTAGGGTTGTTATTACATTATCTGCAATTACTATTGTACAAGTGGTCCTATTGAAAGGGTACATCCTACTTATTTGGGATCTAATGGATTTGCTTGGTTTTTCAACAGCCTGAGTCCTAAGTTTTGCATTGCTAAGTGCTTTCCTAAATTTATGAGCTAATTCACCTTCAGGGCTTGTCTCATTAAATGGTAATTCTTGAAATTTATCACCGTAATACCATGCTTCTGCCTAACCCACTTTCTTATTGGCCTATTCCAATGTTTCGTTGCAATACCTTGCACAAGTTCTATTTGCACACCTTGATTCTGTCCTTTTGGAGAACTGCATGTGATGGATGCACATAGGCGCAGGAGTGGCTGTTTGGTAAGTAGCTTGCTAACCAACCACATGGTTCCGGGTTCAGTCCCACTGCGTGGCATCTTGGGCACGTATCTTCTGCTATAGCCCCGGGCCGACCAATGCCTTGTGCGTGGATTTGGTAGACGGAAACTGAAAGAAGCCTGTCGTATATATGTGTATATATATATATATAAGTGTGTGTGAATATGTTTGTGTGTCTGTGTTTGTTCCCCTAGCATTGCTTGACAACCGATGCTGGTGTGTTTACGTCCCTGTAACTTAGCGGTTCGGCAAAAGAAACCGATAGAATAAGTACTGGGCTTACAAAGAATAAGTCCCAGGGTCGATTTGCTCGACTAAAGGTGGTGCTCCAGCATGGCCGCAGTCAAATGACTGAAACAAGTAAAAAAAAGAGTATTTGTCTATGCTCCTTTATTTCACAGGGTTGGCACAGTGGTTTAATCAAGACAAAGCTGTGCCAATGGGTTTTCAGGTCCCCCCCATAGACAAGTAGTACATTCACTAGTGGGACTCTGGCTTGAGAATTCAGGCTTTTGCAGTGTCTGGAATGACCACTTAGCCACTATTATTTCCAGATCTGCTCTGACCCAGTGTAGTAGCACCTGTCAGGTTCTACCTGTGGGCTAATTAGCAAGTCAGTTGGGCAGATGGAATTTGTAAGCCTGGAGAGGAAACTCATCTAGGAGAAGGAACACTCTGATTCCAAACATCTGCTACTTTGAGGCCACACCCACCAATGAGGAAAGGCTTTAGGAGTAAACTCTGAGGAAAAAAAAAATTGGCCATATCCAGCCCAAATATTCTTCCTGTTTTATGTGCAAACTGGCCAGATCTGGCCTCTCAAACCTACCCTACAATGTTGTCCTAAAAATAAATAATCACATCATTGAAATCTCAGAGCTATGAGATAACATGTGATTAATTAAAAAACAATGAGAATAAATTAGTATTACATATGAAAGATTGATCTGGATGCTAAATAGTTAACATGGTCTATATCCTTGTTCTGGCAACTCCTGTGATGATGTTGGTGCCATATTGTAATGACCATACTATCTCTTTGGATCTATCAGTGATGTGGAGAGTCGGGACCTACGGCATGGGCAACACTCTGTCCTCCATCCAGGTTTGGATCTTATTGAACACTCTATGCTGAAGAGACAGAGCCAGACAATATACTGGAGAAGACACTTTGGTCTCACCTAAGGCATCGACACATGAGGTGTTACGGTTACTGTTACAAACTACTTGAACAATACTGGGGAGCAGTCCACAAGTGTGACCTATGTGACAGAGACTACCATTCATGCATTGGACTGTTCTGCCACAGAGAACACTGTGGAGTTTTATTATGGTAACCACATAATTGTCACATATTGTACTACATATATAAATATATTTGCATCATTGATGATGCATCCCAGTGTATCTGTAATCTATCTGAAAACAATTTATATATATGTATATTGTTTTATCAAGATGATGATGATATATATATATATATATATATATTATATATATATAGTTGAATGAATCGACACTAGTACTTACTTTTTCAGCTTGGTACTTATTCTATCAGTCTTTTTTGCTGAACCACTCAGTTATGGGGATGTAAACACACCAACACCAGTTGTCAAACAGTGATGGCGGGGACAAACACAGACACAAAGACACACACACCTATATGAGGGGTTTCTTTCCCTTTTCATCTACCAAATCCACTCACACGGTTTTGGTCACCCTGGGGCTATAATAGAAGACACTTGCCCAAGGTGCCATGCTGTGGGACTGAACATGAAACCATTTGGTTGGGAAGCAAACTTCTTATATTTATTTATGCATTGTTTTAAGATACATCTTGTGGATGCTCTGGGATGCATTGTCAGTAATGTTTCCTGGGTCTCATGAGATTTTTGAGTCTTCCAGCATCAGGCTCCCTCATCCAGTTGACTCAACTGGGATTGCCAAGTTCCAGTTTGCTTCCCAATAGCAACAAACCACTGGTCTGACCTCTTTATCCAAAGCCACCTAGTGGCTTTCTCTGCAACTTCAGTAATGGAATTTGTAACCCCCACCTCCCCTTTTGCTGCTCCAGTAACTCCACACCTAGTCAGACCTTTGTAGAATGAATGCCCCACAAAACCTCAACAGCCCACTTCTGTTGCATGCCTGCCTGTCTTTCTGCACTTCCCTACCTGTTCCTGGTATATATAATTAAATAGTGTTATTTCAATTGATAGAACATGGTAATTAATCAGTGTTCATTATTCCTTATAAATCAGTTATATATTTAAGAGATGAGGAATTATGTACATTATTTACATTATTTACACTTGACGGATATTTGTCCTCAGCTTGTTTGTTGTTAACACAACGTTTCGGCTGATATACCCTCCAGCCTTCATCAGGTGTCTTGGGGAAATTTCAAACCTGGGTTCTCAGTCCTAAGGTATTTTTCGATGTTATTATTATTATTATCATTATTATTATTATGCAAGTCACTGCTTGGAATTGAACTCGAAAACTTGGGGTTAGTAGCCTGTGCTCTTAACCACTACGCCATATGCTACTAACCCCAAGATTCCGAGTTTGATTCCAGGCAGTGACCTGAATAATAACAGTAATAATAATAATAAAAATAACATTGAAAAATGCCTTAGGAATGAGAACCCAGGTTCGAAATTTCCCCAAGACACCTGATGAAGGCTGGAGGGTATATCAGCCAAAACGTTGTGTTAACAACAAACAAGATGAGGACAAATATCTGTCAAATGTAAATAATGTCCTTATAAATCATTGCGTATTCAACTTTCTGTTCAGTATTGAGCTCTATTTCATCATCATCATCATTTAACTTCTTCTTTCTATGCTGGCATGGGTTGGACGGTTTGACATGGGGCTGGCTAGCAAGGAGCTGTCCAGACTCCAACTGTCTGTTATGGCAGGGTTTCTTCAGCTGGATACCCTTCCTAGCACCAACCACTTAGCGGAGTGTGCTGGGTGCTATTTACGTGTCACTGTCACGGGTGCGTTAACGCTGCACTGGCAGAGGTGCTTTTTCAGTGGCACCAGCACCTGAAGTGACAAGCCTGTATATGTTAACCCTTTCGTTACTGTATTTATTTTGAGATGCTCTGTGTTTCTTTCAGTTACTTTAAATATAACAAAGAATTTAGTAAAATGACTTAGTTGTCATTCAGCTAGTGTTTGGGACATAAATTGTGACCAAGGTTTGGTGGAAGATTTTAATTTAAAACTTTTGAAAACAAGGCATTTGTACACATAGCCAGAGCCGGTTTCAGCCGGGTTGGTAACAAAAGGGTTAAAGACAGTGATTTCACTCAACTTGATGTGTTTTATCAAGTACAACAAATCATATTGGAGTACGGGATTCAAGCCTCTTCTCCTTATCTCCTCAAAGACATACAGCATCTCGAAAGAGTCCAGAAGCTGGCTACCCGCATGGTTCATGGTCTCAAAAATTTGTCCTATGAAGAAAGGCTGAGGACGCTCGACCTTTATTCTCTAGAAAAACGCCGCCGCCGTGGTGATCTCATTCTCGCCCACAACATCATAAGCGGAAAGTGTAACCTCTCGAAAGAGCTGTTCTTCACTCCTGCTCCAGAGTGTCGGCTGCGGGTCCGTGGAACAAGCTGCCAGACGAGATGGTGAAGATGCCGACGACCGCTTTGTTCAAAGCCTCCCCTGACCTCAAGTGGCCTGAACTCTTTACATGAACACCACCCTGTACTTAACACCATGTCCCCCTACATGGCCTTGCTATTTGCTTTTGAGCCAAATTAACTAACTAACTAACTAACATTACATCTCCCAATCTCTTGTCATCTTAGTGGGGCCTAGTGTCTGAAGATCCTTTCCCACCACTTCATCCCACATCTTTCTGGGTCTTCCCCTTCCACAGGCACCCTCCACAATCAGAGCTCGGCACTTCTTTATGCAGCTGTCCTCATTCCTCCAATTTTCATTTGGTATATATTACATACAATTGAATAATTTAAATAGTGTATATCCAAGGGGAAAATAAAACCAGCAATTTTGTCCAAGTGTTATAACTACAACATAATTATTTTAATATGTTTCACTAATGAATATTATTTGTATGTTACATGATAATCATTACATAAATGGTGGCATTATCCCATTATACAATTGTTTAGGCAACATTTATTGCATAATGCACCAGAAATTGCTTGTGAAATGTGTAAGATTAAGCAATTCATTATGTTGTCATAAAAACAGTTAAACTCTCCTGTTTTATTCTGCTCTTTTAAAATATACATATATGTATACTTATATGCTCTTACTCTTTACTCTTTCCTCTTTTACTTGTTTCAGTCATTTGACTGCGGCCATGCTGGAGCACCGCCTTTAGTCGAGCAAACCGACCCCGGGACTTATTCTTTGTAAGCCCAGTACTTATTCTATCAGTCTCTATTGCCGAACCGCTAAGTGACGGGGACGTAAACACACCAGCATCGGTTGTCAAGCAATGCTAGGGGGACAAACACAGACACACAAACACACACACACACATACATATATATATATATACATATATACGACAGGCTTCTTTCAGTTTCCGTCTACCAAATCCACTCACAAGGCATTGGTCGGCCCGGGGCTATAGCAGAAGACACTTGCCCAAGATGCCATGCAGTGGGACTGAACCCGGAACCACGTGGTTGGTTAGCAAGCTACTTACCACACAGCCACATACATACATATATATATAATAGGCACAGGAGTGGCTGTGTGGTAAGTAGCTCGTTTACCAACCACATGGTTCCAGGCTCAGTTCCACTGCATGGCACCTTGGGCAAGTGTCTTCTACTATAGCCTCAGGCCAACTAAAGCCTTGTGAGTGGATTTGGTAGATGGAAACTGAAAGAAGCCCATCGTATATATGTATATATTTATGTGTGTGTATCTTTATGTCTGTGATTTTGCCCCCACCATTGTTTGACAACTGATGTTAGGGTGTTTATATCCTAGTAACTTAGTGATTCGGCAAAAGAGACTGATAGAATAAGTACTAGACTTACAAAGCTTAAGTCCTGGAGTCAATTTCTTCAGCTAGAAAAGCCTATATAATATATATATATATATCACCGTGACCGACCAGGCTGTCAGATGTTGCTACACAGTGCTGGTCACAGTGCGCTTCGCACTTTTTAGCCTTCAAATGACGCCACCCCGCTGGCTAAGCGAGCAGGCCAACAGAAGAAAGAGTGAGAGAAAGTTGTGGAGAAAGAGTACAGCAGGGATCGCTACCCCTCCCTGCCAGAGCGTCATGGAGCTTTAGGTGTTTTCGCTCCATAAATATTCACAATGCCCGGTCTTGGAATCGAAACCTCGATCCTACGACCGAGAGTCCACTGCCCTAACCACTGGGCCATTGCGCCTCCGGCTTGTATCCCTTGTCCTCAATGATTTGCCTGAAGGTCTTGAGGTACTTCTTGGCTGCTTCTTTGTCAGCTGATGCTGTCTCTGCATGCAGGGAAACACACTTTACTTTAAACCATTTCAGGAACTGGCCAACCATCCCATGCAGGTTTGAAAATCTTTGGGCTCTGATGCTGTCAATGGTCTTGTGTGTGTGTGTGTGTGTATAGATAATTAAGTATGTGACAATGAACAAAAAGAGATAACAGGACAGGGTGTGTGTGTGTGTGCAAGTTTTAACAAATGCTTTAGTTTAACCCTTTAGTGTTCAGATTATTCTATCAAACATAATGCTTATTGATTCCTATTGATTTGAATTAATCATGCATTATCTCATATCTTCAAGATCTTGGTGGTGTAATTACTTAATGTAGAATAACATTGTAGGGTAGGTGTGAGGGCCTGGATCTGGTCAGTTTTAACATAAAACAGATTAGCTATTTTGGCCGGATATGGCCGGTTTAAATACTAAAGGGTTAATGCTTAAAAAGAGGGGAGTTTCGGTGAAGAAACAGTAAAAAGTTATTCAATAAAACCACAATCATCTTTGATTACTGCCGTGATGCATTTTCTGAAACAATTAAATGCATTGATCATGCAATCTTTAATCATGTTGACTATAATATCCCTCAAAGCAGACATCAATGAATCCTTGGTATCGGGAGCCTGCTTCTTGGTCTCCCTCAAGCTGATAATGTATACATGTTAGTATGGCATTTAAATTCAGGAAGGTAGGAGGGCAAATGTTAAAGGTAACAAGATTATGAAAACATTTTAGCCATCCACTCCTGCATCATCCAGGGTTGTGTAAGGAATCTCCAGCCCCTCCCTTCGGTGCTTCTTCAATGGCGCTTTAGGTGGTTCAGTCATGCGGCCCGGTGTTCAGAAGGTGAGCTGATTCATGATGTCTCCTCCCACCTCCACTTCCCAACCGGCACAAACGCACGGGTGGGCAGCTGAAGACCTGGGCAACAACGATAAAGGAGGACCTCTCCGAACTCTCAGATCTGCAGGTGGTAGGTCTGCGCAGATGGAACTGTGAATGGCTCGCTATCTCCAGTGACCTCGCACAGGACTGTTGAGCATGGGCCGCCATGGTTCATGATGCCGTTAGGACCAGAGAAGGCGGCTCAACCCGCCCTGGGTGAATGCCGTCAAAAGTACAAGTAAGTAAATAAGGAGTAACAGAGTCTTGTTGGAACACTGACCATCTCCTCCGAGTGAGTCTTTTGGTCCAGGGCTTGACCCTAAGACCTTACGGGAAAAAGTAAGGAGGCATGACATGGCTCTTGTTGCTCATGATTCTCCAAGACTGTCACAAATGATTGGAACTTGGTGTGCATCACAATGGAAACTAAAAGGGGGCGGGTGTAGAGCCATCTGTCATTCCCCTTGTTCATTTTTTATCTTGGTCAAAATTCTCATCTGTGAGAAACAGCATGTCAGAATCTTCAGGGTGCTTGAGTTTGTTCAGTAATCACTTCAATCAAGTCACATAGGTATCTGGGTCTTAATCAGACATACACCACCTTCTTCTCATAACATAGTATTTGTACTTGATGTCTTTCTGCACCCTGCGTCTAACCATTGTCTCTGACACTTGGAGATGATTGGCAACGGCCTTCATGGGCTCAGCAGGATTCTTGTTGATGATGTTCTGGTCTTGCTGGACAAACCTGACTTTTCTGACAATGTCTGAGCAGCAAGAAATTTCTTTGTTCAGCCACAGAAGACATATATATGCTAGAGGCCAGGAGGTCTTTTCTGATTTTAAACACAAAAACTTAGCAACATTTAAGATGGTTGCTACCTCAGAGTTACTGTGGTTGGTGGCTAAGTCACTGAGAACTACATGTCTTTTCATTGTCTGTGTGAGATTTGAAGCTTCCATGTTGGGGCTGAAAAAAGAGCAAAGCTACACCAGTACTCCTTTAACTTGAAATTCTCATCCGAATCCATTGCATCCATAAGATGTTGGAGAGAGTTCCAGTGTAAAATGCCTTGTAGGCACAGATAACACCTTCATCCATAGGCTGGATGAGGAAGGTGGTGTTGACAGGGAAGAACTCAAATTGGACTCCCTCATGATTCAAATCCCCAAACTGACCACCAGCATTATCCATAACAAGCAACACCTTGAATTCCATGTAAACATTTTGGAGTTATTCCTTGGCTTGAGGGATGAAGCATTGGTGGAACCAATTCAAAGTTAGGCTTTTGGTAATCCAGGCCTTGGGGTTGTGCATCCAATGGACAGGCAGCAGGTTTTTATTCTTATTTTTGAAGGCCCTCAGGTTCGCAGACTTGTAGATAAGTCCTTGGTTTCCTCATGAAGCCAGCAGCATTGCCATACTGAATTAGCATCACTCTGTCCTTCTGTGCCTTAAATGTTGGGGCTCTGGCTTCGTCCTTCATGATGTACATTCTGAAAGGTATCTTCTTCTAGAATAAGCCAGTCTTGTCCATATTGAAAACCTGTTCTGGCTTATATCCCTTGTCCTCAATGATCTGCCTGAAGGCCTTGAGGTACTTCTCGGCAGCTTCTTTGTCGGCTGATGCTGTCTCTGCATGCAGGGAAACACACTTTACTTCAACCCTTTCGTTACTGTATTTATTTTGAGATGCTCTGTGCTTCTTTCAATTACTTTAAATATAACAAAGAATTTAGTAAAATAACTTAGTTATCATTAAGTTAGTGTTAGAAATATAAATTGTGACTAAGGTTTGGTGGAAGATTTTAGTCCAAAACTTTTGAAAATAAGACATTTGTACTCAGATCCAGAGCCAGTTTCAGCCAGGTTAGTAATGAAAGGGTTAAGCAGTTTCTGGAAATGGTCAACCATCCCATGCTGATTTGAAAATCTTTGGGCTCTGATGCTGTCAATGGTCTTGCTTGCGACTCTTCAGTGCCTTCTGCTCCATCTCCTCTGACAAACTGCTGGAATAATTTCCATGCTTTCTCATGGATGATATTACAGCTCAAGGGGATGTTTTTCTTCTTGCAGTCACTGATCCACAATGCCAAGGCAGGTTCCATCCTGATGAAATGCTTATTTCTCACTATCAATATCTTTTTGGCACATTCACAGAAACTTACTGCTACAGTAGCCCTGATCGCCCCTTCATTCCTCTTTATGTAGCATATGGTGCTTTCATTGACAACATAATACTAACCTACTGCAGCATAACTTTTACCTTTCCAGAACATATTCAGTCGTCGTGCCTTCTCATAGAGCACCATAACCTTTTTTCTGGCACTTAGGCCCATTGCCAGAAGCCTTAGAAGGAAGGTATAGGGCATTTGGGTAGCATCTTAGGGTTCTAATAACATGCCATGTAAAACACAGCACTCAGCAAAATACTGGACATAGCTACTGGACACAGTTACTCTTTACTCTTTTACTCTTTTACTTGTTTCAGTCATGTGACTGTGGCCACGCTGGAGCACCGCTTTTAGTCGATCAAATCGACCCCAGGACTTATTCTTTGTAAGCCTAGTACTTATTTTATCGGTTTCTTTTTTGCCGAACCGCTAAGTTACGGGGACGTAAACACACCAGCATCGGTTGTCAAGCGATGTTGGGGGGACAAATTCGCACATACATACATATATATATATATATATATATATATATATATATATATATACATATATACGATGGGCTTCTTTCAGTTTCCGTCTACCAAATCATCTCACAAGGCTTTGGTCGGTCCGAGGCTATAGTAGAAGACACTTACCCAAGGTGCCATGCAGTGGGACTGAACCCGTTACACCCTTGAAACCAGGAAACCGGGCCCATGAGCCTGGCTAGGCTTTAAAAGGGTGCATTTGTTTATATATGTGTACTTTCGTTACAGTGAGAGGTTGGTGTTGTTGAGAGAGAAATATAGCAAGAAGCGAGAGAGGGAGAGAGAGTGCATGTGTGAAATATAGATAGATGTCGCTATACTAATTTAGCAAGCTTTGATTGAAAGCAGGGATAAGAGAGAAAAGATACAGTGTACTTGTATCTCAAAAAGAAAATAATCAAGTGATGTGATAGGTGGCTATTCTAATCAGAGGGAGCTTCAACTGCGAAGGGGCGTGCAGTAAGCTGGCAAATACGGTATATTGTTAATGATTTAGCCTTAAAAAGGGTGAAAAAATTTATATATTGCCATGAAAGAAGCCATAAAAAATCACCGATGATATTTATGATTCCGTGAATATGCTGTGGTTTCCACAAGCAATTATTAGTTCTGCGAATAACCAGGACTGTGAAAGCTGAACCACAAATAAGCGGGGGTACACTGCATAGTAAGAAAAGGGATAATCTTATACCTGTATATACGTATACCTGTAAGTTTCTTTATTGTTGTTCTTGGATTATATCTTTTTATTGTTTTACTCGTTTCAATCATGTGACTGTGGTCATGCTGGGGCACCACTTTGAAGGGTCTTAGTCGAACAAATCAGGCCCAGGGCTTACTTTTTGACCCGGTGCTTATTCTATTTGTCTCTTTTACCAAACCACTAAATTACGGGGATGCAAATGTACCAACACCGGTTGTCAAATGGTGGTGGTGGGACAAACACAGACACAAAGACACACACATACATATATATATATATATATGCGATGGGTTTCTTTCAGCTTCCGTCTGCCAAATCCATTCAGAAGGCTTTGGTTGGCCCGAGGTTCTGCTAGAAGACACTTGCCCAAGGTGGGACTTAACCCGGAATCATGTGATTGGGAAGTAAGCTTCTTACCACACAGCCACATTCTCTCTCTTTTACTTGTTTCAGTCATGTGACTGTGGCCATGCTGGAGCACCGCCTTTAGTCAAGCAAATCGACCCCAGGACTTATTCCTTGTAAGCCTAGTACTTATTCTATTGGTCTCTTTTTTGCCGAACCACTAAGTTACAGGGATGCAAACACACCAGCATTGGTTATCAAGTGATGTTGGGGCGACAAACACAGACACACCTGTTCACCTGTCAATTTATTCTAACAATGGCACACGACATATACACACACACATACATATATACGATGGGCTTCTTTCAGTTTCTGTCTACCAAATCCACTCGCAAGGCTTTGGTCAGACTGAGGCTATAGTAGAAGACACTTGCCCAAGGTGCCACGCAGTGGGACTGAACCCGGAACCATGTGGTTCGTAAGTAAGCTACTTACCACACAGCCACTGCTACGCCTATTTATATATTGAGCTTCATTGAGAAACCAGCACGTGTACCATTAAGGGGATCATCAAGCTCCTTTTTTAAAATCCAGGTTGTTGCTCTATAGAAAAAAATGCACTCTACACATGCCTTAAAGGAAAAAAGCCTTGTTGACTTTGAAGTACTTGACTGCTAGATGTTTTGAAGCTTGTTACGAGTGCTCCGGGCTTGTCCCTCGCATGTAAGGAAGTTTCTCTTATTGTCAGCAGCATAGGACCTTATTGAGTTGTGTGCCATTGTTGGAATAAATTGACCTGAATGATCAAGTATTCAGTCTCCTTTATAATGAGAAACAAAAAAGATGACCTTGGCAGCAGCAGTGTTCTGAAGGCATCTTAACAAGACCTGTACATCACACAGTTAATTAGCTATGAAAGCAAGATCATCAGCATAATGAAGGTCTCTCACTCTCTCCCCCTCCACACTCTCTCTCTCTCACACACTCTCACTCTCCTTCTTTCTCTCTCTCCTTCTCTCTCTCCCTCTTTCTTTCTCTCTCTCCCTCTTTCTTTCTCTCTCTCCCTCTTTCTCTCTCTCTTTCTTTCTCTCTTCCACTTTCTCTCTCTCTCTCTCTCCCTCTTTCTGCCTTAAAGGGTTTTTTTTTAGTTGAAGAAATTTACCCACAGGACTTATTCTCTGTAAGCCCAGTATTTATTCTATCGGTTTCTCTTGCTGAACCGCTAAGTTACTGGGAAGTAAACACACCAGCATCGGTGCTGGTGGTGAGAGAGGGGGACAAACGTAGACACAAAAACATACACATACAAACACACACACACACACACATATATATATACATACATGACAGGCTTCTGTCAGTTTCTGTCTACCAAATCCACTCACAAAGCTTTGGTTGTCCTAAGGCTACAGTAGAAGACACTTGCCCAAGGTGCCACGCAGTAGGACTGAACCCAGAACCATGTGGTTGGGAAGCAAGCTTCTTACCACATCTGCGCCTGTCAAACAAATCAACCCCAGTATTTAATTTCAGCTCTCCATTACAAACAGCTGACTTACACTATAACCCAACCCATTCTTGAATGCAGGAAATTCCAGTCTCTTTTAAACCCTTTTGTCATGTATAATTAGATGCAGTCAAGTTTACTAAAACAAACCCATTCCCTCTTTTGCCATCCATATTTTGGGTATCCTTCATGATCATCTTATTAAACAAAGGCGTAGTAGTGGCTGTGTGGTAAGTAGCTTGCTTACCAACCACATGGTTCCAGGTTCAGTCCCATTGCATGGCACCTTGGGCAAGTGTCTTCTACTATAGCCTCGGGCTGACCAAAGCCTTGAGAGTGGATTTGGTAGTCGGAAACTGAAAGGAGCCCATTGTATATATGTATTTATATGTATGTATATATGTATGTGTGTCTGTGTTTGTCCCCCCAGCATCGCTTGACAACTGATGCTGGTGTGTTTACATCCCTATAACTTAGCGGTTCAGCAAAAGAGACTGATAGAACAAGTACTAGGCTTACAGTCCTGGGGTCGATTTGCTCGACTAAAGGCGGTGCTCCAGTATGGCCACAGTCAAATGACTGAAACCAGTAAAAAGGGTAAAAAGAAAAAAGAGAAAAAAAAAAAAGTGAAAAGGAATTGCTTCCCGAGTATTTTTCATTACCCTTACTTCTTTCCTCCTCCATCTCACAATGATTGGTGACTTGGAGTGCTGGCGAGGAGTTCTGGCGAGGCTGTGCCCAGTCAGGCAAACTTGGTGAAATGAACATTAAAATAATGGTAGCAATGGGCTGGGAGGTATAATATTTGGATTCTATTGCCTAGTATGTTCCTGTTGGGTCTACATCTGCTTCAGGCCCTATCCCTTATAGTCTCTAACTTTGTAATCTCTTTATCATTTATTTCCCAGTCATGCATCTCTTGACCACAAATCTCTCTATCACTCATACACACCTATATACATGATGGATTCCTATAATTTTTGTCTTCCATGCTCACTCACAACACATTGGTTGTTCTGGGTAGTTCTCAGGGAGATTCAGCATGGTACTGCTGGCCCTTTGAATTACAAGTACCACTCATTTTTGCCAGCTGAGTGGACTGGAGCAATGTGAAATAATGTGTTTTGCTCCAGGACACAATGTGTCGCCGGGAATTGAGCCCACAACCTTATGAACAGGTCACATACGATTACAACAGGTATGACAAGGAAAAAAATTATTACAAATGCATGGGCTGTAATGATTACATTATATAGTTGATTATCGTTAAGTAGAGATCCTGGTTGTTCTAATTCTGTTTGGATTATTAGACTTAACCCTTTAGCATTTAAACTGGCCATATCCGGCCAAAAGTATTCTGCCTGTTTTATGTTCAAACTGGCCAGATCTGGTCTCTCACACCTACCCTACAATATCGTTTTAAAAATTAACAGCTACCTCATCAAAATCTCATAGCTACAAGATAATGCATGACTAGTTCAAAACAATGTGGATGAAAAAGCATTAATTTGGGTAGAATAATGCGAACACTAAAGGGTTAAAGAAGTACCTCCTGACTGGCTCCTGTGCTGGTGGCACATAAAAAAGCACCATCTGAATGTGGTCGATGCCAGTGCCCCTCGGCTGGCTCCCATGCTGGTGGCATGTAAAAAGCACCATCCAAATGTAGTTGATGTCAGAAGTCCTGATCAAATTCCAAAAATGAAGTATAATGTACCACTATCTTTAGTTGCCATATTTCTGTTGAGATGCTCTGTGTTTCTTTCAATTGATTTTAAATATAACAAAAAATTTAGTAAAATAACTTAGTTATCTGTTGTGTCTGGGGAGAGTCATTTTCTTTTTTATGCCTTATAATGTAACACACTCACCGGTAAAATTTCCACTTATTTCTTATTTTTATTTTCCTAAAATTTTCGTTGCGTCTTGCAAACTTAAAAGAAAATGACATTCCCCAGACACAACAGAATATGCTTCAACACACGATCTCATATAAAGAATCTTGCAAGCCAAATCCAAAAACGAAACTTAGTTATCATTAAGCTAGTGTTAGGAACATAAAATGTGATTATAGATTTTGATTCAGAACTTTTGTAAACAAGACATTTGTACAAAAGAGCCAGAGGTGGTTTCGGCCAGGTTGGTATTGAAAGGGTTAAGGGTACACGTGTCTGTGGAGTGCTCAGCCACTTGCACGTCAATTTCATGAGCAGGCTGTTCTGTTGATTGGATCAACTGGAACCCTTGTCGTCGTAACCGATGGAGTGCCATATATATATATATATTATTAGTAGTAGGGAATATAAAATTGTCAGTTTAATGTTTATTTAATTTAGTGATTTTTAGGATAATATTTATTATAATATATTTAAATTCTTTCTATATGATTTATTATAAATAATATCTTTCACTATTAATTGAATTACTTCATAGAGGTTTTGTCTCTTAATCATATATCTATATGTGTGTGTGTGTGTGTGTGTGTGTGTGTATGTATGTGCATGTGGCACCACATAAAAGCACCCAGCCCACTGTGAAATGGTTGGCTTTAACAAGGGCACACACCCATAGAAACCATGCCAAATAAGACTGATCTTTGGTGCAGCTCCCCAGCTTGCCAGCTCCGGTCAAACCATCCAACCCATGCCAGCATGGACAATGGATGTTAAATGATGATGATGATGATGATATAATGTTTATGTCTTTCTTGTGTCAGTGTTTGTTCCCGTCCCCACTGTTTGACAACTGGTGTCGGTTTGTTTATGTCCCTGTGGGTTGATTTGTGTGAGTGATCTCTTTAAGGTAGTGCCCCAGCATGACCACACACCAGTGACTAAAACAAATAAAAGATAAGAAGATAAAATATAAAAACAAAGAACATAAATATTATTTCTATGTTGAGCTAAATTTTTTTTTTAGTCAAAGAAATTGACCCCTGAACCAAAGAAATTGACCCCTGGGGATGTAAACACACCAACATTGGTTGTCAAGTGATGTTGGGGGTGGGGACAAACACTGACACACACATAAATATATACACATATATCATTGTTATCGTCATCATCATCTTTATCATTTAACGTCGGCTTTCCATGTCAGCATGGGTTGGATGGTTTGACTGAGGACTGGCAAGCCAATAGGCGGCACCAGGCTCCAATCTGATTTGACGAGGTTTCTACAGCTGGATGCCCCTCCTAATGCCAACCAATCTGAGAGTGTAGTGGGTGCTTTTTACTTGCCACCGGCACAGGAGCCAGTCAGGGGCCACTGGCATCAATCACATTTGGATGGTGCTTTTTATGTGCCACTGGCATGGAAGCCAGTCAGGGGTAACTAGCATCGACCATGTTTGGATGATACTTTTTACGTGCCACTGGCATGGAAGCCAGTCAGGGGTAACTAGCATCGACCATGTTCAGACGGTGCTTTTTATGTGCCACTGGCATGGGATCCAGTCAGGGGTCACAAGCATCGACCATGTTTGGATGATACTTTTTACGTGCCACTGGCATGGAAGCCAGTCAGGGGTAACTAGCATCGACCATGTTCAGACGGTGCTTTTTACGTGCCGCTGGCATGGGAGCAAGTCAGGGGTCACAAGCATCGACCATGTTTGGATGATACTTTTTACGTGCCACTGGCATGGAAGCCAGTCAGGGGTAACTAGCATCGACCATGTTCAGACGGTGCTTTTTATGTGCACTGGCATGGGATCCAGTCAGGGGTCACAAGCATCGACCATGTTTGGATGATACTTTTTACGTGCCACTGGCATGGAAGCCAGTCAGGGTAACTAGCATCGACCATGTTCAGACGGTGCTTTTTACGTGCCGCTGGCATGGGATCCAGTCAGGGGTCACAAGCATCGACCATGTTTGGATGATACTTTTTACGTGCACTGGCATGGAAGCCAGTCAGGGGTAACTAGCATCGACCATGTTCAGACGGTGCTTTTTACGGCGCTGGCGCTGGCATGGGAGCAAGTCAGGGGTCACAAGCATCGACCATGTTTGGATGATACTTTTTACGTGCCACTGGCATGGAAGCCAGTCAGGGGTAACTAGCATCGACCATGTTCAGACGGTGCTTTTTACGTGCCGCTGGCATGGGAGCAAGTCAGGGGTCACAAGCATCGACCATGTTTGGATGATACTTTTTACGTGCCACTGGCATGGAAGCCAGTCAGGGGTAACTAGCATCGACCATGTTCAGACGGTGCTTTTTACGTGCCGCTGGCATGGGAGCAAGTCAGGGGTCACAAGCATCGACCATGTTTGGATGATACTTTTTACGTGCCACTGGCATGGAAGCCAGTCAGGGGTAACTAGCATCGACCATGTTCAGACGGTGCTTTTTATGTGCCACTGGCATGGGATCCAGTCAGGGGTCACAAGCATCGACCATGTTGGATGATACTTTTACGTGCCACTGGCATGGAAGCAGTCAGGGGTAACTAGCATCGACCATGTTCAGACGGTGCTTTTTACGTGCCGCTGGCATGGGAGCAAGTCAGGGGTCACAAGCATCGACCATGTTTGGATGATACTTTTTACGTGCCACTGGCATGGAAGCCAGTCAGGGGTAACTAGCATCGACCATGTTCAGACGGTGCTTTTTATGTGCCACTGGCATGGAAGCCAGTCAGGGGTTACTAGCATTGACCATGTTTGGATGATACTTTTTACGTGCCACTGGCATGGAAGCCAGTCAGGGGTAACTAGCATTGACCATGTTTGGATGATACTTTTTACGTGCCACTGGCATGGAAGCCAGTCAGGGGTAACTAGCATCGACCATGTTCAGACGGTGCTTTTTATGTGCCACTGGCATGGAAGCCAGTCAGGGGTTACTAGCATTGACCATGTTTGGATGATACTTTTTACGTGCCACTGGCATGGAAGCCAGTCAGGGGTAACTAGCATTGACCATGTTTGGATGATACTTTTTACGTGCCACTGGCATGGAAGCCAGTCAGGGGTTACTAGCATTGACCATGTTCAGACGGTGCTTTTTATGTGCCACTGGCATGGAAGCCAGTCAGGGGTAACTAGCATTGACCATGTTTGGATGATACTTTTTACGTGCCACTGGCATGGAAGCCAGTCAGGGGTTACTAGCATTGACCATGTTTGGATGATACTTTTTACGTGCCACTGGCATGGAAGCCAGTCAGGGGTTACTAGCATTGACCATGTTTGGATGATACTTTTTACGTGCCACTGGCATGGAAGCCAGTCAGGGGTTACTAGCATTGACCATGTTCAGACGGTGCTTTTTACGTGCCGCTGGCATGGAAGCCAGTCAGGGGTAACTAGCATCGACCATGTTCAGACGGTGCTTTTTATGTGCCACTGGCATGGAAGCCAGTCAGGGGTTACTAGCATTGACCATGTTTGGATGATACTTTTTACGTGCCACTGGCATGGAAGCCAGTCAGGGGTTACTAGCATTGACCATGTTCAGACGGTGCTTTTTACGTGCCGCTGGCATGGAAGCCAGTCAGGGGTCACAAGCATCGACCATGTTTGGATGATACTTTTTACGTGCCACTGGCATGGAAGCCAGTCAGGGGTAACTAGCATCGACCATGTTCAGACGGTGCTTTTTACGTGCCACTAGCATGGGATCCAGTCAGGGGTTACTAGCATTGACCATGTTTGGATGATACTTTTTACGTGCCACTGGCATGGAAGCCAGTCAGGGGTAACTAGCATCGACCATGTTCAGACGGTGCTTTTTACGTGCCGCTGGCATGGGAGCAAGTCAGGGGTCACAAGCATCAACATGTTTGGATGATACTTTTTACGTGCCACTGGCATGGAAGCCAGTCAGGGGTAACTAGCATCGACCATGTTCAGACGGTGCTTTTTACGTGCCGCTGGCATGGGAGCAAGTCAGGGGTCACAAGCATCGACCATGTTTGGATGATACTTTTTACGTGCCACTGGCATGGAAGCCAGTCAGGGGTAACTAGCATCGACCATGTTCAGACGGTGCTTTTTACGTGCCGCTGGCATGGGAGAGCAAGTCAGGGGTCACAAGCATCGACCATGTTTGGATGATACTTTTACGTGCCACTGGCATGGAAGCCAGTCAGTGGGTAACTAGCATCGACCATGTTCAGACGGTGCTTTTTACGTGCCGCTGGCATGGGAGCAAGTCAGGGGTCACAAGCATCGACCATGTTTGGATGATACTTTTTACGTGCCACTGGCATGGAAGCCAGTCAGGGGTAACTAGCATCGACCATGTTCAGACGGTGCTTTTTACGTGCCGCTGGCATGGGAGCAAGTCAGGGGTCACAAGCATCAACCATGTTCGGATGGTGCTTTTTACATGCCACCAGCATGGGAGCCAGTCATATACATGATGGGCTTCTTTCAGTTTCCATCTACCAAATCTACTCACAAGGCTTTGGTCAGCCCAAGGCTATAGTAGAAGACCCTTACCCAAGGTGGTATATATATATATATATATATATATTGTGAAGACTGGTGGCTTGGGGGTTAGGGTAGTCAGCTCACAATTGTAAGGTCATGAGTTTGATTCCCAGAGGCAGGTTGTGTCCTTGAGCAAGACACTTTATTTTACATTGCTCTAATCAACCCAACTGCCCCAGCATGACCACAGTCCAAAGACTAAAACAAGTAAAAAATAAAAGATAAATTATAAAAATAAAAACATAACATATATAGGCGCAGGAGTGGCTGTGTGGTAAGTAGCTTGCTAACCAACCACATGGTTCCGGGTTCAGTCCCACTGCATGGCATCTTGGACAAGTGTCTTCTGCTATAGCCCCGGGCCGACCAATGCCTTGTGAGTGGATTTGGTAGACGGAAACTGAAAGAAGCCTGTCGTATATATGTATATACTAGCAGTATCGCCCGGCGTTGCTCGGGTTGTAAGGGAAATAACTATATAAGCATTTTTAGAGAGTTATAGCCAAAAAATAGCAAAAAAGTGCATTAAAAATTGAAAAAAAATTAAGGTAAATTTTTTTTAAATCGTTGACACATCGTAGATATTTTTAGAGAGTTACTTCCCTTATATAAAAGCGAAAAAAATGCATTAAAATGGAAAAATATGATGGTAAATTTTTTTTAAATCGTAGACTCATCGTAGACGCACGCTAATACCCAGAAGGGCTCGATATGAATCACGACTATAAGATACCCGCTTTTGGTTAAACTGCACCGCAAAATGTGGGAGTAGTTAGGAATCTAAATCGTAGGAGACAGACACACAACTTCACTCTTATAAAGATGTTTTTTTTTTCAGTCATAGAGTTAGATTTATGAAGGTCTTCAGTAGAAAATCCTTCGAATTCTGACTCGCTGCTTGATATAATGAAATTCGTATCCATTTTTTGTCAGAATTACAAATTTTGAAAACACAATAGGAACAAATTTCGGAAAAAAATCTCCCATAATTCACGGAATTAAAATTACACTTCGATTTTTGTACAAAACTGTAGTTGAAGTGTTTACGAAATATAATACGTGTTTTCACGAATGTACTAAAGAGATTTGCTCTGATATTCTCATTTAAATATGAATAGGTAAATTCGGGCGGCTTGGTAACGAAAGGGTTAAACGGATGCATACATTTATTAATCTCTTATTATAATAACTATATATAAGTGTCGTCTGTTTAAACATAAACACTGTTTCATACTGCAATTATATATACATATATCTATATATAATATTATATAATAAAATATATACAGAGTAAAATAAAAACCAATTTACCTTTTCTGTCCGTCCGTGTGTCTTTGCAAATGTGTTGGAATGATAAGTGAGTTGTGTTTTGGTGCCTTTTTTAATAACAAACACACACGTGTTTGTATGTAGTTGTATGTGTATGTAGTTGTATATGTATGTGTATGCGTGTGTGTGAGGAATGACACACACACACTCGCGCACGCACACATGTACATCAATGCTTTCAGAGTGATATGTTAAAATATTGAGTTTTCTCGAATTTTGTCTTAATTGGTGGTAAAATTGAAAGAAATTTTTTATGGCATCACCCACTGAAGTACTCTGAAAAATCATGGGTACACTCTAATT
The DNA here is from genome assembly GCF_006345805.1 of Octopus sinensis. Lineage (NCBI taxonomy): Eukaryota > Metazoa > Mollusca > Cephalopoda > Octopoda > Octopodidae > Octopus > Octopus sinensis. The sequence goes on along the minus strand of NC_043014.1, from coordinate 11,223,728 downwards.
GAAGAAATTGTGTGAGGAGTAAATCGTTATGTATTTATTTGTTTCTGTTTGCTGTGTTTTTTTATTTTTTGAGTAGTGGTTAAATACTTTCAGTTTAGTCTTCCTCAAATCACTCTGTCGCTATTTACTTTCATTTTATTCGTTGCACACTGTGTGTGTGCGTTTGCGTGTGGTGTAAACCAGACTAAGAAAAGCATTTGACACACACACCAGAATGTGAGTTTTCTGTAAATTTTGCTTAATTGGAGTTTAAATTTTAAAAACTGGACTTGGCATGACCCGATGCATTCTACTCTTAAAAATGCTAGGTAAATTGTAATTGAAGAAATCCTATATTGTAGATTTCTATAACTCTCAAAGGGAGGCAGATAAAATCTGCCTTTTATAATAAGAGATATATATGTGTGTGTGTCTGTGTTTGTCCCCCTAGCATTGCTTGAAAACCGATGCTGGTGTGTTTACGTCCCCGTCACTTAGCGGTTCGGCAAAAGAGACCGATAGAATAAGTACTGGGCTTACAAAGAATAAGTCCCGGGGTTGATTTGCTCGACTAAAAGGCGGTGCTCCAGCATGGCCGCAGTCAAATGACTGAAACAAGTAAAAGAGTAAATAACAAGCATTATTTCTATGTTGATGTAAATTTCGTTGTCTTTTATATTTCATATATTTTCATTTTGTCTGTTTTTTTCTTTTTAGATGTCTCCTGTATTGATCAACACATGTTTCAACGTCCAGCCCTCGCTGAATCGTTACTGCTGGCAATCCCCTGAGCTAAGTATTAGCCTCACCAAAGGCTGTAGCAACAAAAAAAACGTTGCTCGGAGCCAAAGTTATGCAACAGAAACTCACAGACCACCTGAAGGTGATTCGACTTAGTGATGAATCAGTGAAGGAGTTACTTGTTTCTAAACCTGGATCTTCGACTCTGGACTTAAACTTCATTCCGAAACCATTTCTACTTGCAGAAAACTGTGAGGTTCAGAAATCATTGAACAACATCTGCGATCAAAGTGTTTTGCTTGAATTCAGAATGGCTGCTGATAAACAACTGACAATCGAAGACCTCATGAAGTGTTGTAATTGTCAGGGATATTTTGAAAAAGATCTTTTTGAAACTCATTCTATCAGCTGCAAATCTGGGACATCTGTTCTTCCTTCAAAGGAATTGCTCAAATCATTAAAAGCAACCAATTCCCTTTCTAGCACCAAAGACTCAACCAAAGATAAACCAGTTAATGGCTTAGAGCAATTTAACAGATCATCTCCTCAACCAGTTTCAAATTCTGCTGATTCATCACCAATATCTGTTTTAGATTCTTCAGAAGAAGACTGTTGTGTTATTTTCCAAAATCAAAATGAAATGTATATTAAAGGACACGGGTTTCCGCAAGCGAAATCCAGTTCTCTGCCTTTAGAAGCTGCACCAAAGGATGTCACCGATGCTTCTCAATCCCCTTTTACAGATGACTTGATTCAGACCCACAACAAGACTGTTAATAAAACTATTCACAGGAATATCACAAGAAATGGTATCAAGTCACATAATGGTAAAAGTTATACTAATTCTTGCAGCCGTTCAAAAACAAGCAAGTATAACCAAAAGAATGTGTGGCCTTGTTTGTTTTGTGGAATAACTCAGGCGAAATTAGCACGGCACATACAACTGAAGCATCGAAATGAAGAGCGTGTCCTCAAAGCTCTTCAACTGCCAAAACCACAGCAACGAGATGCTTTCAATAAGTTTAAAAAAGAAGGAATTAGTAACGCTGTATCATTTCGGAAGTCCCAGAATCACAGTCGTATCGGTAATATGGTATCGAAAGCTTTCTACAAGAAACTGCCGCGGCCTTGTTTTTTCTGTGGGTTGATGCAATCCAATTTAACTCGTCATATCCAATTAAAACACAAAGATGAATTACGGGTTCAACAGGCTGTGGCTCTGCCAAAGTTATTCCAGAGGAACGCCTTTGATGAAATGAAGAAAGATGGCATCAAAAAACAAAACATCCGACGCCTATCCGAGCTCTCAAAGTGTAACAAACTTGTCAAGAAGTCTTTTGCTGCTGCTATTTCTAGCCTCCACGATAACGTTATCCTGTGCTGTCCACACTGTAATTATTCTGTTCACAAGGATGTCTTATCACAGCATCTGAAGACTTGCAGGCCACTTGCTGCTTCAAATGGATCTGTGTTGACATTAGATTTAGCTGATAAACAAGGTTGTGAAAGTAATTCTTCTAAACAGAACTTGCAATGCCAAGTTCCTAGTTTAGATGTAAATTTGGTTGAAGAAGGGCATAATATCTGCAAGATTGGCATTTTAAACAAAACAAGGAATAACAGGAGAAAAGACTTACCAAACAATAATGCTGCTCTTCGGAAACCATGCATATCAGATGTACACCACACTAAATCGACAGGAAATGCTGAAAGTTTGGAATTAGCACCGACTGTTGAGAGAGATTATTTTAATACCAGAGTGTGTCCAGACAATTTAGAGTACTGTGAAGACGAAAGAAACGATCTAGAAGTGTCTTTTTCTGTAAAAACTACAAATCGTGAAGATAAATTAAAAGATGTACTTAAATTTAGTGATACGGATTCTATTTATGTGGATGAGATTCTGATTGAACAAAGCAAAGACAAGGTAACGCTGAACTTTGGTAAATCAGATTCTGACCTATATAGTAAAACTGACCATATTCAAAAGAGTAAAAGCCTTGAATTTGTTAGTTCAGAGTGTGACCCACTCCATAACAAGTTGGAAACTGTTATAATCAAAACTCCACATTGTAAAGAAAGCTTGCATTGCTCTTCATTGAAAGAGTTCCACACTTCACCTCATTCTAAAAACACAAGCACTCTTGAAACTGTTGCCTTATCACCGTTTTCTAAACCATTTTCCTCTGAAGATGATAGCAGCTTTGTCAAACAAAAAGTAAATAGCTACCTGGATAGTGATCTAAATAGCATCTATATCCAACACCACGCAGACAAAGAAATGTCTTTGAAACCATCAAATGTTACCCATCGTTTTGGAAATGGCCCGTACAAGTTACCTAATCCCAAAGCTGTGGAGAACATTGATGAAGGCAAAATTTACAAACGTCCTGCACGTCCGTGCCCGTTCTGTGGAATAATGCAGGCGAAATTGAGTCGTCATATCAAGTTGAAACATAAACACGAAGAGTGTGTAAAACAGGCATTAAAACTACCTCTGCACGAACAGCGTAATGCTTTTAATGAATTCAAACGACAAGGAATTCTGAAGGAAAATATGCGTAGAATTAACAGTCTTTCTGAATCTGATTGCCTTATTATAGAGAGAATTCCTTATGGACATATATCAATGGTTGTGTGTCCTTATTGTAAAGAATCTCAGCCCAAAGAAGACATCAACCAACATATTGTTACCTGTAAATCTGTTCCATACTCCCTTGATACTTCCAGTCAGCTTTCTAGCCAAGGACCAAATTCTGACAACAGTAGTTCCAAATCCTTTGATAATGTTGATACCCAGCCATCTTCTTTAGCAGCCATGTCTACTTCATCATCATCACCACCACCATCTTTTGTATCTCCTGTTGAGAGAAATGATGAAAACGATAGTCGTCGAGGTGTCTTAGACATCAGTGAGTTGCAGAATATTCAAGAATATGATATTGCGCCACCAAGTAGCAAGAAAATCAAAACCATTTTCATTGCACCGGAAGGAGAAGTCGATGTTGAAGACAGTGAAGTAAAGTTGATAGAGGAAATAGACCTCGCGGAAGCAAGCGATTCCTCAAATAAACAGCATCTTCTAAATTCAGAGACTATTGTATTAAAGGAAGAAATTCTTGAAATTCCACCAGATTCTTGCGACCGTTCTGATGATGTGACTGACTACAGTGTTCAACTATCTAATGCCAACCAAGCAACGGCTTTCTTTTTAAAGTCTGAATTAAATGACGATATATTCCAGCAAACAAGAGACCAAAACTCTGAGAAGCAACTTCTGTCATCAATCTCAGAGGAAATGGAAACTTACAATGATGGTAATAATAATAATAATGATAATAATAATAATAATAATAATAATATTAGCAGTGGGATTGTGAAAGAGGAGGTCGCTAACGAAGACATACAATTAATGTCTCCTGTTTCAATCTCAGATTCATCTGATGAAGATGTAACTACTGGTCACAACTGTAACTCAGGCTCTTCGGTATTTGATAAACATCTATCAGTCAAGAGTCAGGCGAACGTCATAACGATAGAGGATGAACCATCAGGTTTTGCTAGCAACAAACCAAGAACTTACAAGAAACCGTCTCGACCATGTTTATTCTGTGGTATTATGCAAGCAAAATTAACGAGGCATATTAAGTTAAAACACAAGGATGAAGACCGCGTTAAAGAAACACTGCGGTTGCCACAGTCAATGCAACGTAGGATTTTCAACCAGTTTAAGAAAGAAGGCATCATGAAAGAAAATGCTAAAAGGTTAACAGAACAAGAGCAGTATCAGGAATTAATTCCTGAGTGTACATTCCAGTCTGATTCCTCTCCATGGCTTGTCTGCAGTAGTTGTAATGTATTTGTCAAGAAAGATGCAATGAAGGAACATATGCAGTGTTGCAGCCTTGCACTTTCTAATTTTAATACAAGTGATTGGTCCTATGAGCAAGAAATGTTCTCACATTCCCCTGTTGAAAGTTTTCCTGGTGATGGGCCAAACAAAAGTATTTCCGTGTCTTCTCCTTCGTTAAAAGAAACTGATCAATCTTTTAATTCTACTTGGCAATATCAACAGGAATCAAATATTCCTTGCTCTGATGATGATGCCAAGGAGCCAAATTCGGGGCCTTTTATGAATTTAAAGTTGAAAAAAGAAGTTGAAGATTTAGAAGATGAAAATTATAGTGCTGAAAATACATTGCAACATGAAGATGATATCAAATTCCAAAGTAACCCTATCCGAATTGAACCAATAGCTGCTGTGTCAAGCGAGGATTTTGAGGTGAAATACAAACCTGATTTAGAAGATAATTCTTTTGAGGATGGAATCACCGAAAACCCGTGTGATCCCAACGCTGAATCAAACCATGATATAGATAACACTCAGGAGAATATACTAAAAGACTATGAACAAACTCTGAGGAATACAGAATGTAAATCTGAAAATTTAGAAGACGGAGAGCTAATTGAAACCAATTCTCTCCTTAAACAGGAAATGAGTGTTTCACTTCCTGTTTCTGATGCTTTTGATGATGCTGATAAAAGTGATGTAGTTTCTGTCAATAATCCATCTAAGCCACATCTTCCGTTGAATGGTTCAAAACCTTCAAGTAGTTCCATTGTTAAATGTAATCAAAGTTATTTTGGTAGATCTTACAAGAAACCCTCCCGTCCATGTCCGTTTTGTGGTGTAATGCAGGCTAAACTCACTCGGCACATCAAACTGAAACATAAAGATGAAGATCGCGTGAAGGAGGCGATGAGTTTATCCCAGCCATCGCAAAGGCACGCATTTAATCAGTTTAAGAAAGAAGGCATTTTGAAAAATAAATTATCTCAAATGGAAACTTGGTTTGACAAAGAACACAAGATAGTTGGTCAGGTGTTGCCATCTTGTCAACAGAATGCCGTGTGTAGTGGTTGTGATCAAATTATACCAATGGAGAGCCTAAGTGATCATATGTTTCTCTGTGGCCGTGCGCACCTGCAATTAACTGATACGGTTACACTCCAGCCAGTGACAGAACTCCCCTCCAAACCTGATACAGTGGATAATTATGAGAATGGCATGGATAAAAATGATGACGACGGTTCTGTGTTTGAGTCAAATGAGGACCTCCCCCAAACATCTGTTGAGGTTGTCAACAGTGATGAAACCAAAGAGGTGTATATTATTCGATTAGATGCACCAATGAAATCAGATAGTGAAAATAGCCATGCTACCATCAAAAGACTTTGTGATAGTTCTGATAGCAACCACAGAAATATGGATTTTGAAAACAGAAAGGAAGTCCCAGACATTACCATAATTGAAGAATCCTTAACCATTGTGGACCCTAAAAGAGTTCCTGAAATGCCAGATTCTGTAAGATCTAAAAGAAGCCTATCTGATCATTCAGACAATGATTGTAGTCTCATTCCAGATGATGTCCCTGAGCAGGAAGCTAAATTTAATCTATCTTTGGAAGAACAGTCATCAATTACAAAGGAAAACAAAATGAATAACACAGTCCAGCAACAGTCCAATAATGCTCTGAGGGTGTACAAGAGGCCTTCTCGGCCTTGCCCATTTTGTGGTGTAATGCAGGCGAAACTAACCCGTCATATTAAATTAAAACACAAAGGGGACAGGAGAGTAAAAGCTGTCCTACAGTTACCACAACTTCTGCAGCTGAGGGCCTTTAGTCATTTCAAACGAGAAGGCATCATGAAAGATAAACTCCGTCGAATGGGCGAGTCTTCGATGTTCATGGACAGCGATGCTATCGAAGATATTGAGAGAAGGACATCCAGAAAGCTTGTTGGTGGTGGAAGACCTTTGCACTCGCAAGGTTCTAACTGTCCACACTGCAAGAAGCCTTTTGCGAAAAGCACGCTTAGAAGACACATTGCAAAGTGCAAGTTCAAATGTGCAGACAGTGCAGCTGTATCTACTTTGCAGTCAAACAGAAACATAAATCATGGCAGCGGTGCCATGAACAGTTGCAACCGGGGCACCAGTTTATCTCCATTTGCAGCTGTGTCAACAGATTGTTATCAGTTAGCAAATAATGTCACCAGTTCACCAAAGAACCCCGCTGTTATGTTACAGAAAGGGAATTCTGTCAGACCGATTAAGAAAACTGTTAATGAAGGAGATAGAAATGTTGAGAATATCATGTCTGTAGTTTCTGATTTTGATTTTAAAAGAAATTCTTCTAGTTCTGTTGTTAGAAATCAACAAGAACCATCATCTTGTTGTAGTGCTGATGTCCCTGGTGATAACCTACATGAAAGGCATAAAGAAGATAGGCACGACCAAGAGAGCCAGAAGTTCCTGGCTTTTCATTCGAACCATCATGAGAATCAGGAACAGAAACCGTTCGGTGGTAGAAAAATTGACAAACCTGAAAACCATTCCAATAGAAGCTATAGATTACCTGCTGCGACCGGTTCTGTTGTTTTAGATATGGACTGTAGGCAACAGCAGCAGCAGCAGCATAAACCAATTAATGAATTTGATGAAAACCTGTTGAAATCATCTGCTTCTTCTGCAAAAACGAAAAAGTCTCCTTTGGAAAACGAATCTCTTGCTCAAGCTAGAGAATCGTCCAAAATTATGGGTTTGAACGAACACATTATTCCGAGTCACACCCTAATCGACAGGTTTTCAGAGAAGCAGATTGCAAACGAAAGTCTTGTTCATCCTGAGATGAAAGGTATTTCCGACCCATCACCTGAGGTTTGGTCAAGCCAGGCTGAGTGCAACAGACAAAGCAATTCAATTGAAACTCCATTTGGAACAGGTTGTCTGGACACTACCAGAAACCAACAGTTTTGTTCTTATCAAATGAACACTGGTAAATCTGGCCATGAATCTCTTCCAAAACTTTTGGAACCAATGGATAATTCTGAAGTGAAAAATAACAAATTTACTTGCCCTTCCCAAGACACTTTTTTTCTAAATAATATTAATATCAAAACGGAAAAACCATGTTCCCCAGTTGAAGACTTGACTTTTAGTGCTTTAGCCATGGAACAAATGTCTTCCCTTATTCAAGATGATTCTGGTCGAGATAACCACTTTTCTAAATATCCTGAGTTGAATGCCATGGTTGATTCCAAAGTGAATTCCTCTTTCATTTCTCATCCAGATATTAGTAGGACCGAGTCTCAGATAACACTTTATGGTTTAGAAACGCAGCCGTCTTACGGCTTGCCACCCATGTTCCCGTCTAAAGATACTAACACTTCTTTGTCACCAGTAGCTTCAAATAAGACCAACATATTGCCACCACTCCCGGACGAAGACTTCAAATTTGATCCTGCAAATATGTATTTATCATATGATTCTCAGGGAATATCTGTAGTAAACTACCAGCCAGTTAACGACAGCATCACGGCTGTTGGGGGTAGTTCTAGTGGCAATGGATGCAGTGCAACCACGAGTGGACCGAAAAGTTCGCAGTCCTCATCACCGAGACGTTTGGGAACAAACACCGGCGGACGCAACAACGTCAGCCTTAATTCCGGAAGAGGCACCTCTTCGAATCGGAAACCTCCTACACCATGTCCATTCTGTGGTGTGAAACAAGCCAAATTAAAACGCCATATTCAGTTACGGCACAAAGAAGAGGAACGTGTCAAGGAAGCACTAAAATTGCCTCCAAACCTTCAGCGAGATGCATTTCACCAGTTTAAAGAAGAAGGGCTGGCAAACGAACTAAAGCGAGCTAATGAAAATAACATGGTAACGAACACCAGTTCCAGTGTTCGAAACGACATCACCAACCAAAAAGGTTCGGTTTCAAAAGTACTTTGTCCTCTCTGTGACACATATTACGAGAAAGATGTCTTACAAATGCATATGATTGGCTGTAGTTCAGCTCTGTCCAATTTCAATGCTTCTGATTGGCTGACGAATTCTGTTCCGGATCTTGAGCTGAGTACCGAGGCTGAGACGGAACAGTCGTCTGAAACTATGGCTTCTTTGAATCAGATATCACTGCCAACATCATTGCTGAAAGAGGAATTCGATGCCCCTCCTGGTTCCAGTTCTAATGCCATGATGTCTCCCTACAAGGACTTCTCGTCTTATATTGCTGCTTCTACGCAACCAGAGCAAGAACCACACCAACAACAACAACAACAACAACAACAACAGCAGCAGCAACACCAACAGCGGCAGCAGCAGCAGCATCAACACCAACAACATCAACAACAACAGCGGCAGCAGCATCAGCAGCAGCAACAACATCAGCAGCAGCAACACCAACATCAGCAGCAGCAACAACAACATCAACAGCAGCAGCACCAGCATCAGCAGCAGCAGCAACAACAACATCAGCAGCAGCAACAGCAACATCAACAACAGCAACATCAGCATCATCAGCAGCAGCAGCTACAAACTCAGCAATATCTCGCAACGCAAGACACGGACATGTTCGGTGTGGCAACCCGTTTGCGTCCAACGTCGACGGATGCCACATGGACTTTCGGATGGAACCGGTCGATAACAGTCCCAGGAATTCCTCTATGCAGCCGTTTGGCGTTTCCACTTTCAGTTGCGGTTCTGTCGAAGAGAGTTCGCCTTGCGATTCCTCCTGGAACCACAAGAGACCAAATTCGCTAAGTCATCATCATCAACAACAACAACATCAGCATCATCATCATCATCAACAACAACAACAACAACAACACCATCTTCATCAACAACAGCAGCATCATCATCAACAGCAACATTACCACCAGCATCAGCAGGAACAACAACAACAACAACAGCAGCACCAACAACAATATCTTTCACAGGAAAACTTATACCAAGGTAGCGGTCAGCAACCGTCTTTATATATAAAGGCCGGCAAGCCCGAAACCATGTCCAGTCTAGCATTTTCTGGGACAGAAAACTTTATGTTGTTACCGCCACCGGCGCCGTCGTCTCAGTCTCCAGTAAACATGCCTTCTTCATCTCCAGCAATAATGTCATCACCTCTGTATGAGATTAATGGTGTCCAAAACAAGTGGTCCCACGCTGAAGGTAGCCAGCCTTGTGCCATTGGAGTCTTAGAAGAAGGGGTCACGTCTATAAAACGTCAAAAGTTCAACAGCACATCTCCATCTCCCTCATCGACTTCTCCCCTCGATTTCAACCATTCGCCCTTCACGCCCCCTCCAAACAGTTCTGTGGTCGGGCGGCACTGCTCACAGACATTGCAGCCGCCACCGCCACCACCTCCACATCCACCACCTCTTCTTCAACAACAACAACAGCACTCTGCACCAATTTCCGCAAGGAATTGCCAAAGCTTTACAAACGCTGAGGACGGATTCTCACCCGTAATGTCCTACAATATTCCAGACCAGAGCGTCATGGGTTCCGCAATGTCACGAAGTCGTGCCGCTCGGCTGCACTCTGATCCTGGACACACAGACAGCTTCTGTGACAGCAGTACTGGGTCTGCTTACTTCACTGGGCAGGGAGGCACCATGAGTGCTACTAACAATAACGCAAACCAAAGCAGTATACCTGGTCAGAACTATCCACACAGATCACCAATGTATCAGAACTTGGCTGCCAATCCCATTCCTCCATCTCCAAACTCTTTTAATTCTCCTTCCCCTTCTCCGACATCATCTTCGGCATCATCTTCAAAGAATAGTGCCTACCATCATCCTTCAGCTGGCTTGTCAGTGCCTCCACCCTACGGGCTACCAAATCTGTCCCCTTCCGCTATCGGGGAAACGTGCAACCTTCCTTATAAGAATAATAATAGTGGTAGTAGTGCTATTACTACTAGCAGTAGTAGTAGTTGTAGTAATAATAGTAGTAGTAGTAGTAGTAATAATAGTAGTAGTAGTAGTGGTGGTGGTGGTGGCAACACCAGCGGTCAGCGATGTGGACTCAGCGCTGACAGCGGAGTTGCCGGTGGGGGGTGTGCCGCCGCGGGCGTCCAGTCGACACCATCGCTGCCAGCACCACCACCACCACCACCGGCGCCAGTAGCAGCGCCGCCACCACCACTACTACCACAGCCATCAGTACCACCGCCACCGTCAATACCACCAGTGCCACCTCCATCAACGTCTCTACCTCCAGCAACGTCAATGCTCTCACCGTCGTCTCTTCTGCCACCGCCCTCACTACCGCAACCACCACCACCACCACTACCACCACCGCCACAACAACAACAACACCAACAACAACAGCAGCAACAACAAAAAATAATCAGCTCGTCCTCGATGAGTTTATCTCATATGCCATTTGTGAACACCAGTAGCAGCATCAGCAGCAGTAGTAGTAGTAGTAGTAGTACGAGTAACAGTTGCAATATTACTTGTAGTAGTAGTAGTAATAGCAATAGCGGTAGTATGGGTAGTAGTACTAGTATAGCAGGGAATATTAATACCTGTTGTACAGGAAACAGTAACAATAGTAACAGCAGTAGTTGTAGTAGTAGTAGTAGCAGCAGCAGTAGTAGTAGTAGTAGTAGTGGTGGTAGTTGTAGTGGCAGTTGTAGTAGTAGTAGTAGCAGCAATGCTGGTGAATTGTGTCATAACAATGCGAGGTTGGGGACTTCAGTTTGTAGTTGTCATAGCAACAGTGGAAGCTACAGTTGTGAGAGCTGCGAGCGGGACCAGGCTGCCGCTGGCTTGGAAGACAGCGAGACGATTGGTTTCGATGGTGGGGGTCACGGTACTGACAAAGGGGAGATATCGTGGGACTGCCTTAATGCCAATGTCGATATTGGCGGCAGCTGTGACCTCAACGATTTCAGAAAGATGAAGAGCTACAAAAAGCCGTCCCGACAGTGTCCTTTCTGTGGCGTGATGCAGGCGAAGCTAACGAGGCACATTAAGCTAAAACATAAGGAAGACAAGCGCGTCGTGGAAGCGCTCAGCTTGCCGCAGCCCCTAAAGAGGCAGGCATTCAGCCAGTTTAAAAAAGAAGGTATCATGAAGCAAGCGAGGGACTTCGGTCATCATCAGAACGAGTCCTCGCCTTGAAAGACATTACACTCCAAAAAAAAAAAAAATAAAAATAAAAAAAAAAAATAATAATAATAATAATAATACAAAATACACACATACTAGAAGATTTTAAATATAAAAGCCTAATTAGCACACGAAAATATTACAAATCTTTCTTGGAAATTCAAAATTTGTCAGTAACTTTTTTCTTTTTTTTTTTTTTTTTAAAGTCTTAATTATATTTAACTCGGAACTTTTCTTTCAAACAAACGTTAAAAAAAAAAAAGCTGCTGCAATACAAATTCCATTTTTTTTTTTTTCTTTACCCGATATATTCATTCAGATTTTTCCACCTACCCACCCCGTTCCTCCACCCTCCTATCTCTCCTGGATTATTTTGTAAAAAACTATTTTTATAAGCAATTATTACTCTCCTCCACTGATAATGTTCTCTTTAATTAAACAATATAGAGCAGGTGTCTTTAAAGTAAGTTGAACATTTTTTTTTTAAACCCTTAGAGAGAAAGACATTGATTTCTTTCACCCTTAACATTTTCAATACTCAATAACTGTGTTAATATCTGCTTATTTTAGTTTAATCCCTGTGCATAACGTTTTTGAAGGGGCCATAAAAAATACCTTCATATTTATTATTTTCATCCTTTTTAATGGCGAAAAGGTAAAATGTTAACCACAAGTATATAAAACCCATTTATCTAAATCTGGGGTCTTTTACGTGCATACACTTGTATATACATTTTACATTTTACATTACGGGGCAGGTCCTGCTGGTAGTGAACAGATCTCAATTGTCCATGATTATAATCCTTGATATCATTTCTGAGATTCTGTGACAGTTTATCAGTATTTCTTTTCAGTCGTCATACTGAGAAAAGTATGATGTTTGTGAATGTGTATATATATTCTATGATTTAGCCTAAGCTTTTGTCAATGGGAACTATTTGTATGAAGAGATAAGGTTAAAAAAAGTCAAAATTCTAGGGTAAGATAACTCTTACTTCTAAATTATTCAGGTTGATGACATGGGAAGAAGATGAAGAAGAAGAAGAGGTAAAAAAGAAGAACTTGCCTGAAGCTGACTCCTTCAATTATGTAAAACATGCTTATAAATAAATAATTCCATTTGTTACTTTACATTAAAACTTACAAAAAAAAAAAATGTTTTAAAACCAAAATTTCAGGTTAATTTATTTGGAGGTTCAAACAACTTGCTTTATGATACACAGACACCCCCACACATATACACACACACATATACATGCACACATACACTTATATATGTATATATGTGTGTATGTATATTTGCATATAAATATATATATATGCATATATGAAATGTAAAAGTTTATAAGGTAACAAAATTATGTAATCAACTTATGTGTATACACACACACACATATACTTATATATATGTGTGTATATGTGCACACATATGCAGTTATATGTACACACACACACACACATATAGATATACATACACATGCACCCTCACATATGAATGTGTAAGTATATTCACGCACATGCTCACGAACATATATATGTATATATACATATATATATATATACCTATACACTCAGTCACATGTATGTATGTGTGTGTGTTAAATATATTTCTTCAGGTGTATGTATATTATTTTCCTAAAATGTTTGAGCAATCATCCATATAAAATAACAAATGAATATCTGACCAAATTTTGTCTCATGAACGTATGTATGTCAGGTGATGTTTACCATTCCCAGTAAAACCTAACTTTGGCCAAATTCTTTGAGCTTCAACTTGTTAGAATCATTTCACTTATTATGTACCTTTTGGAAAAGGCATGAATACTATATTTTCTCTGTGACTGTATGCTTGACCAAATGAAATCGTTGTTATTATATATATATTATATATATATTAAAAAATTAGGGAAAGGAGTTGATAAATTCTAGACTACATATGTTTCGTAGCTAGTGGGATCTCGGAAGTAGTAGATTATTGAAAGGAGGGGTAGACCACAAGGTACTCTTCAAGCCAGGGATACTTTAATTATATGAAGTTTACACTGTTGTTGGTAGATCCCATGCTAACTTGTTGGAGATTCAAGCAAAATCTATCTATATATATATCAGGCACATGCCGTCAGTAATTACTCAGGGTAGGCAGTTGGCGAACTTTATGTAGTAAAACACACACAAAAAATAAGCAAATCACAGGCACACAACTGAGTTGATGGTGGATCTATTTATGCCAAAATATATATCTATATTTAGATCTATATATGCCAAAAAGTTTGCAAGACACCACTAGGCCTCCAAAGATGCGTTTGTCTTTAGAACATGATTATTGCTTTATTTTACTGAGCCTTCATTTGTCATCTATGATGAGAAAATTGATCATATATATATATATATATAATATATATATATATATATATATATAAATTAGAAAAAAAACACCTTTATCAATTCAATAATGAAAAATTAAATTATACCATTTAGAAAAATTACATATTATAGAAAGATTAAATATTATTTTATATATATATATATATATATATATATATATATATTTGTTGTGCAAGATTTTTTATGACCATTCCGAAATACAACAATATATATATATGCCTGTATGTGTAGGTTTGTATGTGTGTGTGTTAAGACTGGAAAAAAATTTGGGTATCGCTTAATCCCTACAAATATTTTCCTGTGTTATGTAATTACTCTGCAAAAAAATATTTTCCAGTATTTTCAACTCTCATATAAGATATAATATCTACAAATATACTTAGGAGGACTGGAATATGCAGTTTTGCTTCATGAGGACGTTTGGGAATTGCAGTCATGATTGCAAGATCAAGGTTTCAATTCCTAGCCTGGGTGATGCGTTGTGTTCTTGACCAAAACACTTCATCTCACATTGCTCTGCAAACACTTCAACACCTGATGTGTGGTACACCGACTGTATACCTGTTTAAGCAACGTTGATTTGATGGATCGAGTGAGATCATCTACAACACATACATTTGATCTTGTATAAACAAATCATTTGTGCAGGCCATTCAGCAAAAAAGCTGAACACCCGTATGTTGTCTTCAATGGGTGAGTCCATCATATATATATGTATATATATATAATATATATACATATATAAATATATCGTGATTACGTGACCGACCAGGCTATCAGACACTGCTACACATCGCTGGTCACAATGCGCTTCGTATTGTTTTAGCCTTCAAATGACGCCACCCTGCTGGCTAAGTGAGCAAGCCAACAGAAGAAAGAGTGAGAGAAAGCTGTAGCGAAAGAGTACAGCAGGGATCACCACCATCCTCTGCTGGAGCCTCGTGGAGCTATAGGTGTTTTCTCTCAATAA
>NC_043014.1:11183682-11203682 GCF_006345805.1 Octopus sinensis | reverse complement strand
AGGATGGTACACGACTTCTGGGACACCCTGTATATATTACGTTTGTGTATTTGTATAGATCTATGTTTGTATATATTATAATGTAGAAGTGCATTATATATATATATATATGTATAATAATAATATTAGGGAGTATAACTCCAAACTTACAGGGAAAAATTCAATTTAGTATTAAATCAAATTTCACAATATAAATATATAAATTAAGCCACTATTATACAATTCAAACAATGTTTGGTTTATGTCCATCATTGTTTGAATTGCATAATAGTGGTTTTTCTCTAATTTACATATATATATACATACATACATATATATATAAGGGTTTACTCTTGATTATTATATTTTGATTAGCTAATCTAAATGGACCCCACCAACCTATTCACACACACGAACCAAAACTGTTAACCTATTTTATTTTTGAACCCTTATTTTTTTCGCCTATTCTACCTTACCACATTATATCACCTAACTGTGCCCAGTTCAGGTCCTGTTCTTCTCTAGAAAAAGGGGGAATAATTTATTGTAAAAAAAAAAAAAAAAGAAATTACCATCATATCTACTGGAACCATGTGATCCATTGCTATTCGATAGCAATTTTGTTATTGTCTCTGTTTTACTTTGTCTCTGAAAAAGTACCGTCCCATAAAGAATACCAAAAAAAAAAAAAAAAATAAGGTTATATTCAATTCCTTAAATATTGATGTTTTTTTTTTCTTCCCCCTCACCCAAGTGGTTTGGCTACATAGTGTAAAAATAAACTATTCTAATTATTATTCTCTTTTAGTTTCAAGCATTGCCTAGCTGTAAAGTGATGCAGTACGGGCATAATTATAAGGAATATTGTACGAGATGAGCTGAAGAGCAAGTCACCTTTTTTTTTTATTGAGTACAATTACATTTCAAAATAAAAGATATTAAAATATGAAAACTTATCTAAATATTGCTATGGTTTATTATTTAATTCTATGGTCCATATATATTTTTGTATACACATGTATATATATACATATATGCATACATATAAAAAATATATATATGTATCTCTACATATTTGTATATACATAAACATACATACATCTTCATGCACATACATATACATACATACATATGTATATATATATATATATCATCATCATCATCATTTAACGTTTGTTTTCCATGCTAGCATGGGTTGAACGATTTAACTGAGGACTGGCGAACCAGATGGCTGCACCAGGCTCCAATCTGATCTGGCAGAGTTTCTACAGCTGGATGCCCTTCCTAATGCCAACCACTCTGAGAGTGTAGTGGGTGCTTTTATGTACCACCCGCATGAGGGCCAGTCTGGCGGTATATACATATATATAAATACATACACATGTCATTGTTGTGGTTTTGTGGCATGAAGCAAAGCAGGCCTTGCTGTCCCCTCAAGAAAACACATGGTAAATGATCCACAAGCACTCAGGCAAATTGAGTCCTCAACTTATTCCATTTGCCAAAAGGCTTGCAGTGAACTACAAGGCCTCAAGAGACACATTTGTGTCTATAGAACATGATAAACACTTTATTTTACTGTCGTTCATGTTAAGAGAATTCATCATGTATGTACAGATATAGATATGGCCGAGTTCTTTTCGAGCATTGGACCTCATGGAGCCAAGTGGCTGAGTTCCTTTAGAGTGTTGTTCCTCATGGAGGCAAATGGCTGAGTTCCTTTTGCATGTTCGGCCTCATGGAGGCAAGTGGTTGAGTTCCTTTAGAGTGTTGGGCCTCATGGAGGCAAGTGGTTGAGTTCCTTTAGAGTGTTGTTCCTCATGTAAGCAAGTGGCTGATTTCCTTTCTAGCGTTGGGCCTCACACAGGCAAAGTGGCCAAGCTCCTTTTGAGCATTGGGCCCCATGAGCGCAAACTGGCCGAGTTCCTTTTGAGTGTTGGGCTTCATGGATGCAATGACCAAGACCTTCGGCATTATGTCATGCTTGAGAAGAAGACCCATCAAGCCAAGCAAAATCACAGTCGTGGCAGATACCAGTGTCATGCAAATGGCATGTAAAAATATGCATTACGCTCTTGGAGTGGTTGGCATTAGGAAGGGCATCCAGCCATAGAAAACTATACCAAATCAGACTGGAACCTGGCACAGCTTTCCAGTGTGCTAGCCCAGTCAAACCGTCCAAACCCATGCCAGCATAGACAATGGACATTAAATGATGATGATGATGTATGTGTGTGGTTTATATATATATATATATATATATATATATATATATATATACCATAGATTCTCCCATTGTTAGATGACACATGAGGGTTGAACAATATCTTGCTGAACAATCACACAACTGATTATTTTATAGTGATCAAATGTTTGTTTACATATAAGCTCACTCCTTTCATCAAATGGGTATTACCTGTACAGGTGCATTACCTGTGCTGCATATCATATAATGAAATGATTGCAGAGCAATGAGAAATGAAGTACTTTGCTGAAAGAACACAACACAATGCCTGGTCTGCGAGTTGTGCCCACAATATCGCAATTGTGAGTACAACACCCTAAGCACTGAGCCATGCATAGACACACACACACACACACACACACACACACACACATATTTCTCTCTGTCCCTCTCTTTTTATATATATATGTATATGTAAAAAGAGATAAAATGCAACAGCTTCTGACAATGCAGCAAGTTTAATAAAACCCTTTATATTTCGGGCTCAAAGCCCATCTTCAGAAGAAAAGAACAGCCTTTGTTCTTTTCTTCTGAAGATGGGCTTTGAACCCAAAATATAAAGGGTTTTATTAAACTTGCTGCATTGTCAGAAGCTGTCTCTTTTCTCTCTTTTTACATTCTTTGATATTGCAACGCATCAAGTGAATTACTATGGTCTTATATGCATATATATATTTATATCGCGGTTTCGATTCCCAGACTGTGAGTGCTTATTGAGAGAAAACACCTAAAAGCTCCATGAGGCTCCGGCAGGGAGTGGTGGCGATCCCTGCTGTACTCTTTCACCACAACTTTCTCTCATTCTTTCTTCTGTTGGCCTGCTCGCTTAGCCAATGGGGTGGCATCATTCGAAGGCTAAAAACAATGCGAACGCATTGTGACCAGCGATGTGTAGCAACATCTGATAGCCTGATCGGTCACGGTGATATATATATATATATATACACATACATACATACATGTATATATATATATATAGCCGAGGGATTCAAATTTATCAAAGGACGTAGTAAGTATGTCTACCTGCTTGAAATAACAGTCAAAACTCTTATTAAATCACCAAAAATGCTTTTGTATTTTTGGCGATTTAATAAGAGTTTTGACTGTTATTTCAAGCAGGTAGACATACTTACTATGTCCTTTGATTAATTTTAATCCCTCAGCTATTTAATGCTATTTTTGGCCTGCTATCACCTGTGTCATTGATTCTGTTATTATCATTTTAAAAATAGTTACATTGGATAATAATAAAATTAATGTCACCTTCACAAATTAATTTTTTGTGAATTATATATATATATAATCAAAATAAGCAACAAGTATATCCAAGGTAATGTGGTACAATCGTTTTATGCTACTTCATTTTATTAAACACTAAGTATTACATCAGTTTTAAAATATCGAGCAATCTTCAGCCACTTATAGAAATTTTCCAAACGAACATATTCTTATCTCTATTTTGTTTGCCAACATTATAAAGAGGGTAAATATACAGACAGAGAGGTTGATTTCATTCTTAAGAACATGATAGTAGTAAATTTAATATTCCTGCACATCCACTCCTGCATCTATATATATATATCATCATCATCAACATCGTTTATGTTAGCATGGGTTGGATGGTTCGACCGGGGTCTGGGGCGCTAGGAGGCTGCACCAGGCTCCAGTCTGATCTGGTAGTGTTTCTACAGCTGGATGCCCTTCCTAACGCCAACCACTCTGAGTGTAGTGGGTGCTTTTTATGTGCCACCAGCACAGGGGTCAGAGGCAGCTGGCAACAGCCACGATCAGTTGGTGCTTTTTATGTGCCACCGGCACGGATGCCAGTCAAAGCAGTGCTGGCATCAGCCACGTTCAGATGGTGCTTTTTACGGGTATCAACTACAATTTCCATTTGGTTTTAATTTTGATGTTGATGTACTTGACTCAATAGGTCGCCCTACAATCCAAGGTAAGCACAGCAGGTCGTTTTACGATCCAAGGTACTTTTGAATGGGCTGGGGCTGGTTATGCGAAAATGGTGTAGGATACAGCTGTGAACTCTACTAAATGCTAAAGGGTTAATCCTCTTGATCCTTTTTTTTTTTTTTACTTTAGGGCAAAGCCAACAGCTTTGAGGAGAGGATTGAAGTTGATTATATCACACCCTGTGCTCTACTGATACAAATTTTATTGACTCTGAAGAGATGAAAGGCAAAGTCGACCTCAGCAAATTTGAACTCAGAATGTAAAGCCAGATGAAATGCTGTCAGGTGTGGTAGTTATTCTGCCAGCTTGCTACCTTAATAACGATTAGGAGTGGCTGTATGGTAAGTAGCTTGCTTACCAACCACATGGTTCCGGGTTCATTCCCACTGCATGGCACCTTGGGCGAGTGTCTTCTACTCTAGCCACGGGTCGACCAAAGCCTTGTGAGTGGATTTGGTAGACGGAAACTGAAAGAAGTCCGTCGTATATATGTATATATGTATATGTATATGTATGTGTGTGTATATGTTTGTGTGTCTGTATTTGTGCCCCCTCCCATTACTTGACAACCGATGCTGGTGTGATTACGTCCCCGTAACTTAGCGGTTAGGCAAAAGAGACCAATAGAATAAGTTGTAGGCTTCCAAAGAATAAGTCCTGGGGTCAATTTGCTCGACTAAAGGGGGTGCTCCAACATGGCCACAGTCAGATGACTGAAACAAGTAAAAGAGAAAAGCGAAAAGGGCACAAGGCCGAAATGCCTATTTTTTTACTACCCACAAGGGGCTAAACAAGGACAGAGAAAGGGATTAAGTCGATTACATCGACTCCAGTGCGTAACTGGTACTTAATTTATCGACTACCAAATCCACTCACAAGGCTTTGGTCAGCCCGAAGCTATAGTAGAAGACACTTGTCCAAGGTGCCACGCAGTGGGACTGAACCCGGGACCATGTGGTTGGTAAGCAAGCTACTTATCACAGAGTCACTCCTTCGCCTATACACCAAAGAAAAAGAAATTACCTTGAAATTTTTTTTAGTAATGCGGCCTGCCTGATGATGACCCGTGCCTCATGCGGTCCGCTTTTCGATAAACGTTGATCATACCTGATAGAGTTGTCTTTTGATCATAAACCGAAAACAGTCTGCGTTATAAGCACAAACAACAAGGGAGTTAACTCCTACTTTCATTACTAATTCAGTTACATGAATTGTTTGAAAATTAGGCAAAGCTTATTCTTTTACTGTTTATTGAATACAGACAGTTGCAATAACCCAGGGTTTATTTGATCTATGAAGAAAGCTTGGTGTAGCAGTGAAAAAAAAAAGTACTAAATATTTAACAATTACGTTGTTGAAGACACCCAAGCCATTCAGAAACTGTTAACTCTACTTAAACATTTATTAGGCAGTGTCATCAAATTATAAATGTTTAAGTGAAGTTAACAGTCTTTCAGTGTTTTTAAACGGTTAATGTGTGTCTTCTACGCTGTAGTTGTTTTAGTCTTTACCAATGGTCTCGTATGAAATCAATACATCTCCGAAAGTACTAACAATGTTTATCGAAAAACATTGTCGCGCTATAAATTCAAGACATTAGCAGTTACCTCCCCGAGACTGCAAATTTTATAATCGCTTCCAGCACTCAGCAAACCAATTAAATCAATGTTTCTGGTGGATTTTGATTTTTAGAAAACAAAAGAAACTTGGGGATCTTTTAGGTTTCAACGGCAGTTTTTAACATAATTTCTAGGTAGCTAAAAAAATTTTAAACTTCGTATACTGGTAGAATGTGTTTATAAATCATCTTTTTCTCTTGGCTTTATTGAGAAAATTCTATAGTTTGTAAGATATTTGTTGTTTTTTTTTCTTCAATTTCTGCAATTTCAACCAATCACTGACGTCTATTGAGGTGAAAACATTCTGTGCCGTATGAATATGTCCCTCGTTTAAGAAACAGATTGGGTTTATTTACATTTGTGAAGAAAAAAAGATACCCTTCCTCCCACCCCTAACCCTAACTCTAAAAGGGATTGAAATGCAATAGATCGATTCTAGGGTCATAATTATGGGTGACAATTTCGTATGACACCGCTAGAAAAAACTGCCGTTCAAACCGAAAAGATCCGAAACTTGCTTTACAATCACCTGGTTTCAGGTTCAGTTCTGCTGTGCAGAATCTTAGGCAAGCGCTTTCTGCTATACACTCGTAGTCAAAAGTTTGAAACACTTTAAAAAAATTTAAATTGTTATGCCCAAATACTGGGTCATCCCATAAATAATGCGGTTTTTTGAAATACTTCTTTTATATTTCAAAATTAAGATAAACAAAAATTTTTTAAATCTAAAGTATACTCTCCTTCATTTTCTACAATGTTCTTTTATCTTTCTTTATTGCCCTCAGGGGGCTAAACATAGAGGGGACAGACAAAGGGATTAAGTCGATTACATCGACTCCAGTGCGTAACTGGTACTTATTTAATCGACTCCGAAAGGATGAAAGGCAAAGTCGACCTCGGCGGAATTTGAACTCAGAACATAATGACAAAT
This sequence comes from Octopus sinensis, assembly GCF_006345805.1. Classification (NCBI taxonomy): domain Eukaryota; kingdom Metazoa; phylum Mollusca; class Cephalopoda; order Octopoda; family Octopodidae; genus Octopus; species Octopus sinensis. The sequence continues at coordinate 11,196,940 of NC_043014.1, read as the reverse complement.
GAAATGCTGCTAAGCATTTCGTCTGGCATGCTAACGTTTCCGCTAGCTCGCCACCATAAATTGAACCACACGTCGCCCGGTCTGAGATTCGAACCCGCGATTCCTTGACCGCGAGTTCGCTGCTCTAACCACTAGGCCATGTGCCTCCACATTTTTTTTTAATATTTTCTTTTTTCTTTTTTTCTCTTCGGCTCTGCCAATATTCGTTTGTCTGTGTCGAAAAATACTCCTCCAGTACTGCTCTGACCACATCTACAGAATTCAGATTTTTTCCGCCCAAATGGTTTTGAAGACTGCGGAATAAATGATGATCAGATGGGGCAATGTCCAGCGAATATGGTAGGTGAAGCATCGTTTCCCATTTAAACTGCTCCATCCTTTGGAATGTCATCCTCGCTGTATGTAACCGAGCATTAACCTGTAAGAAGACCTTTCCTCTTGAAATCAAAGATGGTCGTTTTTTTGTCTAGCGCTGATTTGAACCGCTTAAGCTGCTCGCAGTAGATCTTTGTTAACGTTTGGTTTGGGTTTAAACGTTCGAAGTGAACTTAACGTTTCATATCCCACCGAACAGATATCAACACCTTACGTGGGTGAAGACCTTCTTTAGCCTGGGGTGCTGGTATTTCTTCTTTCTCTACCCACACACATTCATTATCTGTATACGATTAGACTCGAAAAGTTTGTGAGGAACCCATTGACCCAATTTGCTGACTTTTCCGATGGTACGCAGGTGTCGATTAATGGTTGAATGACCAAATCCAACGTTCTCTGCTAGTTCCTCAACAGTAACCATGGAATTTTGTTCTACCAGGGTTTGCAGGACGTCCTCGTCGACCTCTAGAAATCTTCCGGACGAGGCTCGTCTTCTTGACTGTAGCTTCCGGTTCGAAATTTCTGGAACCACCGTTGACACTGGTTTACGCCTAATGACAGGTCCCCGTATACTGCATTGATATTCTTAGCCCTTTCCATTGATTTGTTGTCTTTATTGAGCTCACAGAGCAAAATATGCAGAATATGTTCCTTTGTCACTATTTGAAAAAATAACTATCAAAATCGAAGAATAAGCACAAGGTAAAATTACTACCCGCTTTAATAGCAAATTGATGAAGGTAGTTTATCCCGTCCCTCTCCAACTTTTAGTTCATGCAATTGAAAAACCGCATTATTTTTGAGATACCTCAATACAATTCAATTCATATATATATATATATATAACAATGATAAATATCAAAGTGAGTTATATATATATATATATATATATATATATATATATATATATATATATATATATATATATATATATATATATACAATGTATATATTTAGGCATCTAATATAAAAATTTTAATTTTCAGACGTATGTTCCAAACTTTTGGCCAAGACTGTACACCCTGGGCTGACAAAATGCCTTCTAAGTGAATGTGGCGAACGAAAATTTCGTGGAAGCACGTTGCTTGTAGTTGTGTGTAATTATTGTATCTTACTACGCCGGGATTAAAAAATAAACACGTGTGTTTATTGTTTGCATAATGACCTCATGACTCTCCTAAGCACACACACACACACACACAAAAAATATACACCATATCTTTCTCATCTTTTCATCATAGTTCTTGTGGTAAATATCATATATATATATATATATATATATATATAGTTGAAATTTACAGAAATAAAAGATGAAGACAGGTGTATAAACAACAAGCAAGTGTATTAGTTTGACGCTCGGGAATGTGAGAGAGTATTTTACATTTTGAGCCTACGCTCTTCGACAGAAAGGAATACGAGGAAATAAACAGAGAGAATAAAAAAAAAACTTTTGTAGTCAGTGGTCAATCATGATATATAAATAAAGTTCAAATAAAGGTTACAAACCTCATTAAGGGATAGCAAAATCCTATGAAAGTACTAGTTAGTTCCCTATATATAGAACAGGACTATCAGTAATTTGTCATAACAGTACTCAGAGTTTCAAATAACGGAGCTAAAAACGTCTATGTATTTTCCTCGGCTATTTAGACGATGCGAAAAATGTATTTTTTCATCAAAATAGGTGAGGAATATGCCTAGAACAATCTTAAACAACCCTTATTCAGGAACCTTTTGAATGTGATGGGCTACTCCACCTGTTTATCTTGATATGAGATAACTATGTCGCGTACATATGGTTGTGATGCATGTGCCTGGTGTACCCTTATCAGACGGATAGTCATGATAGGTATATTGGGCTTCATATATTTTAGAAGTGGCTAGAGCAGCGGACTCGCGGTCGAGGGATCGCGGGTTCGAATCTTAGACCGGGCGATGTGTGTGTTTATGAGCGAAACACCTAAGCTCCACGCGACTCCGGCAGAAGGTAATGGCGAACCTCTGCTGACTCTTTCGTCATAACTTTCTCTCACTCTTTCCTCCTGCATCTTGCAGCTCATTTGCGACGGACCGGAGTCCCGTTCAGGTGGGGAGCCTATACACCAAGGAAGCCGGGAAACCGGCCCTAATGAGCCAGGTATGGCTCGAGAAAGAAGAAAAATCCAACCCTGTATACGTTGAGGATGATGTAACCAGGTCAAGGCTCTTTTTCATCTCATACATATTCCAGGCATACTGTTTCAAACCATCCACAAAGAAGCAGTGTGTAATTTCGAGCCCCTACAGACTTATTCTAATTGACCTTGAAAAGATAAAAAGTAAAGACAACCTCGGCGACTCAAGAACTTAAAAACGTGAAGACAGAAGGCCGCGAGTTCGCAGAAAGGTTAGCAAGCCTGACCACTAGGCTTGTGAAGTAAGGAAAATCCATCTCCGGACACTATGTAACCAGTACTACCTGTTTCAGGGTCGGGTAGTCGGCTTCTAAACCGGTTCTGCTACCTAGTTTACCAGGTGAAGAGAATGTTGTGGACACTCTTCGGGACTACAAACAATGCCCGTCAAAGGACGGATGATCTCTCATTGAGAACCAATGGCCATGGGTTGGCAAATTGTATAGCTGGTCTAAGCCCATAGCCAAGAAAACTCCAGTGAAAAGATACGAGGTAGATAGCATCATGAGACTTAGAAAGTAGATCCTCGAGAAACATTCCGTGTCTGATAACCTTGACCACATTCCCCCCCACCCAATTCCCCGACTCTCGCATCATATCATCAGATGAAAGGAGGAGAGCGTATCAGTAGAACATCTTGCATGGGTAAGTTAACAGAAAGCTACTGAAGAGCAGCAACATTGATAATCAAAGCAGTTTATCGTGGGTCAACAACCAGGTCACCAATATTCACTTTGAAGTACGTGCATTTATAATCCAGGAACAGGAAATAGCAATCAATTTCCTGATGTACTAAAGGTACAGAGACACAGGCAAACGTCAGATGCAGATTTTGTGGAGTTAAAACCGAAGACATCACCCACATCATAGACATTTCTCTCAAAATGTCATCTCATCAATAGATAAGACATGAAGTAGCCAAGAAATTGTATAATGAGATTTGTTGGAAGGTTAATCCTGAGGCCAAAATAGTAAGGATCCTCAGTGTGACAGATGCCATAACCCTCGATTAATACGAAAGATTGCTGGTGGAATGACTCCGCGAGAACCTCAGTATAATGTAAACATAATAGATCAGATATAGTGATATAGGATAGATAAGAGAAACTGTGTACATTGGTGGAAACCAGCTGCTTAGTGGATGTCAACATGAAGATCAGTCAAGAAGAAAACACCTTCACTGAACTATTGAGAAACTTACAGTTACTCAATCCGGATTACAAGTTCAGGTTTATACCCTTAATTAAGCAAAATAATAATAATGGATTCAAATTTTGCTACAAGGGCAGCAATTCCGGGGGAGAGGACGAGTCGATTACACTGACCCCAGTGTTCAAATGTTACTCATTTTATCAACTCCACACTAAGCACCGATCTTGGGAAATTAATCTTCTCAAAATCAGAAAGCAGAAAGCCAATTCGAAGACTACAGATTTAAGCCATCAATATGTAAAATATTCCTGAAGTTTATCATTTAAGTATATATGCACATGTCTAGACACCCAACTTTATGCATGAGAATACATACATAAACAAGATAATCTCGGCTGCCCTATTGTCGCTGCTTGCAATTGCCCCACAACTTTTATCTTCCTATCGCGACAAACTTTTGTCCCTTCTCGTCACTGCTCTACCTTCGCATATAAAAGACCGTAACCATGTACCACACCTCTTGAAAGCATTCTCTTTTCCATCTGGTCAATCCAAAGTCCTTTTCACCATGGACATTAAATCTTTGTACACAGTCATCCCTCACAACGACGGTCTACTAGCCCTTAAACACTTCTTAGACTGTCCTTCTGTACTAATACACTCTTCCGCCTAGCTGAGCTCGTCTTAACACTCAATTGATCTTCCTTCTCTGGTGAATTCTATAAGCAAGTCAGCGGTGTTTCTATGGGCACCTGGATAGACCCCAATTATGCTAACCTCTTTGTAGGTTAAGTAGAGGAGCAAATCTTTGCGCACTTCCCTGGACCCATCCCAGCGCTTTATGGTCGTAAAATTGACGACTGCATTGGCGGCAAAAGCTTTAACAGACAACAGCTCAACGGTTTTATTTCTTTCGTTAACACTTTTCACCCAGCCTTGGAATTCACCCACACCATATCTGATACTTCTGTTTGCTTTTTTGACAAATCCGTCAAAATACACAATACCCACCTCTCCACCTCTGTCTACTATAAACCTACCGACTTCCACTCCTACTTCCACTACTCTTCCTCTCACCTCAAACACATTAAATATGCCATACTTTTCTATCAATTTCTTCGCCTTCGACGACTTTGCAGCATCGATTCGGATTTCGAATCCCATTGCAAAACGATGCGACAGTTTTTTCTAAATCGAAGGTATCCTCTATCAGTTGTCGACCCGGCGCTCCACCGAGCCCGAGCCATCAACCGCACCGCAGCTCTCCTACCGCTTTCATGCGCTTCCACCGACCGTATTTCACTCTCTATCACCTACCACCCGTCCATCCACCCTCTAAAGCACAAACTCACCCACAACTTTCGCACTCTTCTTTCTGACCCGACAACCGCCCTATCTTTTCCACACCGCCTCTCCTGTCTTTTAAAAAAAGATAGGGGTCTTAGAAATCTCCTTGTTAGAAGCTTCACAGCTCCCAGCTCCGCATAACAGCTGGGCTTCCATAAAACAACCTTGCCTGGACTTGTATCACAGAGGGGTACTTTCTAGGTGCAATCCCATGGTCATTTATTACCGAAGGGGGTCTTAAATATATATATATATATATATATATATATATATATATATATATATATGTATTCGGTGAGGCTTAACTGGTCGAAACATCGAAGTGACTACCAATAATATTCTTTGTTTAAGAATAATAAATTTATACTCTACAAAAGTATAGAGTAACCAATCAGATTAATGTAAAAGTGTTTTTATTATAAGTGAACATAAAACACCCGTCCCCATACTTATATAATATGTATGCATGTATGCATATATATATATATGTATGTATATCTAAAGCCAATACACTGATTTATCCACTTATAATCCACTTGTTACAGGAAAATTTTATATATATATGCATGTATGCATATATATATGTATGTATATCTAAAGCCAATACACTGATTTATCCACTTATAATCCACTTGTTACAGGAAAATTTTCCTGTAACAAGTGGATTATAAGTGGATAAATCAGTGTATTGGCTTTAGAATAACCTTCTTTAGCCCTTAATTATAAGATGTTTATACTTCAACCGTAAAGGTTTTTTTAATACACTGCCACGCTTTTTGATGGAATCCTTTTCTGTAGAGAAAGGGACTTCATCCTATATTGTTAGTTGTATGTATATCTATATATACAGGGTGTCCATAAAGTCTCTTTACAATTTAAAAATTTTATTACAAAGGCAGTTGACAAGATATCTTAACCAGGTTTGTTTTATTGTAATAATTGTTTATTAAAGTTTTTTAACTGTTATTTAATAGACCTCAATATGGGCACCATTAGTTATGCGAAGCACATCAAGACGGTACTGGATTTCTTGCCATATTCGCTGTAGGATAGCCTCATCAACGGTGGCAATGGCATTACGAATCCTTTGCTTCAAGTCAGTATTGTCCCATATCTTTGTTTGATACACGATATCTTTTACATATCTCCATAAAAAGAAGTCCAAGGGAGTGATATCTGGCAAACGCAGTGGCCATGGAATTGGCCCATCCCTTCCAATCCATCGGTCAGGAAATGTTTGATTGAGGAATTGACGAACATGCCGTCCCCAATGTGGTGGTGCACCATCTTGCTGGAAAATGATGGCTGGTTGTAAATCAATCAGTTGTGGTGCCACATATTCGGTCAGAAGGTCGAGGTAAACATCTGCAGTAATTGTTGCCTCGTTGAAGAAAAATGGACCAATTATTCGATTGCACATGATTCCACACCACACATGCACTTTTGGACTATCTCGTTGAAGCTCCCTAGTCATATAGGGGTGTTCTGATCCCTAGATTCTTACATTGTGTCTGTTTAATTTTCCTGAAACATGAAAGTCGCCTCGTCACTAAAACAAACTCGCTTGAGGGATGCTTCATCCTCATTTTATAGGGGTTCTGTGAATCAGTTCCCTTCCATCAACAGAGTATATTTCAAAATTAAGATAAACAAAATCCTTTCATTAATCTAAAATATATTCCCCTTCGTTTTCTACAATGCTCTTTCATCTTTCTTTATTGCCCACAAGGGGCTAAACATAGAGGGGACAAACAAGGACAGACAAACAGATTAAGTCGATTATATCGACCCCAGTGTGTAACTGGTACTTATTTAATCACCCCGAAAGGATGAAGGGCAAAGTCGACCTCGGCGGAATTTGAACTTAGAACGTAACGGCAGACGAAATACTTATTTCTTTACTACCCACAAGGGGCTAAACACAGAGGGGACAAACAAGGACAGACAAACAGATTAAGTCGATTATATCGACACCAGTGCGTAACTGGTACTTATTTAATCGACCCCGAAAGGATGAAGGCAAAGTCGACTTCGGCGGAATTTGAACTTAGAACGTAACGACAGACGAAATACCTATTTCTTTACTACCCACAAGGGGCTAAACACAGAGAGGACAAACAAGGACAGAGAAACGGATTAAGTCGATTATATCGATCCAGTGCGTAACTGGTACTTATTTAATCGACCCCGAAAGGATGAAGGGCAAAGTCGACCTCGGCGGAATTTGAACTCAGAACGTAACGGCAGACGAAATACGGCTACGCATTTCGTCCGGCGGTCTAACGTTTCTGCAAACTCGCCGTCTAAGAGAGAGAGAGAGAAAGAGAGAGAGAGAGAGGGAGAGAGAGAGTGGGAGAATCGAAGAGAAACCACATGTACATCCACGCAATCACAGACACAATCCATTTATTTATACATAACGAGAGAAAAAAAACCCCCACAAAGAAAAGAAATTAGATCGAGATATATAAGATCGCTACATTTGGTGGAAGACAGATTTTCAGCAAAAAAACAGAAAACAGGAAAGAAAATTGCTGTTAAGTGACTCTTAAGAACCCCCCCCCCTCCATTAAATAAAAAAAAACCACCGAGAAAAAATCATTATGTTAAACATATAAGGAATTTCCTCTGACATTTACTGACAACCTTTCGCGGAGAATAAACTGTTTTATTGCTGTGAAATGTCAATTGAAAAGAAAGTTAGTGTAATGTGTCGCCAACCGATCCGTCTTAAAGAGAAACTTCCTGGTCTGTTGCTGAGTTTTGTTTTTTCTTGTTAGAATCTATAAATGTGCATGTCTATGTGTGTATGTCTATGTCTATACATATGAATATGTGTGTGTGTATGTATATGTATACGTCTTTGTAAAGATATATATATATACAGACTATGGAAGTATATGTGTGTATATATATATATGTATATATATATATACATATATGTGTATATATATATATATATATATTAGTATACATACATATGTATATGTATGTGTGTGTATACATATATATATATATATATATATATATACATGCATACAAACATATGTATGTGTGTGTATATATATATATGTATATACATATGCATACATAATATATATATATATATATATATATATATATATATATATATATATATATACATTATATATTAGCGTACATACATATATATATATGTATATGTGTGTGTGTATATGTATATACATATGCATACATACATATGTATATATATATATATATATATTATATATATATATATATATACATATATATATATATACATATGCATACATACATATGTATATAGATATATATATATATATATATATACATATATATATACGTACACACTATGCATATGTAATATATATATGTATACAATATAATATATGTATATATAATATATATGTATATATCTATATATATATATATATATATATATATATACAATGTATGTATGCATATGTATATATATATATATACTTTGATACTTGATACTTTGATAGGTTTCGGCCATTATTGGCGCAGGCCATGTCTAACTTAATAGCACATATATATTATAGATATATATATATATATATATATATATATATATATATATATATATATGTATGTATGTATGTATATGTATACACATATACATACATGTATATGTATACATGCACGTACACAAAAAAAGCAACATACAATGCAATATTTATATTTTCTGATATAAGCCAATATTGATCACACGTCGCTCGGCGCGTGTTTTGTGAACATGATCAAGTTTTGTGGGCCGTTAACATATAAATATATAAATCTATTTATACAAAAAAAAAAAAAAAATGCACACACACATACACACACACTTATATATATACAAAAAATATATACAAAAAATATATATATATATACTTTACTCTTTGAATGTCTTTAGGTAAATGACGTGTAAGAAAGTGAGTCAACTGACATTAAAATAAAAAAAAAATGCCTATCATCATCATCATCATCATCATCATCATCATCATCATCATCATCATCATTCATCGTCATCAGCAACAAACATCGACGACAGTAGACGACAGCCAACGCCAAACGTGAAAATACATGTGAATTTTCCATCTTGTTAGAGATGTTTCTTTATTAAAAAAAAACAAACAATAGAAAAAGCAAAAGTGAAAGAAAAAAATAACAAGCAAAAAAAAACAAAACAAGAACAAAAGCTAAAAATGTCCTATATTTAGTGTTTTGTCTGTCTGTATTCAGGTAGCGTGTCTGCAGGCGTAACGAGAATAAGTCTCTTGCTAGCAGAATTTTGGTAATATATAATGTATTTTGATATATTTCAAAAGTTTGCAAAATAAATAAAATGAATTTTGAATGTGACTTTTAACTTGCGCAGATTTCACAATTTAACTTGCGCAGATTTCATAATTTAACTTGCGTAGGTTTCACCGTTTAACTTGCGCAGATTTCATAATTTAACTTGTGTAGATTTCTTATTTAACTTACGCAGATTTCACAATTTAACTTGCGCAGATTTCACAGTTTAACTTGCGCAGATTTCACAATTTAACTTGTGTAGATTTCACAATTTAACTTGTGCAAATTTCACAATTTAACTCACCTCTTATTCATTATTTCTTTTATCCTGTTACTTGTTTCAGTCATTTAACTGCAGCCTTACTGGAGCACCGCCTTAACGACCCCCAGAACTTATTCTTTGTAAGCCTAGTACTTATTCTATCGGTCTCTTTTGCCAAACCGCTAATATACGGGGACATAAACACGCTAACAACGGTTGTCAAGAGATAGTAGTGGGGACAAACACAGTCACAAAGACACACACACACATCGGATCAACCTCCTACTCTTAGATATCTCTCCGACAATAATAACTCTTTGCTAAAGTGGACCATGGTGTCCCATATATGACTGAGGTGTGAATCACGATCTAAAAGACTTCACCAGGTGGCGCTATTAAGTTAGACATGGCCTGGACATATACTGGCCGAAACTTATCTAAGTTATCTAAGTTATAAGCACGACAGGCTTCTTTCAGTTTCCGTCTACCAAATCCACTCACAAGGCTTTGGTCAGCCCAAGGCTATAGTAGAAGACACTTCCTCAAGGCGCCGCGCAGTGGGACTGAACCCGGAACCATGCTTCATACGACACAGCCACGCCTGCGCCTATGCGTAGTTTATATATAACTTTTATCTTTTATATTTTTTTGTTTGTCTCAATTATTGGACTGCGGCTAAGCTGGAGCAACGCGTTGAAAGGATTTTAGTCGAATAAATCCAACTCAGTACTTATGGTATGTTTTCTGCTTTTGAAATTTTCGTACTTGTTCTATCTTCCTCTTATGCCGAACCGTTAAGTCAGGGAGGCATAAACAAACCAATACCGGTTATCAAGTGGTGGTGGTGGGACACGCACACAGAGGCACACACAGAAACACTCATAGACTCATACACAGACACACATCCAGACACACGCACACACACACACACACCACACACACACACACACACACACACACACATAGATGAGTGTATTTTTACCTTGTTAACAATTAACACGGAAAAAAAAGTAGTTATTAGGGTAGCAAAAATCTCACAAGTAAAGAGGTTGTAACTCCATTTATTTATTCATATATATATATATGTGGAAGCCCGTCCGAAATATATATATATATATATATATATATATATATATATATATATATTATATATATATATATTTCGGACGGGCTTCCACAAAGTTTCTCGCCACCAAATTCACTCACAGGGCATTGGTTGGCCCAGGGTTATAGTAGAAGACACCCAAATGCCACATAGTAGGACTGAACCCAATACCACGTGGTTACAAAGCGCGCTTACCATTGGTCCATAGACGACTGCTTTCTCCTGTATGTTTGAGACAACAATGGCGTTCATAAGGCAAGCGATTTTCGTAACAAAGCATATTGTTTTCTTGTTGCCCAACGGAACAACATCTGAACGATTTATCTTGCCTGCTGTTTTAATAATTGAGTTCCACCAGCATCAATATTCTTTTGACCTCATCGTTCTCAATATAGTCAACTTTGTCGGTAACTTCCTTCTTCTTATTCTGTTCCAGATTGTTCTGGCCACCACATCATGCCTCACGGGAAGATAATATCTTGAAGATAATATCAAATGTATGTATGCCATTATTCAGTTTTATTTCAAGATTTCTTGCCAACAGGGAAAGAACAGGATTCTAACCTAGAACCAAGGCTCTTTCATTGGAATTTCTACATCAACAGGGTATGTATGTATGTATGTATGTATGTATGTATGTATGTATGTATGTATGTATGTATGTATGTATGTATGTATGCTTTCAACATGTGACCTCGTGAGCACCGCCAGCAATTTTTTCCCTCTGTCTTCTCTTCTCGGGATCTTTCCTTCTCCTTTGTTTCCGACGAAGAGCTCCGCTCGAAACGTTAACCCTCCTTCTTCCCTTCTTGCTGAGCGTCCAATAATTTTATTGTTCCACGTCCTCTTGTTCTCGCGTTGCTGTGTTTTGCGTTTTCTTGTTTGGATTAACTATGTATGTATGTAGATGTATGTATGTATGTATGTATGTATGTATGTATGTATGTATGTATGTATGTGTGCAGATTTGTGTGTTTTGTGTGTTTTGTTTTATGTATATATTCTCATGCATATAGTTGCATATCTAGACATGCTCATAGATACTTAAATGATAAACGCCTGGAAAAATTTTACATATTTCTACAGTTCCAGTGGTGTATTAGATTTGTAGTCTTCGAATCGGCTTTCTCCTTTCTGGTTTTGAGAAGCCTAATGTATGTATGTATGTATGTATGTATGTATGTATGTATGTATGTATGTATGTATGTATGTATGTATGTATGTATGTATGTATGTATGTATGTCTATCTATATCTATCTCTGTATGCATTTGCGTATGTATACATGCACATACATATATATGTATAGGCAGAAAGATATTCTTTCACAGTCGATAACAATGCGGTTGATATCTTCAGTTTTAGCCTTGTACAAACTACATTTATTGTCCATCGATATTTATCTTCCTTTTTTTGCTGTAGATACTTTGTGACAATCTCTTGTTCTTGAATTGTATGGAGGTAGCTTTACAAGTGGGTTGACATAAACTTGTCAGTACCCCAAGCCAAACATTTGATGGGAATTATTCATATCGAGAACCTAGAGCTACATTCGCATTGGACTGGTTTATTGTTTTCATTTTGTCTCTATAATAGATAGAATTTATCAATGTTCCTGGAGAGAGATTCACATCGGCTCTTACTCCATGCCTCTCTTCTGGTTCATTAGCTTTCCTAAGGATGTCGTTGTTTTTGTGTTCGCAATGTGAGAAGATAGTTGCTGGCAACTTTTTTCTGCTACAAGTGTTCCGTCAAAGGCACAATTTGGTTTCATTGTCAGAATACACATGTATGTATGTATGTATGTATGTATGTATGTATGTATGTATGTATGTATGTATGCATGTATGCATGTATGCATGTATGTATGTATGTATATATGTATGTATGTATGCATGTATGTATGTACGTATGTATGTATGTATGTATGCATGTATGTATGTATGTATGTATGTATGCATGTATGTATGTATGTATGTATGTATGTATGTATGCATGTATGTATGTATGTATGTATTTATCTATATGCATATAGATATATATACACACATGTATATCTATCTACAGGGTGTTCAAAAAGTCTCTTCGCAGTATGTATTTAATGGTTTTCGAGCGATTCTTGTACACTGATCCTTTACTTGCTCCCCAGACAAAAAGAAAAAAAAAGTCTGGCGGTGTTAAATCAGGGGATCTTGGTGGTCAAAGTCCCTTCGAAATAATCCGTTGACCGAAAAACTCGTACACTAGCACCATGGTGATGCAAAGGGTGAAAAAATTTCATTGCGGAGAGACTTTTGAACACCGTGTATCTATCTATCATCTATCTATCTTATCTTCTATCTATCTATCTATCTATCTATCTATCTATATCTATCTATCTATCTATCTATCTATCATATATCTATCTATCTATCTATCTATCTATCTATATACAGCAAACATGCTCACAGCCATAGACACCAAAACACAAATTTGATGGAATACATCCAATCAAAAACAAACATAACAGAAGATGGCATAAAACAAACATCACCCATACACA
>NC_043014.1:11147701-11183582 GCF_006345805.1 Octopus sinensis | reverse complement strand
TTTTTTCCATTTTAATGCATTTTTTTCGCTATTATATAAGGGAAGTAACTCTCTAAAAATGTCTACGATGAGTCTACGATTTAAAAAAAAAATTACCATCATTTTTTTCCATTTTAATGCATTTTTTCGCTATTATATAAGGGAAGTAACTCTCTAAAACTGTTTACGATGAGTCAACCATTTTGAATGCATTTTTTTTCTATTTTTTGGCTATAACTCTCTAATAATGCTTATATAGTTATTTCCCTTACAAACCCGAGCAACGCCGGGCGATACTGCAAGTTAATAATAAACATTAAAAGACATTTAATTCTTACACTGTTTCTACCGTTTCTACTGACTTCCATCCTCCTGAAAATGTCTTTGTTTACGTGTTTGCTTTGTTTTCGCTTCTGTGAAACCTCGCATCAAATATCCAAATGCATATTCGAAATATCTGTAATTAATTGTGATTTTTTTTTTACCTTGAAAGTGGTAAAAGAAAAAATTAGAAAGAATGAATAAATAGAAAGAAAGAAGGAAGAGTGGCTGTGTGGTAAGTAGCTTGCTTACCAACCACATGGTTCTGGGTTCAGTCCTACTGCATGGCACCTTGGGCAAGTGTCTTTTACTATAGCGTCGGGACGACCAAAGCCTTGTGAGTGGATTTGGTAGACGGAAACTGAAAGAAGCCTGTCGTATATATGTATATGTGTATATATATATATGTGTGTGTGTGTGTGTGTGTGTGTGTGTGTGTGTGTGTGTGTGTGTGTGTGTTTGTCCCCCCAACATCACTTGACAACCGATGCTGGTGTGTTTACGTCCCCATAACTTAGCAGTTCGGCAAAAGAGACCGATAGAATAAGTACTAGGCTTACAAAGAATAAATCCTGGGGTCGATTTGCTTGACTAAAGGCGGTGCTCCAGCATGGCCACAGTCAAATGACTGAAACAAGTAAAAGAGTAAAGGAGGAAGAAAGAAAGAAAAGTGACAGGAATGAAATGGAAAGAAAGAAAGAAAGAAAGAAAGAAAGAAAGAAAGAAAGAAAGAAAGAAAGAAAGAACTAAGTAAAGTAAAAACAGAAAGAAAATGAAAGAAAACAAGAAGGAAGGGAAGAAAGAAATGAAAGAAACAACAAAATCGAAAAATGAAAGAAAGAAGGAAAGAAAGAAAGGAAGGAAGAAAGAAAGAAAGAAAGTGGAAGGAAAGAAGAAAGGTAGGTAAAAAAAAAAGAGAGAAGGAAAGAAGGGAAGAAAGAGATGAAAAAACAACAAGAAAGACAGAAAGAAAGAGAAACTGAAAGCAGGAATAAAGGAGGAAAGAGGTGAGGGTGAAGGAAAGGAAGACAGGAAGGAAAGAATGAAAGAAATGAAGAAGAGAGGAAGGAAAATGAGGGTTGGAGTGAAGGAGGTATGAAATGGGGTGGTGGCAAAGGATAGAAGGAAGTGGTGGGGAAAAGTGACCAGTGAGAAGGTCATTGAGAATCGATCAGTAAAGAAGGAATTAGTGTGAAATCTAAAAGGTTACGTGGTTGCTCATGGTTACAGATTGCGTATATCGGATGTCAAAACAAATAACATTTGACTTCAATTTCAACTTTAGAAAACTAACCTTTTCTTGGTTACTGTGTATTACCAAATATACTTAACACGGTTTTGTTTGTCTTTGAATAGTATATGAATCGTAGTTATTTTATCTTTTATCTTTTACTTGTTTCAGTCTATGGACTGTAGCCATACTGGGGCACCACCTTGGAGCTGATTCCAACTTACAGGGAAAATGCAATTAAGATCTTTAGCCGTATCTATTCCGTGCTCTTAAATGTGCCGAGGGGGTTATTAAGACTGTGCTCATGTTGAAGCAGGGACTGACTTCCAATGACAGTTGTCATTGACAGCGGTCTGACAAGAAAGTTTAAAGTCTGGTGTTACGAACACCACTTTTTCCCTAAGCCCATTGTGGTCCCACCTAGTGTATGAAATATCGTTAACAAAAATGGAGAAAATGGAAAATGCCATAGTTCCTATGAGATGATGGGGCATTATGCTTTACTTGAGTTGGGGTATATAGTACTACTCCAAATTTACAACTGCCATCACTAACGCCAGGGAGGGGATTAAAAATGTTCGTCGCTACAGAATACTCTGAGATTTGTAGATCTCATTCTTCATGCCACCCCACCAATACTGTCGACAAGAAGAAAAACTGTTACTCTGCTAGAATAACAGACACAGGTGGGACATTGTGACCAAGAAGTTTATTTCCCAATCACATGGTTTTGGGTTCATTTCTACTCTCTGGTTCTTTATGTGACTATCTATTTATTATAACAGATCAAGACCTTGTGAGTGGATTTCTCCCCCAAATATTCAGCTCATGATCGTAAAGTCTTGAGTTCCTGCGTCTTGTTTTAATTTCTAGAATTACCATCTTCAAAAGTACTTCGGTTACACCAACTCAATTTGTTTTAATTTCAAGTGTGGAAAATGTGACTTCAGAATGAAGCAAAGTATATGTTAAGGTCAATTTTCTTTTATTTATTGGACATCTATTAATATATTGATTCCTGGTGTTATTTTAGCATGGAGAAAAAGGTGAATGTGGCTAAGGCCCTGGTAAAATTATAATCTTCTGGTTTTAAACAAGCCATGATAAAGAACATTAAGGAATATAAAGACACAAGTTAAAGTCGACTGCCACATTTATTTCACCACTAAAAGAAAAAAACCCAGCAAACTGGTTCACATGAATAATTCTGTTAATGAAAAAGAATTGGTTCCTCAAGAAGCTTGAATATGAAGATATGCATGGGAAGAACACATAGCATGGCAACAAAAATCTTTGCTAATAATTCTCTCCTCACTGGGTCTTCATAGTGGAATAAAACTAGCTCTATGCTGAAGATCTGAAGTTCATCGTGCAACCCACTTCACTGAAGAAAACAGTGGGAAAAAGCATTCTTTAAATAGCTAAGGATAAGCTCAAGCAGACCACACTTTTCTGATCAGGCATGGGATCTGATTGGATGGCTTAAAGCAGCCAATCAGCATGAACAGGTATGGTCATATGACTGCTTGCAAAAAGCAATGGTGATGAGCCAAAATGTGGGTACTTAAAGGTAAACTGTGAACATGCTAATTAAATTAGCTCCTGTACCTGATCATTATTCCTTTTAAAGATTACTGAAGGATTACAATCAATGTTAAGCCTTTAGTGTTCACATTATTCTGCCAAAATTAATGCTTTTTCATCCACATTGTTTTGAACTAGTCATGCATTATCTTGTAGCTATGAGATTTTGATGAGGTAGCTGTTAATTTTTAAAACGATATTGTAGGGTTGGTGTGAGAGACCAGATCTGGCCAGTTTGAACATAAAACAGGCAGAATACTTTTGGCCGGATATGGCTGGTTTAAATGCTAAAGGGTTAAGGCACACTTTACTTACTGAATGCTGTTGTTTATTTTTAGAAAAACATTGCAGGGAAGGTGTGAGAGGTCAGATCTGGAGTGTCTGGAACATAACTCTCTTTTTCTCTTTTACTTGTTTCAGTCATTTGAGTGCGGCCATACTGGAGCATCGCCTTTAATCAAACAACTCGACCCCGGGACTTATTCTTTTGTAAGCCCAGTACTTATTCTATCGGTCTCTTTTGCCAAACTGCTAAGTTACATGGGCATAAACACACCAGCATCGGTTGGGGGACACACACACATATATATATACATATGCATATATATGATGGGCTTCTTTCAGTTTCCATCTACCAAATCCACTCACAAGGCTAGGGTCGGCCCGAGGCTATAGCAGAAGACACTTGCCCAAGGTGCCACGCAGTGGGACTGAACCCGGAACCATGTGGTTGGTAAACAAGCTACTTACCACACAGCCAGAATATTTGGGCTGGATATGGTTGGTTTAAAGGCTGAAGAGTTAAAATTAATTTTTCCATTTTTCTTCTTATCTACCTTCTACTTATTCTTTCTTTCATCTTTATCTCTCACCATCTTTCTCACCATCTCTCTCTCTCTCTCTCTCTCTCTCTCTCTCTCTCTCTCTATCTATCTATCTATCTATCTATCTATTTCTCTGCCTATCTGTTGCTGTCTCTCTCTCTTCCTTTCTGTTTACCTCTCTCTCACTCTATCTATATATTTGTTTATTTGTTTCAGTCCTTTGACTGTGGCCATGCTGGAGCACCACCTTGTCTGTCTGGTTATCTCTCTAACTCTCTCTCTCTGCTTATCTCTATCTCTCTCGCTCTCTGTCGATCTATTTGTCTGTTTCTCTCTCTGACCTTTTCTCTCTCTCTGTCTATCTGTCTGTCTGTCTATCTATCTATCTATCTATCTATCTATCTATCTATCTATCTATCTATCTATCTATCTATCTATCTATCTATCTATCTACCTATCATCTGCCTATCTCTATCTATCTATCTATCTATATATATATCTATCTATATCTCTGCCTATCTCTCTCTCTCTACCTTTCTGCTTACCTCTCTCTCGCTCTTTCTCTTTATATACATATATTTGTCTGTCTGTCCATCTCTCTAGCTCTATCTCTATCTCCCGCTCTGCTTAACTCTATCTCTCTCTCTCTCTCTCTCTCTCTCTCTTTCTCTCTCTCGCTCTTTCTCTCTCACTCAAGACATCCAGTTTTCCCCTTTCTATATATCTCTCTCTATCACTGCATCTCTCTCTCTCTCTATTACTAACTCTTCGTTTTTCTCTTTCACCCTCCAAACAACGTCACTCGAAAACTAAAGTTATTTCCCTTTACAAAAAAAAAAGCCGAAAAGAATCTCAGCGTTGTCATTGAAAATACGGAAAGGAAAAGGTCATACACAACACAGCTTTTTTATAAAAATACTAACAAGCATATAATAAGTATTAAGTATCAAATATCAAGCAAAACCTTGTCTAAATCAGATACTAACTAATCATACATAAATGCATCCATAACATACGTATTTTCCTTTCTGTTTTGTTAAATAAAAGAGCAACAGCTTTCAATGGTGCAAAAACCGTTGAAATGTCAATGTTAATTCGTTCATGGTTGATGAAATAAACATTGAAGGATAAACGAAGATGTTACCAGCCTGCTATGACGTACGTAAACTGGAAATTTCTGCTCTGAAGGTGAACTTGCATTGTTGACCTTTGTTGGTGTATAAAGATTGTGAGAGTCTGAACAAGTTTTGATTACGGAAAATAAATAACCTTAAACTGGACAACGCAATCCGAGGTAGACCATACCTGATAAAAATAAGAATAAAAATAAAAAAAGTCGGGATAACCATGGAAGGAATGTCTTTAATTGCTGGTCTGTTCAATTAGGATCAACTTGGGAATGAACAGCAAAAACAGTGGGGGTGCAATGGCCCAGTGGTTAGGGCAGCGGACTCGCGGTCGGAGGATCGCGGTTTCGATTCTCAGACCGGGCGTTCTGAGTGTTTATTGAGCGAAAACACCTAAAGCTCCATGAGGCTCTGGCAGGGGGTGGTGGCGACCCCTGTTATACTCTATCGCTCCAACTTTCTCTCACTCTTTCTTCCTGTTTCTTGTCCCTGACTTCCTATGCAACCGCTGAGCCTCAATGCTCTCGGTGTCGGTTGTTGACCTGCTTTCTCTTCTTCAGGTCTTACGAATAGCAAAGGACCATGTTTCAAACTTCTCCCACAAATGGGACGAAGACCACTTCGCTCAACAAACAAACAAACAGCAACAACAACAGTGGAGGCGCAATGACCCAGTGGTTAGGGCAGCAGACTCGCGGTCGTAAGAATGCGGTTTCGATTCCTAGATCGATCATTGTGAGTTTTTATTGAGCAAAAACACCTAACTCCACAAGGCTCCGGTGGGGGGTGGAGGTGAACCCCGCTGTACTCTTTCACTGCAATTTCTCTCTACTCTTTCTTCCTACTTCTGCCACAAAGCAGAGGAACCATGGTGTAACCCACTATTGTGTGGTAAACTTTCAGACCCTAACTAGATTGCAAATCCTCTGTACCCCAGGATGGTTCAGCTCTCCACCCGTTAAAAGCCACCATTTATGGAATGAGGATAACAACGTAGCTTTCGCGCCCATGCAACCACCAGTCTATTGTGTGTGGTCGGTGGATCTTCAAGTTGCCACACGCATTCTTAGTAGCTTAGAGTAGGCTCAAATTAGAGATTATTCTTTGTGGCTAATGGCGTGAGTCCTGATTGGAAGAAGAAGAAGAAGAAGAAGAAGAAGAAGAAGAAGGAGGAGGAGGAGGAGAAGAAGAAGAAAAAGAAGATGATGAGGATGATGAAGAAGAAGGAAGAAGAAGAAGAAGATGATGATGATGATGATGATGATGATGATGATGATGATGATGATGATGATGATGAAGAAGAAGAAGAAGAAGAAGAAGAGAAGAAGAAGAAGAGAAGAAGAAGGAGAGACAGCTCATAAAGCAGTCTCAAGGATTAATGAAATGTCTTTGGTTTATTAAAGATATGGAGGTATGTGGCTTAGTGGTAACAGTTTCGGCTCACAATTGTAAGGTCATGAGTTCAATTCCTGACTGTGTTATTGTGTCCTTGAGCAAGACATTATATTTCATGTTACTCCAGTCCACTCAGCAGTCAAAAATGAGATGCACTTGTATTTCAAAGGGCCAGCCTTGTCACACTCTGTGTCACACTGAATCTCCCTGAGAACTACATTAGGGGTACACGTGTCTGTGGAGTACTCAACCACTTGTATGTTAATTTCACGAGCAAGCTGTTCCATTAATTAGATCAACTGGAATACCTGTCATCATGGCTGACAGTGCCAGAGGTTAATTAAAAGAATATAGTTTGGTTTCATTTCATCTGATTTGAATTTTGCGGAAGAGAGGTGAATCACTTATGAGTGCCTGTGTGGTAAGAAGCTTACCTCCCAACCCCATGGTTCTGGGTTCAGTCCCATTGCGGGGCACCTTGGGAAAGTGTCTTCTACTATAGCCTCAGGCTGACCAAAGCCCAGTGAGTGAATTTGGTAAATGGAAACTGAAAGAAGCCCATCATATATATGTACATATATGTTTGTATTTATGTGTGTGTGTGTCAGTGTTTGCCCCACAACCATCACTTGACAACTGATATTGGTGTGTTTACATCCCCATAACTTAAAGGTTCAGCAAAAAAGACCGATAGAATAAATACTAAGCTTGTAAAGTATAAGTCCTGGGGTTGATTTCTGCAACTAAAAACACTTTATGGTGGTGCTCCAGCATGGCCACAGTCAAATAAAGGAAACATGTAACAGAACACTTAACCCAAAATAATAGGTACACAGGCATGATTTTGTAGTTAAGTGGTTTGCTTAGCAACCACATAGCTCCAGGTTCAATCTCTTGTAGGGCTCCTTTGGTATGTTTTCTACTGTTCCCTTGGGTCAACCAAAGACTTCTGAAAGAAATTTGATGGGTGGAAATTGTGTGGGAACTGATGAAAGGGACCATTTTCATTTTGAGTTCGTAGGCATTAATCCATCGCTTGATTTAAAGGTGCCACCTGGCCAGTAGTTACCTTTAGTGGTGTCTACTTTGTTTAAAACATTTGGAGCCAGGTTTTTGGTTTGAGGATAACTTACTCTTTTACTTGTTTCAGTCATTTGAATGTGGCCATGCTGGAGCAATGCCTTTAGTCGAGCAAATCGACCCCAGGACTTATTCTTTGTTAGCCTAGTACTTATTCTATCAGTCTCTTTTACCAAACCGCTAAGTTACGGAGACGTAAACACACCAGCATCAGTTGTCAAGCGATGTTGGGGGACAAACACAGACGTACAAACACACACACACACATATATATACATATACATATATACGACAGATTTCTTTCAGTTTCTGTCTACCAAATCCACTCACACAGCTTTGGTCGGCCTGAGGCTATAGTAAAAGACACTTGCCCAAGGTGCCACGCAGTGGGACTGAACCTGGAACCATGTGGTTGGTAAGCAAGCTACTTACCACACAGCCACTCCTGTGCCGATGATGATAAGCTGAGAATTGCCTTGTAATTTAAGACTGAATTTGTTAAAAATGCGACATTAAAGTCAGCCTATTGCTTCAATTTACACAACAATTCACTGTTCACTGGTAATGGACTGAAAATGATTTTCTCATTAAAAAAATGTCAACCTTCCTGCGAAGTTCATGAGAAAGATTTACTACTATTAAGCTATTGTGCAGCAGTCTGGTTCAACAAACTGTTGTGTGACTGATAAAAATTCACTTGTTGATAAGACTGGTTCTATTGCACATGACAGATTAAGTGCTGTCTATTGAATAAGGCAGTGAAACACAGTTGATTTTTGTACAGCCAGTCCACATTACCGTATCACAAAAATCATTAATTACGTATACTCTCTTAGCTTTTTTATATATATATATATAAGAAGAAAGGGACAGGCAACAGGTTGCTTGACCGCATACCGAAAAAGTAGAAATAGCAGTCAAGAATGCTTATTTCTATTTTCCACAAGTGGAGCTCCACACACTACAAACCCTGCAATTCACATATGCAAAACAGAAGGAATAGAAATAAGCATTCTTGACTGCTATTTCTACTTTTTCGGTATGCGGTCAAGCAACCTGTTGCCTGTCCCTTTTTTCTTATATACAATATATATACTGAACTTTACAGAAGTTCCTACCGTTAATCGGTTATATTTACATACCGAATTCTACCAGTAAATAATTGTGGTCTATTTTTAAAAACCATTATAGAAATTATTTACTCTTATTATTATTATTATATATATATATATATATATATATATATATATATATATATATATATATATATATATATATATATATATATAAATATAAATATAAATTAATAATTTTAAATTTAAATAATTTAAATTAAATAATTTAAATTTTAAATTTTATATCTTATATTTTGTAAATTATATTAATTATTTTTATTTTTATATTTTGGTTTATGTTTTTCACTGTTTGATTTGCCTAATAGTGGTTTTATCTCTAATTTAATTCATATATATATATATATATATATATTAGAAATATTAAAATAACTAAGTCTCTCTAAAAGAGAACAGCGGCAGCGTTCCCGGAAAATAATAGTTATCGCCATACTAATATGGCATTCTTATAAAAATAAGAAAAAAGCTGTCCGCTTATTAGCTCCATGAGGCCATCGCCTTAAGTTAGCTATTTGATACACAAACTGTATCCATATAACCTTCGAACAAGGGAGGTCAGTCGCTCCACACTACTTGACCGGCAGCTACAGACGCGTTTCGGGGTATTGCCCCTTTTCAATGCAGCGTAGCCTGCCAGTAGGTGTCGCTTCCGACAATCTCTGTTCGATGGTTTTATTTACCTAGTTTCGGTGGAATACATCCACTTGTTTTCAATAATAGAAATATTAAAATAACTAAGTCTCTCTAAAAGAGAACAGCGGCAGCGTTCCCGGAAAATAATAGTTATCGCCATACTAATATGGCATTCTTATAAAAATAAGAAAAAAGCTGTCCGCTTATTAGCTCCATGAGGCCATCGCCTTAAGTTAGCTATTTGATACACAAACTGTATCCATATAACCTTCGAACAAGGGAGGTCAGTCGCTCCACACTACTTGACCGGCAGCTACAGACGCGTTTCGGGGTATTGCCCCTTTTCAATGCAGCATAGCCTGCCAGTAGGTGTCGCTTCCGACAATCTCTGTTCGATGGTTTTATTTACCTAGTTTCGGTGGAATACATCCACTTGTTTTCAATAATAGAAATATTAAAATAACTAAGTCTCTCTAAAAGAGAACAGCGGCAGCGTTCCCGGAAAATAATAGTTATCGCCATACTAATATGGCATTCTTATAAAAATAAGAAAAAAGCTGTCCGCTTATTAGCTCCATGAGGCCATCGCCTTAAGTTAGCTATTTGATACACAAACTGTATCCATATAACCTTTGAACAAGGGAGGTCAGTCGCTCCACACTACTTGACCGGCAGCTACAGACGCGTTTCGGGGTATTGCCCCTTTTCAATGCAGCGTAGCCTGCCAGTAGGTGTCGCTTCCAACAATCTCTGTTCGATGGTTTTATTTACCTAGTTTCGGTGGAATACATCCACTTGTTTTCAATAATAGAAATAATAAAATAACTAAGTCTCTCTAAAAGAGAACAGCGGCAGCGTTCCCGGAAAATAATAGTTATCGCCATACTAATATGGCATTCTTATAAAAATAAGAAAAAAGCTGTCCGCTTATTAGCTCCATGAGGCCATCGCCTTAAGTTAGCTATTTGATACACAAACTGTATCCATATAACCTTCGAACAAGGGAGGTCAGTCGCTCCACACTACTTGACCGGCAGCTACAGACGCGTTTCGGGGTATTGCCCCTTTTCAATGCAGTGTAGCCTGCCAGTAGGTGTCGCTTCCGACAATCTCTGTTCGATGGTTTTATTTACCTAGTTTCGGTGGAATACATCCACTTGTTTTCAATAATAGAAATATTAAAATAACTAAGTCTCTCTAGTTATCTTTTAGAGAGACTTAGTTATTTTAATATTTCTATTATTGAAAACAAGTGGATGTATTCCACCGAAACTAGGTAAATAAAACCATCGAACAGAGATTGTCGGAAGCGACACCTACTGGCAGGCTACGCTGCATTGAAAAGGGGCAATACCCCGAAACGCGTCTGTAGCTGCCGGTCAAGTAGTGTGGAGCGACTGACCTCCCTTGTTCGAAGGTTATATGGATACAGTTTGTGTATCAAATAGCTAACTTAAGGCGATGGCCTCATGGAGCTAATAAGCGGACAGCTTTTTTCTTATTTTTATAAGAATGCCATATTAGTATGGCGATAACTATTATTATATATATATATATATATATATATATATACAAAATAAGAAAATGGAGGAATACACTTTAATAAATCATCAACTACCAGATAATACCCATTCACATAATTTATTAACCAAGTCCATAGGAACAACAAGATCAAACACAATAATACAGAACAAAACAGTACACATCAATGAGTAATATGATACCATAAGTACAATACTTATAAATGTAAATAAATAAATATATCAAATACAAATCTTCCAATGATGAGGATGATGAAGATGAAGATGTGAGGATGATGGTGGTGGTGGTGGTGGTGGTGGTGGTGGTGATGGTGATGGCGTTGGCGGCGGTGAAGAGGAGGGGGAGGAGGAGAGGGAATGGACTGCTTATAAAAATATCAAAGATTACATAAAAAATTCAAAGTGAAAATTTAATTTTGCTTCCTTTCATTTTTGAGAGACAAAAGGCATTTAGGTAACATGCATTTACTTAGAAATATTTATAACAAAAAAAAAAAAAAACTCAATTACAATACATCAATTATTAAGATGTAACACTGCATGAGAGTACAGGTGAGAACAAGGCATTTTCAGAAGCAGGTATGTATAAAATGCATCAAGGTTTACCTGAAATTCTGAAGTGAAAACCAAAATTTGGTTACTTTCATTTTAAGAGACAAAAACCAATCAGGTAACTTGTAAATGTTTAATTAGATATATAATTTATATTAGAAAAAGGCTTTTTTAAAAAAGAGATTTTATGAAGATAAGTATAATCTACATCCTCAAAAATGTATCCTATGAAAATTTTGTTAAAAAATATGCATTTAATAAAGTTCTGTGGAGAGCAGGTAAAATGATCCCTTCAAAAATTAGGGGTTTTTTTTTGTTTTCATTTCCCCCACCCCATATAATCAAAAGAATTTTAGAAAAATGTTAGGTGTTACATAACTGGCACCCATGCCAGTGGCACATAAAAAGCACCCACTACACTCTTGGAGTGGTTGGCATTAGGAAGGGCATTGAGCTGTAGAAACCATGTCAGATCACACTGGAGCCTGGTGCCGCTCCCTGACTTACCAGTTCTCAGTCAAACCATCCAACCCATGCCAGCATGGAAAACTGACATTAATTGATGATGATGATCATGATTATGATGATGTTACATGGCTTCAAAGTATGATAATTTTTAGTCCAATCAGAAAAAATGAATTGAAAGCTGAGAATTTTCTGCCTGATAGCTGCATGTCACAAACTGACAGACAGAGATAACACAAGTACAAAGTGATATCGTTTATCAAAATATGTGGTGGTGAAAGTGTCAGTCATGCGAGTACAAGATCCTTCTTACAGAGACTACAGCTTTGCCTGTTACTATCGAAACAGATGCCAATGTGAGATTTACAGTCATGTGTATAATGGTGGCTTTTGATTGGCTAAGGTTACCCAAAATCTGCAAACTTTAAAAGCTATTAACTTTTTTTTATTTATCAATGTATTGCAATGAATTTCTTTTTCATAATTAGCATATGAAACTAAATTGGTGCAACCAAATGAGAAAACAAATGAAAGAAAGATTAAAAAATATGACACTTGTGATAGCAACTATAAAGATCCAATTTCATTAAAAATGTAATCTAACAAAGTTTGGTGAAGGTAGGGAATAGCAAAAAAATAAACATACAGGGGTTGGACAAAATAATGGAAACACCTTAAAATTTCAAACAAATTTATTTTAATGTGGGGTAGGATCGCCTTTGGCAGTAATTACAGCTTAAATTCTATGAAAGTTGAATTGTTTCCAAAGGAATTTTTGTCCATTCTCCAGCTAAAACATTCTCCAGTTCTTGTAGAGATGATGGTGGAGGATATAGACCCCTTGCACCTTTAAAGTTCAATACTATTGAGATCTCGGGACTGTGGTGGCCAGATAAAATGTCCAACTTCATTAGAATGTTCCTCATGCTGTTAACAAATTTAGCTGTGTGAATTGGTGCATTATCATCCTGAAAGATTGCATTTCCCTCCAGAAACAGTTCTGCAACCATAGGATGAATTTGATAAGATAAAATGCCTAAATAGTCTTGACTATTAATTCTGCAATGAAGGAAAACCATTGAGCTGGTGGATTTCTAAGATATAGCTTCCCAGATCATCACAGATCCTCCTCCATATTTAACAGTTGGAAGAAGCAGTCTGGTTCGAATGCTTCTTTTGGCTGTCTCCACACGTATATTCAACCGGTGGTCAGAAATAAGGTAAAGGATGAACTCATCCAAAAAAATAACATTCTTCCACTGCTCCGGGGACCAATTCTGTAAGTTTCTAGTCCACTCTAAACACTTTGCAATGTTTGTTTTTGAAAGTAGTGGTTTTCTGATTGCAGCCCTCCCATGAAATTCGACTTTGTGCAGCTCCCAGCGAACAGCTTTTGTGGAAACTGGGTTCTCAAGGTAGTCATTAAACTCTGCAGTAATTTTGTGATCCTTTCTAACAATTCACGTAAGAGTCCATTGGTCCCTATCTGAAATTTTAGTTTTCTTTCAGAGTATTGTTTCAACAATGAAGCTTTTCATTCTTTCTCAAAGGCTGTCATTACTTTCGAGACAGTTCTTCTTGATACACCAAACATTTCGACTGTTTTTATTATGCTAGCACCTGCCATATGAGCCCCAACAATTTGACCTCTTTGAAAGTCCGATAGATGTCTTTTTAATGAATTTTAATTACCTTTTTCTGATGATATCTGAAAAGATACAGCAATTTTTGCAAAACATATTAAGCAACACTAATAATAAATTTTAAAATATCACGACCCAAAATGACCTCTGGCATTTTTCACCAAAATTACCCAAAATGACCTCTGGCATTTTTCACTGGCCACTGCTGTAGTGAAT
Source organism: Octopus sinensis (assembly GCF_006345805.1). Classification (NCBI taxonomy): domain Eukaryota; kingdom Metazoa; phylum Mollusca; class Cephalopoda; order Octopoda; family Octopodidae; genus Octopus; species Octopus sinensis. The sequence continues at coordinate 11,169,858 of NC_043014.1, read as the reverse complement.
TTCATCTCCTTCTGATAGTTATTGCATTTTTAACACAACATGAGTATAAGAGAATGTTATCTCAGGATGAATACCGCAGTAACTGGCCTATCAATGATGTATATACATTAAGAATGATATACAGATGTCCTTTTTTTCACATTTTGGTTGGGAAACAAGATCATTTTATTATTCAACAAGAGACTGTTCAGAGAAAATGCTGATAAAATAAAACTGTTTACAGTAATATGTTAAGGAAGAAACCTTATTTCTCTCACAGATTACTATTATCTTCCATTTCATGTGACGTTGCTGCTGCTGTTAGTCATATAGAGAGAGCAATTATCTGCTGACACTGGTTTATATGGCCTCAATGACACTACATTTGTCTATGGCTGAAACATAATTCTCAAGCAACCTGGTCCACTTGGTAGTAAATTACTATCATAACTAATCTAGTCCAGATAGCTGTAAGTAGTTCTCATTTATAATGAAACTTTGTCACTGTAATTAATGAGAATATCATGTGACCTTTTTGGCAGCATTATCTATAGACACCTGTACATTAAAGTGTGTTAATTTTAGATGCAGCATATATATATATAGTAACACTTAATATTTAATGTGCCTGGACATACACACTCTTTTACTCTTTTACTTGTTTCAGTCATTTGACTGCGGCTATGCTGGAGCATCGCCTTTAATCGAGCAACTTGACCCTGGGACTTATTCTTTGTAAGCCCAGTACTTATTCTATCGGTCTCTTTTGCCGAACCGCTAAGTGATGGGGACGTAAACACACCAGCATCGGTTGTCAAACAATGCAAGGGGGACAAACACAGGCACACAAACACACACACGCATATATATATATATACACTTATATACGACGGGCTTCTTTCAGTTTCCGTCTAACAAATCCACTCACAAGGCTTTGGTCGGCCCAAGGCTATAGTAGAACACACTTGCCCAAGGTGCCACGCAGTGGGACTGAACCCGGAACCATGTGGTTGGTAAGCAAGCTACTTACCACACAGCCACTCCTGCGCCTACTATATATATATAGTAACACTTAATATTTAATGTGCCTGGACATACACATGTATTTATCCCCAAAATATGTCACTGGTTATTTTTATTCTTACATAACTATCCAAGCATGAACAGGAAATATTATTGTTTCAGCTGTCATGCTGGCACTATACCTACTTCTTTACTACCCACAAGGGGCTAAAAACAGAGAGGACAAGCAAGGACAGACACACGGATTAAGTCGATTATATCGACCCCAGTGCATAACTGGTACTTATTTAATCGACCCGGAAAGGATGAAAGGCAAAGTCGACCTCGGCGGAATTTGAACTCAGAACGTAACAGCAGACAAAATACCTATTTCTTTACTACCCACAAGGGGCTAAACACAGAGAGGACAAACAAGGACAGACACACGGATTAAGTCGATTATATCGACCCCAGTGCGTAACTGGTACTTATTTAATCGACCCTGAAAGGAGGAAAGGCAAAGTTGACCTCGGCGGAATTTGAACTCAGAACGTAACGGCAGACAAAATACCTATTTCTTTACTACCCACAAGGGGCTAAACACAGAGAGGACAAACAAGGACAGACACACGGATTAAGTCGATTATATCGACCCCAGTGCGTAACTGGTACTTATTTAATCGACCCTGAAAGGAGGAAAGGCAAAGTCGACCTTGGTGGAATTTGAACTCAGAACGTAACGGCAGACAAAATACCTATTTCTTTACTACCCACAAGGGGCTAAACACAGAGAGGACAAACAAGGACAGACACATGGATTAAGTCGATTACATCGACCCCAGTGCGTAACTGGTACTTATTTAATCGACCTGGAAAGGAGGAAAGGCAAAGTCGACCTCGGCGGAATTTGAACTCAGAACGTAACGGCAGACGAAATACCACTAAGCATTTCGCCTGGCGTGCTAACGATTCTGCCAGCTCGCCATCACTGAGATGAACTTATATTGTGTACTTATGTTATGTTTTATGTTTACAAAATCAAGAAAGTACCAGATTTTCCTGTTTTTTGGGTTTTTTTTTTCTAATTGGAAAACAAGGGTTGAAACAGACTCCATTTGTAGCTAAGATTATTCAGAATGTGAAATAATGGATACAACAAGTTTGTCTACATCAACGATGAAAATAGATATTCCTGCTCTTAATGGAGACAGGTGCATGCCCACACAGATGAAAATGTCAATGATGACATCCCTACTTAGAAGAATATTCAGATTCTAAACCACAAAACGAACAAACAAAAATAGATAAAGAAATATGCAGCATAAACCAAATGCTAATCAATAATTGGAATGTAAACAGGTAAACAGGTATACTAAGCCACGGAATAATACAGAGACAAAGACAATGAAATTGGCTGTGTGGTAAGTAGATTGCTTACCAACCACATGGTTCTGGGTTCAGTCCCACTGCATGGCATCTTGAGCAAGTGTCTTCTACTATAGCCTCAAGCCAACCAAAGCCTTGTGAGTGGATTTGGTAGACAGAAACTGAAAGAAGCCCGTCGTATATATATATATGTGTGTGTGTGTGTGTGTGTGTGTGTGTGTGTGTTTATATATTTGTGTGTCTGTGTTTGTCCCCACAACATCGCTTGACAACCAATACTGGTGTGTTTACATCCCCATCACTTAACGGATTGGCAAGAGAGGCCAATAGAACAAGTACAAGACTTACAAAGAATAAATCCTGGGGTCAATTTGCTCAATTAAAGGTGGTGCTCTAGCATGGCCACAGTCAGATGACTGAAACAAATAAAAGAAAAAAAGAAAAGAATACGACATGTAGAAAACATTATTGAATCATATTTAAAGGATATTACATGAATAACTCTCACACAAGCTATGGAATAAACAAAGCATTATCAAAGAATTTATAACACAGTTTAGTCCAGCAACATAACAGCTTGGGTAAGCATCCTCTACAATAGCCCTGGGCTGACAAAAGCCTTGTGAGTGGATTCTGCCAATAGAAACTGAAAGAAGCCCATCATGTGTGTGTGTGTGTGTGTATTTTCCAAAATAGAGGTGAACACCTGAACATCTTTCTCCGTGTGATCAGCTTTAAAAAGATATTTTCCTACTTTTCTTAACATGAAACCAATGGTAGCCTTAATTCACAAATAAGGAAATAATGTCCACCAATGCAGTGTTGAGCACTCATTTTCATCCTTCAACATTTACATATATCGACCCCAGTGCGTAACTGGTACTTATTTAATCGACCTGGAAAGGATGAAAGGCAAAGTCGACCTCGGTGGAATTTGAACTCAGAACATTGCGATGGGCGAAATACCTATTTCTTTATTGCCCACAAGGGGCTAAACACAGAGAGGACAAACAAGGACAGGCACATATTTTCCTACTTTTCTTAACATGAAATCAATGGTAGCCTTAATTCACAAATAAAGAAATAATGTCAACCAATGCAGCGTTGAGCACTCATTTTCATCCTTCAACATTTACATATATATATATATATTAGAAGAAAAAGGTACTCAGAAATCTGGATGGTATTATATTTACAAATATTTATTAATATGCCACATGTTTTTATAAATCATATATTAGTGCTTGTGTTCACTCTTCATGGAAAGCAGACGTTAAACAATGATCATGATGATGATGATATATATATATCATCATCATCGTTTAATGTCCGCTTTCCATGCTAGCATGGGCTGGACGGTTTGACTGAGGGCTGGCAAACCAGATGGCTGCACCAGGCTCCAATCTTGATCTGGCAGAGTTTCTACATCCGGATGCCCTTCCTAACGCCAACCATTCCTAGAGTGTAGTGGGTGCTTTTACGTGCCACTGGCATGAGGGCCAGTCAGGTGATGTTGGTAACAAACTCGCTCAAATCTTTTTACACATGCCAATGGCACAGGTGCCAGTAAGGCGATGTTTGTAACAATCCCACTCGAATAGTGCCTCGTACATGCCACCAGCACGGAAGCCTATATATGTATATATAAGTCAGTAAATGGTGGGGTTGTGTTAACTGAAATGATAGGAAAGGAAAAAATAATAATAATAAGGCAAAATGTTAAACTGAAAGCAAATTTCAATACAAATGGCTGTAAGAAATCTTTCTTGCACCCATTTATATTAAAATTTGCTTTCAGTTTAGCATTCTGCCTTATTATTATTATTTTTTTCCTTTCCTATATACAAATATATATATATATAATTTAAAAATAGGATAAAATCTTTATAAGAATTTATCAAGTAGTTAGCATGAAAAATCCTCATAGGAGGAAAAATCCATCAATTTTTTCACTTAAATATATTTATTTATATTATATAGAGGGCCTTATTACACATAAATGCCACACACTAGGAGGGACTCTTAAAGTCAAAACTACTATTTTAGTAGTTTTGACTTTAAGAGTCCCTCCTAGCATGTGGCATTTATGTGTAATAATGCCCTCTATATAATATAAATATATATATATATATATATATATATATATATATATATATATATATATATATATATATATATATGGATATATATTCTTTTACTATATATATACTTGAAAACCAAGAGGAGGATGGAGATTTATTTATTCACATCAAAAAAACTTTTTTATTAATGAGGATGATGAATTGTTTGTTTTTACTATATTAATAAAATAATATTTTTCTTAATATTTAAGATATTGTATCCTAAATTGCCAAAACTCCATTTAAGTATGCCAACATTACTTTGCACATTATTTATATTAGGGATCATTTCTATTTTCACAATACTTTGCTATTTATATAACACTAGCAGTATCGCCCGGCGTTGCTCAGGTTTGTAAGGGAAATAACTATAAAGCATTTTTAGAGAGTTATAGCCAAAAAATAGCAAAAAAATGGAAAAAAATGATGGTAAATTTTTTTTTGAGAGTAAAAAAAGGTTGAGTTGCGTCCCCTAGACAGTCTGTGGTTTGTTTTTTTTTATTCTCGACCCTATGTCGAATTTATCGATTTTTTTCAGAACTGGGGGAACTTTTCAAAATTTTCGCTGCGTTAGTTTTGAATTATGACATTGGGCTATGTGTGTGTCAAGTTTCATCAGAATCGGTTGAAAGCCGTGGTCAGGGTGAGGGTACGAGAAAACAGACACACAGAAACACGCACAGACAAACTGCCGTTTATATAGAGAGAGATTGTGAGTGGATTTATCTCTTGCTTACACTGCTGTTTTTGACTTATATTTTACTTATGGTACTGAATTATGTCACAGATAATACTCACTTTATCTCTATATCGCAATCAGTAAATAATATAAGAAGCTTATGACCTACATTTTATTAAGTATTGCTGAGTTGCCAGAATACACTTTTTGTATCATTATTATATTATACGTGGAGGCACATGGCCTAGTGGTTAGAGCAGCGGATCCGAGGTCGAGGGATCGTGGGTTTGAATCTCAGACCGGGCGATGTGTGTGTTTATGAGGGAAACACCTAAGCTCCATGCGGCTCCGGCAGAAGGTAATGGTGAACTTTTGCTGACTCTTTTGCCACAACTTTCTCACACTGCATCATGCAGCTCACCTGTGATGGACCGGCGTCCTGCCCAGGTGGGGAAACCTATACGCCAAGGAAACTGGGAAACCAGCCCTATGAGCAAGGCATGACTTGAGAAGGAACAAACATTATATTATACAATAAAGGTAGTGAGCTGACAGAAATGTTAGCATGCTGGGTGAAATGCTTAGCAGTATTTCGTCTGTCTTTACATTCTGAGTTCAAATTCTACCAAGGTCGACTTTGCCTTTCATCCTTTCGGGATCAATAAATTAAGTACCAGTTGCACACTGCAGTTGATCTAATTGACTGGCCTCCTCCCACAAAATTTTGGGCTTTGTGCCTAGAGCAGAAAAGAATATTGATAAGGCGGCAAGCTGGCAGAATCGTTATCACGCCGGGCGAAATGTTTATCGGTATTTCGTCTGCCGTCACGTTCTGAGTTCAAATTCCGCCGAGGTCGACTTTGCCTGTCATCCTTTCGGGGTCGATAAATTAAGTACCAGTTACACACTGGTGTCGATGTAATCGATTTAATCCCTCTGTCTTTCCTTGTTTGTCCCCTCTATGTTTAGCCCCGTGTGAGCGATAAAGAAATAAGAAACATTAGCATGCCGGATGAAATGCTTAGTGGTATTTCATTTGCTGCAACATTCTGATTTCAAATTCCGCCCAGCTTGACTTCACCTCTCATCCTTTTGGGGGTCGATAAATTAAGTACCAGTTGCATACTGGAGTCAATCTAATCAACAGGCTCTCTCCCCCAAAATTTCAGGCCTTGTAACTAGAGTGGAAAAGATTATTATATTAAACAATAAATGCAATGAACTGGCAGAATTGTTAGCATGCCAGGCAAAATGCCTAGCAGTATTTCATCTGCCGCTACGTTCTGAGTTCAAATTCCACCGAGATCAACTTTGCCTTTCATTCTTTCAGACTTAATGAAATAAATACCAGTTACGCACTGGGGCTGATATAATTGACTATCGCCCTCCCTAAAAAACTTCCAAGAATTTGTGTCAGTAAATGGCCTTATGGTTACAGTATCCGGTTCATGATTATAAGGTTGTGAGTTTGATACTTGATGATGTTTTGTGTCCATGGGCAAGACACTTCATTTCATGTCACTCTTAATATCAAATATTAGGACTACTACTACCTGCTACCTGCTACCAAGCCTTCACACGAGTAAAAATGAGAGACAGAGACAGACAGAAAAAAGGAAAATGTCCCTTGCATTTGAATACTATGGAAATATTTTTAAAAACCATTTCATTTAATTTTACCACAATTTAATTGTTTTTGTTGCTTTACTCTAAGTTGAAAAAGTCACAAACATTGAAACCAGCACTAAAATATTCTTCATGATAAAACTATTTTAGTATTTTCTGTTTTGTCTTATTTTCCTTAGCCAACGATTCTAGCTAATGCACAAGACAGCCATTATGCTCCACACTACAAAACACCACCACGTGAACTCTGTTGAGATAGCAAGAAACAATTATGAATTTTTTTAATACACTTAACTTTTAAAAATATTTTTTATAAGGTTTGTTTTTTCAAGAAGAACCAAAACGTAAAATCTCTCAGAAAATTAAAATTCATCTTATGTAGTGGTGTTTTCAAACTTCTTTTTTATAAATATATATATATTATATAGATATATATATATATATATATAATAAGAAATATTGAATTTCTAAATCTCTCGTAGAGACATGTACAGTGGTGGGGCGATAGAATGGTTGTATACTGTCAATCTAACAAGAACGTGACAGTAGGGGGTACACCACCGCTGTATAGCCCTAGGAAGCATCGAACGCCTCCTGATGGCTTTGACACATTTTTCCCTGAGTCCTTATATACATATACGAAGGGGAGACAAACACCCCCGGCTGCCAAAACTGCATCTAGGGACACGTGTTTCAGGATCATTGTCCTTCATCGGCCTAGAGTAGCAGACACCGGTCAACCGGTGATATATATATATATATATATATATATATATAATAGGAATAATACTTTTTTTTAAAAAGTTTTAACAATGGAAGCATATATACATATATACGATGGGCTTCTTTCAGTTTCCGTCTACCAAATTCACTCACAAGGCTTTGGTCGCTCCGAGGCTACAGTAGAAGACACTTGCCCAAGGTGCCACGCAGTGGGACTGAACCGGGAACCATGTGGTTTGTAAGCAAACTACTTACCACACAGCCATTCCTGTGCCTATTTATATAAGATGGGCTGAATCCTGGAAGCACTGCAATACCAAGCCAACCCATGGCAAAGGTAGAGCAAGCCCCTAACACTTCACCTCGTTCGAAAAATCAGTTTAATAATGTTGGCCCCCAAATAGGGACCATATCAGATTATATTCAATATAATATAATATTTTCAAAAAACCATTATTATTATCTCCATCTTAGCGAAGGTGGAGGTATTGTTTTCAGTCATGTTTGTTTGTTTGTTTGTCCGTGGACAGGATATCTCAAGAACCATGGGATGGATTCGGATGAAACTTTCAGGTATGTATGGCCCTGTGACCGACATGAATGGATTAGATTTTGGGATCAATCCGGTACCAGAGAAGGATTCCGGATTATTTTGCCAGTGTTTTTTTTACTTAATTTTTGAGAGCGGTTAGATTCATTTTTAGTATTCTCGTTCATGAGAGCAGTCAAGTTTATTTCAGATATTCTCATTTTAAAAATCATCCCCGGCTAATCATTGAGAGGACGTTGGTGGGATCTTTTCGGTTTGAACGGCAGTTTTTAACATAATTTCTAGGTAACTAAAAAATTTTAAATTTCGTATACTGGTAGAATGTGTTTATAAAACATCTTTTTCTCTTGGCTTTACTGAGAAAATTCTATAGTTTGTAAGATATTTGGTTATTAATTTCTTCAATTTCTGCAATTTCAACCAATCACTGGCGTCTATTGAGTTAAAAAGCATTCTGTGCCGTATGAATATGTCCCTCGTTTAAGAAACAGATTGGGTTTATTTACATTTGTGAAGAAAAAAAGATACCCCTAACCCTAACCCTAACTAACCCTAAATCTAAAATAGATTGAAATGCAATAGATCGATACTAGGGTCATAATTATGGGTGACAATTTCATATGACACTGCTAGAAAAAACTGCCATTCAAACCGAAAAGATTCGATTGGTGTTGCCTTGGTGGAGGTTTGCACTCTCTGAGCGTTCTTGTTTGATTTGATTTGATGCTTTTTTCTTTTCCATGTTTGTCCTACCTCTTGCCCATGTGTTTATAGTTTTAAAAAACTTTAGTTAGGTCCTGCTGCTTTGCATTTAAAATATTCCAGAAAATTTTATTCATAGAACAAAATTTTTTTCATAGCGATTGGGAAAAACAAAAATGGAATTGAGCTTTTGTTTCATTTAAAATAGTTGCCCTCTCCTTTTAATGGCATCTAAATTAAATTTCTAATCGTTGCCAGAGCAACAAGCTGGCCTTCATGCTGATGACACATTAAAAACACCATTCGAGCGAGGTCGTTACCTGCGTCACCTTACTAGCACTTGTGCTGGTGGCACATGAAAAAAACATTCGAGCGAGGTCATTGCCAGTGCCGCTGGACTGGCTCCTGTGCAGGTGGCACATAAAAAGCACCATTTGAGCGTGGCCATTGCCAGTACCGCCTGACTGGCCCTTGTGCCGGTGGCACGTAAAAGCACCCACTACACTCCCGGAGTGGTTGGCATTAGGAAGGGCATCTAGCTGTATAAACTCTGCCAGATCAGATTGGAGTCTGGCTCGCCAGACCTCAGCCAAATTGTCCAACCCATGCTAGCATGGAAAGCAGACGTTAAACGATGATGATAATGATGATTGATTAAAAAAAATTTTTTTATTCATTTGTACTCTTTATCTTTGCAGTGGTAACTGTCCTGTTGTTAAAAGAGAAATCTATTCAACTCTTGAATATTGTCAAGGATTTATGCTTCTTTAACTTTCAAATTACTATGTGTGGCTTTTAAATGTATTTTCATTAAAGATATCTTTTCAGCTAAATACAAAAAAAAAATGCTGTTGATAGAGACTTCGAATTTTCAGCCAGCTAAGCCAGTGTCGAATGGTTAAGCTGTTCGGTTCGTAAATACGAGGTCCCATGTTCGACTCTACTGTTAATCTTAGGCAAACGACATATTTTCTTTAGCCTCAGGTTGATGCTATAGAAAATGAGTGAGAAAGTGAGCAGATGGGGGCAAGACTTCTGCCTGTTTAAAAAAATTTTTTTTGTTCTTTGCAACACAGCCCCCCCCCCCCTTTGGCTACGGGGAATACGAATCTGCACAAAAATTGACATTCTAAATTACCACCTGCTACCCCAATTTCCCTCATTTTAAAAAATTTTTACACAATATTTTTTTTCAAAATATGCAAAAAAATATGGAGATTATGATTCTGAAAAGAATTTCCAAACATTTTGGTAACTTTTTTTTTAAGAATTTCTTTTTTTTCTAAATATGCAGAAAAATATGGACATTATGATTCCGACCAAAATTTCAAAACATTTCTGTAGTTACTTGGGGTTTTAGGGTTAGGATTTTAGGGTTAAGGTTAGGGTTAGGGTTTTAGGGTTAGAGTTTTAGGCTTAGGGTTAGGGTTTTAGGGTTAGGATTCTAGGGTTAGAGTTTTAGGGTTAGGATTAGGGTTTTAGGTTTAGGATTTTAGGATTAGAATTAGGGTTTTAGGGTTAGGATTTTAAGGTTAGGGTTGCAGTTAGGGTGTTAGGGTTAGGGTTAGTGTTGGGGAAATATGTCAAAATTGAAAATTTGGGTAGGGGAGAATTTAACAATGCAAATTTCTGGCAATTTTCCGGAACCTCCGTATCCAAAAACGGGGGTTTTGGGCAAAAAAAGAAATTTTAATAAACAAATTTGGGAGAAAGTGGTGGGGGTGGGGAGACAGGCGGAAGTCTTTCCCAGACAGCTACTGTTAAGTAACCCGCCAGGAAGTTTGTAGAGGTATTTCAAAATGGAACGGCCTTGGTCACACACTGTGTCGCGCGCTTTTTCCAATTGATAATAAACTTAAAGGTCAGTCACGCGTAACTTCAAGAGAGGAAGCAGCATCACTACCACCATCATACATTGTGTTTGTTCATGATTTAACTTATCATTGATTAAATACTTCATTAATTGTTACACGTCTATCGTCATGTACTTGAAACAACAACAACACAAGTGATATGCAAAAGATAAGAGGTATAAACTGAGAATTTCCTCTCATAATTCATTCGACAGAGCGACGACTATTTGTGACTGACGTGGCATTTAAATATGGCGATGGAAGCGAAACCTTCAGTTTTAGTCTGCTTACGGACTCTAAGCAATAGCAAAGTGACGAGCAATTTTATTGAAACATGTTTGAGTCGCTTGAGAAATTGTTTTCAAGTCGTTTTTCTGGACGATATCCAACAGAATCCAAGCATAAAGAACGACATCGCTGGTATTGTTACACCGGGTCCAGATTCGAAAGAAATAAACAAATTAATTCGAACTCTGCCGAATCTGAAAGTGATTTCAAACCATGGAATGGGAGTGGATAATCTTGATCTGAAATGGGCCAAAGAAAAAGGGTTGCGAGTTGGAAACACCAAATATGTTATTGCCGACAGCACCGCGGAACTTGCCATAACTTTAATGCTTCTTTCAACACGGAAAATAGTGCAAGGTAAGTGTATGGTGTTCAAGAGAGATAATTCTTTTTTTTAAATATTTTTTGCCCGAACTTCTTTTAGTTATGTGTGACTGGGTAAATTAAACATCGGTGATAATAATGATGATGATGATAATAATAATAATAATAATAATAATAATAATAATAATAATAATAATAATAATAACTATAATAATAATAATAATAACTATAATAATAATAATAATAACTATAATAATAATAATAATAATAATAATAATAATAATAATGATAATAATAATAATAATAATTAATTCGTTTATTGGCCACAACGGCTAACAAAATCAAATAAAGGATCTTTTCGGTTTGAACGGCAGTTTTTAACATAATTTCTAGGTAACTAAAAAATTTTAAACTTCGTATACTGGTAGAATCTGTTTATAAAACATTTTTTTCTCTTGGCTTTATTGAGAAAATTCTGTAGTTTGTAAGCTATTTGGTCTTTAATTTCTTGTATTTCGGTAATTTCAACCAATCAGTGACGTCTATTGAGTTAAACAGCATTCTGTGCCGTATGAATATGTCCCTCGTTTAAGAAACAGATTGGGTTTATTTACATTTGTGAAGAAAAAAAGTTACCCTTCCCCCACCCCTAACCCTAACCTTAACCCTAAAAGAGATTGAAATGCAATTGATCAATTCTAGGGTCATAATTATGGGTGACAATTTCATATGACAGTGCTAGAAAAAACTGCCGTTCAAACCGAAAAGATCCAATAATAATAATAATGAAATTATTGTATACAGTGCTCAGATGCACCACAACTTGTCAGAAAGTGCGTATAGGGTATATGCAGTAATGTACAAATGTCTGGGTAGTGAACGGTGTATGAGTCAGATACATGCTTGTGTGTGTATGGAGGGAAGAAAATCAGGTGTAGTGTTGGCGAATCTCAGGAAGCATGGAAGTCTTGAAGGATGCAGTGCTCCGACAACTAACAACTATTCGCTCCGCGATTAAAAGCCTCCTTTTATCTATTTATTTATTTAATTTATCTATGAGAAATAAGAATTTGATGTAAAGCCACTATGCTATCGTCGTTAGGTTTTTAGCATAGAGCAAGTTTCATATTGTCGTGTAATGTTTCGCAAACAAACGTGCAGATGCAAGAGCTACCACTTGAAAGCTCTGCATATTGGATGCCAGCAAGTTTATGGGGTCATCTGGAGTGGATGCGTACCGTTTCGGTGGATACTTCTCGACGGCATCATTGCGGACCAGCAACCCGCTTCACTGAAATGAGGCCTTGCCTGCTAGATTAACTGATCATCAGATCTAGCTCAATATTCTTCTAGCCATTGCGCTCATTGTCTCTTTTTAACCAGATCCAGTGGCTTGCTTTTTCAATGGTTGTTTGTATATCACTCATGGTGGTATTTGTTTTACGATGTGTTAGGTCAGGGGTCGCCAAACTTTTATGGCCATCGTCCCCCTTTAGCGAGTTCTTCCGCATCGACCACCCTCTGCATTTAAAACATCTGAATACCCTACCATGAAAAATGCGTACCGGGTACGCAAGCATTAAACAAGCATTAAAGTTATTAAACGTTATTACTGTTATTTCTATATTTTCTGTAAATAAAATGCACAAAAAAGCTGCATGTTTGCATTATAATACTGGTAATTAAAATGTTAGCTAAAATATACATGTACGACAAATTAAGAAATTCTATTGAAGATGACACACTTTTTACATTTAAAACTAATACCCAAAATTTAAAGGTCAAAATCCCTAGTGCGTACTATATACGAGATTAAAAATGAAAATTATTTTCTAAGCAATGTCCGAGTCGCTATTTGCTGTCCGGCAATGTTTATTCAGACGCATTTTGTGATGTCGGGCACGAAAATACCTTAAGCTAAGCCTGAAAGCAATGAAGTCATAAAAGAATCATCCATAACTTGCAGTTAGCACATTTATTAAACGTTATTAGTCTTATTTCTTTATTTTCTGCAAACAAAATGCACAAAAAAGCTACACATTTGCATTATGTTATATATACAATAATAATAAAGGACGTTACTGTATAAATTTTTACAAACCAAGGACGTTATATAGACCTCCTTGACTCAAGTTAGAGAAGGGGTGCGTATTATACACACGGTTTCGGTTTTTCAGAGGTACAGCCCCCTAAAAATCCCCTGCGTATTATACTCCAGGGCGGACTATACTCGAGGATTTACGGTATACAGTATTAAACTTTCGATTTTTATGACATTGTTTTCACAGTTAGAAAATGTGAAAAACGTATCTTTTTGCTGGAGTATCTTTTATTGTAATTGACAACATCAATGTGAAGGTACTACTAACGAACAGTGGTCCCGGTGCACGCACACGCGCAGTCGCGCATCCGCGCTAGCTAGTCGTGACTAGTCGATCCTACAACGACTAGCTAGCAAAGAAAATAAAACACAAAATAAATGATTTTTTACACTAAGTAAATAATTTTTGTTAAACAAAGTAAATAAAACACAAAAACACAAAGTAAATAATTTTTTAAACAAAGTAAATAACACACAAAAACACAAAGTAAGGATCGACTAGTCATGACTAGCGAGCGCGGATGTTCGACTACGTGCGTTCGCGCACCGGGACCACTGTTCGCTAGTAGTACCCAATGTGAAATATGAGCATGGTGCTGACAAAGTATTTCAAGCAGTTCATCTGGGTAAGCTGGTCTTTCGCACGCCGACCCCCATTCGACTCCTTGGCTATCATCGAACCCCTGTAATTCCTCGCCGACCCCTGGGCGGTCCGTTGGACCCCCTTTGGCAACCCCTGTGTTAGGCCTAACTCTTGTTGTAGGCATTCATATAAAAAAGCTCGACTATGTGCAAGAGCTGAAGTTGATGTTTAGTAAAACTTCGTCCGAAGTATAATCCCGCGGAGATATATACGTTAAACCAAAGATTCCCACGTAATTTGGGTACTATTTAAGAAGTGTGGTCCCGGTGTACGCATATATTTTGTGACATCCCCGTAACAAAAGAGACTGATAGGATAATTACTAGACTTACAACGAATTAGTTCTAGGATCGATTTGCTCGACTAAAGGCGGTGCTCCAGCATAGCCATATTCAAATGACTGAAACAAGTAAAAGAGTAATATATTATGGTCTCTCTCAAAGACTTCTCCATCGGAACAGAGACCTGGGAGACACTTGCTGCCAACCGCTCATCCTGGCGCAGCGCAATCACCGTGGGAGCAGGGACAGCCGAGGAGGGACGGATTCGGTCAGCGGAGCAGAAACGTCAGATGCGTAAAGTCAGAGCCGCCTGCACCAGTAGCACTGCCCCTACCCACTTCTGCCCCACCTGTGGGAGGGGCTTCCTTGCCCGGATTGGCCTCACCAGCCACCTCCGGTCTCATGGCGGCAGTTCCATCAGATGATGTCAGTTGGTCATCTTCGAACCGAAGGACGAACATTATTTATATAAGTGTGTGTGTGTGTGTATACACACATATATATGTATACATATATACATATGTATGTATGTATGTATGTATGTATGTAAGTATGTATGTACATATATATATATATATATCAGTCTTCTTCCTATCTTTCATTTAAATGCAATGCCAACAAAATTGGCACAGAAACAAGGAAGTTATACTGTTTAGTAGCAGTAAATATGCATTGCACTTTATTTTCGAAAACATATCACTGATCATAAATTCATAATTACATTTGAAAATGTGAAATGATTAATTTTTTTTTATTTCAAAGGTGTCCGCATGGCAATGGGAAAGGAACATCCAAACTTCGTTAGTCCGAGCTTACTTGGCATAAGTGTGACGAAGAAAAATCTTGGAATTGTTGGTATGGGAGATATTGGGCTTAAAATCGCTCTAAGAGCAACGGCGTTTGGAATGAAAATCCTGTATCATAACAGAACACAAAGGTATGGCAAATAAGTAATTGTGAAACATTATCTCTCACTATTAACAGCTGACAACTGCAATAAGGGTTGCAACTGTGGTTGTAGGGTCCATCTAAAATACTTTGTATTTATGCAGTATATCTATCTTATATCTGTTACTTGTTACATGCATCACAACCATATGTGTGTGCGACATGGTTATCTCATATCAAGATAAACAGCACATGACGTTTCAGGTGGAGCCCAGTTAGAATTTTTTTTTTGGTCGAGTAACCCATCCCACTCAAAAGGTCCCTGAATAAGGGTTGTTTAAGGATATTGAACGAAACACCCATGTTTCCAAAGGTGAATTATCCAAACCTCCAAGAATTCCTTTCAACACACGGCTATGATGCCCCCTCTCTACTTCTGCTCGTGACCAGAGATGCACATATCGTCAGCCACTAAGGGACTTGGTCAACTGGTTAAGGTCAAACAACTGACAAGCAAATCTGTGGTATTGAGCAGAATATTTGCTGTAACCCATCTTTTATACCAAGACAAAACAATGTACATGATAAAACTTTCAATCATTTAAGATCAGAAGCCATGAGAGCCACTGTCTGGTACTGCATCAGGGCATTTATTTTTATCATTATTATTATTATTATCATTATTATTATTATTATTATTATTATTATTATTATTATTATTATTATTATCATTATTATTATTATTATTATTATTATTACTATCATTATTATTATTGAGACGATGAGCTGGCAGAATTGTTAGCATGCGGGGCTTAATGCTTAGCAGTATTTCATCCGCCGTTACATTCTGAGTTCAAATTCCGTTGGGGTCAACTTTGCCTTTCATCCTTTCCGGGTTAATGAAATAAGTACCAGTTACGCACTGCAATCGATATAATCGACTAGCCCTTTTCTCCCAAAATTTTCAAGGCCTTCCGCCGCTATATTTTGAGTTCATTATTTCGGGATCAATAAATTAAGTACCAGTAAAACATTGGGGTCTGTGCCTCTAGTAGAAAGAATTATTATTATTTATTATGTTCTTACTGAAGCTGTTTAGACGGCAAAATATTGAACACATTTCTTCTAAATTTATAGAAGCAAGGAAGACGAAGAACGGGTCAAAGCTACGTATTACCCTCGTTTGCATGATATGTTACCCGAAACAGATGTTCTTGTTATTGCTTGTCCTTGCACAGAACAAACGATTAACTTGATTAGTACAGAAGAATTCCGGTTGATGAAGAAAACTTCACTTTTGGTAAACATCGCTCGAGGTAAGATAATACATCTCTTGTGAAACATTTCAAGACTTAGCTATCTTTAAACATTTAAACTTTAAAAATTACAGGGTTGGTAAATTGATATTTCTGTTTTCGATCTATACATTTATGTCTAAAAACGAGGTGTTATTTGTTAAATTTATGTATAGAGCTCTTTTGTAAGTTGTCTTGTGTCTCAACCTCCTTAAGTGTATACGCCACAACTTGCGTATTACCTACATATCTGGTGCATATTATCTATTCCTACTTTTGTTTTATTCTGTTTTCTATTGTGAACAAACAGAATGCTGCAAACATTGGTCCTTGAGGAGAACCCATGGCCACTCCATTTCAAAGTCTGAACGTTGTATAAATTTTCATGTGAACAGCGAAAAGACACTTTATTTGTTTGTATCAAATAGTCTGTAGATGCAAGATGCTAATAGTCAAAACAAATGCAAAATATAATAAATTCTTGAGAGTGTGAAATTCTAGAAACGTCGTATATGAATTCAGAAGATTTATTATTCCAAATCAACAGTAAATCTCTAAAATAGAAATGGCTATCTTTTCTATAGAAAGCCATCAGTTTATTGACAATTTTTCATTATGTTTTTCTCCTTTCTTGCCACAGGGAAGATAGTTGACACCGACGCCCTTGTGAAAGCTCTTCAGTCAAATGAAATTCAAAGTGCTGCCATGGATGTCACCGAACCTGAACCGCTACCACGAGGACACCCATTGTTATCCATGCCAAATGTTGTCATAACCCCTCACTGTGGAACATACACTTTCGAAACTCGCTTAGAAATGATTGGTTTAGTGATAGAAAATTTAAATTGTGCTTTGGCAGGGAAAGCGATGCCGTCTGAAGTAATTTTGTAATGATGATATCTAACCAAGAAACAATATATTCCTGAAACTGCAGAGAATTATTTTTGATTATTTTGGGGTCATTTATAATTAAGTTAATGAATCGTGAATAGTATTCTCCAAGAAAGATACCCGGAAATGAATGACGAAGAAACTTGTTTCATTTTGGCACCTACTTACCTTACTATTCAAAGTCTTGCAGCTGTTTTGGGGATATCGCTGAGTATGAGATATTCCATCATCAGAGACAAATAGGGAAAAAATAGGGCAATAGAAATGAGTTGCAATGTCACTGGTGCCAAACCAGACTTTGAATAGAGAAAGATATGGCAATTGCGAAGATTAATTAAAAAAATTAATTTAAAAAATTGCGTAGATTAATTAAAAAAAAACGTCTTATTCTCTATTTTATTATTTGATTATTAAAAATAAAAGGAAAACAATTCTTTTTTACTTTTAAGAAGATCACTTTTCTTTAATGTTTAAGTATTTTCCTCATAGTTAATTTCTGACCTGCAAACGCTAAATGTATTTTAATAAAACAAAAAATGTGCGCATACTTTTCATAAGCTTTCTTCTGGGGTTATTCTGCTATCTTGTATGGATTGTAGTGTCACAACAATTTTTTCAGCATTGCGAATGTTACTGATCAAGGCAACACGTTTGGAAAGTGTTTGATACATCGTCAATATTATCCTGTGTTTACGATTAAGATATCGAAGTTTTAATGGCCTTGTTTTACGTAAGAACAGTAATGAGGCCAGTTGACATAATTACAATCATCTGAAGAGAATATGCTACTGTTTCTCATAAGGTCATAGCACCATCAACTGTTGTGTCTTGTGTACTAAGATTGCAATGTCTATCCACTACAGAGCACTCAGCCTGTGTTTGAGCACCCTATTCTATTACCCCAATGGACCATTTCAAAAGAATTTTTCACTGTCTTTTTAAGTTATTATTTCATGGTGATGTAAGTGCATACATAAACATACATATACGGTGGTTGCCATCTTGTGCTTCTTCGTTGTCAATGGTACTTCTGACCTTCCATTCATGACCTCTCGGCTGGTTGGTCAGTTCCATTATAGAACTACATAATTTGAAGCGTAGGTAACAGAGGAAGGTTGTAGCTTGTGTGCTTCCAATTGGGTTAGTCTGCATTCGTTGCCGCTCTTCCAATGTCTTAGAGCTCAGAGTAGATGGAATGACAAGTGAGGTCGTTCTAACGCAACATCTATACACCATTGAATTGAACAACACAAGAACCACTCACTGAGTCTCAGTGGTTAGTACTTTGTGACAGGCTGCACTCATTGCTTAGGAATACCGTAAATCCTCGAGTATAATCCGCATTTTCCCCCCAAAATTTAAAGGTCAAAATCCCTAGTGCGTACTATATACGAGGTTAAAAATGAAAAATATTTCTAAGCAATGTCCGAGTCTCTATTTGCTGTCCGGCAATGTTTATTCAGACGCATTTTGTGATATCGGGTGCGAAAATACCTTAAGCTAAGCATGAAAGCAATGAAGTCATAAAAGAATCATCCATAACTTGCAGTAAGCAACATTTACTAAACGTTATTACTGTTATTTCTTTATTTTCTGCAAACAAAATGCACAAAAAAGCTGCATGTTTGCATTATGTTATATATACAATAATAATAAAGGACGTTACCGTATACGTTTCTATAAACCAAGGATGTTGTATAGACCTTCTTCACTCAAGTTAGAGAAGGAGTACGTATTATACACAAGGTTTAGGTTTTTCAGAGGTACAACCTCCTAAAAATCCCCTGTGTATTATACTCAAGGGCGGACTAAACTCGAGGATTTACGGTGTGAATTTTAGGTCAAGCAAAATTAAAAGTATTTTGTCAATCAAAATAACCCGTTGTATCAGAACATCCAGACATTATTCGCATAGAACAGTGAGAGGTTAGTCTTAGTTTGATTTTTAGTAACACTAAAGATTCTACTCGTGTAGGTGCATTTTTACCCACTCCGATGTTTACACACGGCCAGTTATACATCGCTATGTGTAGAGCAGCGGACTCCAGTAATTTAAAAATTAGTGTCGACCAAACAGAAAATATCTTTTACAAAGAAGTTTTGTAATCATATTGATATTATCGAATGGAATATGATTCATAATTTAAATAAGGAAATTTGTGAACTTTGAATGTATAAGAGTATAAACAAAATATTGTAAACGGATCTTTTCCCTTTGAACGGCTGATCGAGAAAGTTGTTGTTGACAAACAACAGCAGTAATTTTATTCAGCTGAATACACGTCATTGATTAGTTGAAATTACCGAAAATACGACAACTTTAACACGAAATAACTTCGTAAATGTTAACTTTTCTCAAAAACGCTAAAAGTAAAAGATGTTTTATATGACACATTGTACCAGTGTCCGAAGTTTGAAAGTGTTTAGTTACAAAAATTTTTTTTCTAAATCTGCCAGTCAAAAGGTAAAGATCCTTGTAAACAACTAAAATAAAAGTATATCTTTTCTTAATTCCTTCAACCAGTACATAAAATTGTAGAGCTTGAAAGAAGCTCTGGCTTTCGTTAGGAATGGTCCGCATAACTATTCATGATACAGGGGCTGGGAGCCTATTTCAGTTCGGGGGTAAATCGTCAACACATGTCACTTAGTTTCAAACACAGGGGTCTGCATTCTCAATCCATGATGTGTGGCAGATTTTATATGCAGGATTACCTTGACGGGATAACGTTAGCACGCCGGGCAAAATGCTTAGCGGTATTTCGTCTGTCTTTATGATGTGAGTTCAAATTCCGCCAAGGTCGACTTTGCCTTTCATCCTTTCGGGGTCGATAAATTAAGTACCAGTTACACACTAGGGGTTGATGTAATCGACTTAATACCTATGTCTGTCCTTGTTTGTCCCCTCTGTGTTTAGCCCCTTGTGGGTAATAAAGAAATAGGTATTTTAGAAGCGAGATGTGTCTGGTGCTGTTGTCTTCTTTTTCCAATCAGGACTCATGCCATTAGCCACAAAGAATAATCTCTAATTCGAGCCTACTCTAAACTACTAAGAATGCGTGTGGCAACTTGAAGATCCACCCACCACAGACTGTTATAAATACGACCAACTGACCAGCCAAAGGCGTCCGTTCCCTGCTTGCGATCATGACAGCCTGTTGCAGACGGTTTTGGGGCTGAACGAGAAACCATGCCACTGGGTCAAACGAAAACTACTCTCCCTCACTCATTTGTTCCACACTCACATTCATCTACTCAGACTTGATTAAATAGGCTGTAAATGTCATGACCACCACATTTACAGATAACCCTCCCTATCACATCTGTCACACACCTTTTCCTCATTAGCAATTTCACAAGGCTATGTAGATCGTCAACTAATGCATACAGTTAAAGTTAAAATGATATGTTGATTTTCATCGATTCGACGCGGTCTGTTTATAATTGTAAATGCAACAAAATAAATCCTGTTTTTTGAAACTTCGCCTTTGAGTTACACACATTTTTAACAGGATATACTCTACGAAAATAATCATCATCAGTTACGTCCGATAACTCCAACCCGTCAAGACAGTGCCCCAGCATGGCCGCAGTCCAATGACTGAATCAAGTAAGAGACATTAAAATAAATGCGTGACTGAGCAAATCGCTGATTTTCATTGAAAAGAGCGACAAACGTTTGTGAATCATGTGACATTTGAACATGACGGCAGATATGAAAGCTTCGGTTCTAATAACCGTGCAACACTTCAAGGACGAATTATTTGAACAGCTTTTGAGTCACCTCAGAACTTCTTTTCAAGTAGTTTTCCAGGATGACATTGCACAGAATCCAGGCTTAAAGGAAGACGTTATTGGTATCATTTCAATAGGCATGCATGCGAACATTACAGACAAACTTTTAACAACTCTTCCTCGCGTGAGAGTAGTTTCAAGTTTTGGTGTAGGTGTTGACCATATCGATCTAAAATGTGCCAAAGAAAAAGGAATACGAGTTGGAAACACTAGATACATTAATTCCGACAGTACAGCAGAACTTGCCATTACTTTAATATTAATATCGACCAGGAAAATACTGACGGGTAAGTGTTTATCGTATGAAAATAGAAGAAAGATATTTTAGAACATGCATGTAAAAATATATGAAAATATAGTATACGAAAACATGATAGATCCAAAATTAGTGAGTAATAAAAAAATAAGTGTGTAGCATCTCTTGTTGCACTTGTGGAGAGGGGAACCAGAATTTAAAATATACTTGGTAGCATGTGTGTGTGTGTGTGTATTTAAAACTGTAATACTATAATTTAATCTATATACATTAAAGTAAATTATTTATTTAATAAACATCGAAGTTAAATCTTATTCTAATCAAGTAATATATACTAAAAAAAAATTCATCTTAACTTATATACATAATGCTATTACAAACTATGACTACAAGAATTATAAATACCTATTAATTCTAGTTATATTTATACCCGAATATATTTGTTAAGATATTTCGTGTTTTTATGATATGATATATTATTGTATTTTGTTTGATTTTTATTGTAGAATTACGTATTTTTGTATTTATTTATATTTTCTTACAAGATTATATACGTATATTTATTTGATTATTTTATTGTTTTTATCTTGGACCTGAAGAGTGCCTGTATTTAAATTGAATTGATTTTACTGTTATCAGTTTGAAAATATACCCACAAAACACTTGTAGTCCTTTTACCAATTATATACTTTTTATTTATCATTTTGAAATTTACTTAATTATTGGTATATGATTTTATCGTATATTTAATTTTTTTCTATATGGTATAATTTAA
>NC_043014.1:11115201-11142701 GCF_006345805.1 Octopus sinensis | reverse complement strand
TGCCTAATAGGGTTCTTGCATGGCCGCAGTCCAATGACTGAATCAAGTAAGAGACATTAAAATAAATGCATGACTAAGCAAATCATCTCATTTTAATTGAAAAGAGCGATAAAAGTTTGTCAATCACGTGACATTTGAATATGACGTATTTCTTTATTACTCACAAGGGGCTAAACATAGAGGGGACAAATATAGGTATTAAGTCGATTACACCGACCCCAGTGCGTAACTGGTACTTAATTTATCGACCCCGAAAGGATGAAAGGCAAAGTTGACCTCGGCGGAATTTGAACTCAGAACGTAGCGGCAGACGAGATACCTATTTCTTTATTACCAACAATGGGCTCAACAGAGGGACGAACAAGGACAGACACAGGTATTAAGTCGATTACATCGACCCCAGTGCGTAACTGATACTTAATTTATCGACCCCGAAAGGATGAAAGGCAAAGTCGACCTCGGCGGAATTTGAACTCAGAACGTAGCGGCAGACGAAATACCTATTTCTTTATTACCCACAAGGGGCTCAACAGAGGGGACAAACAAGGACAGACACAGGTATTAAGTCGATTACATCGACCCCAGTGCGTAACTGGTACTTAATTTATCGACCCCGAAAAGATGAAAGGCAAAGTCGACCTCGGCGGAATTTGAACTCAGAACGTAGCGGCAGACGAAATACCTATTCCTTTATTACCCACAAGGGGCTCAACAGAGAGGACAAACAAGGACAGACACAGGTATTAAGTTGATTACATTGACCCCAGTGCGTAACTGGTACTTAATTTATCGACCCCGAAAGGATGAAAGGCAAAGTCGACCTCGGCGGAATTTGAACTCAGAACGTAGCGGCAAACGAAATACCTATTTCTTTATTACCCACAAGGGGCTCAACAGAGGGACAAACAAGGACAGACACAGGTATTAAGTCGATTACATCGACCCCAGTGCGTAACTGATACTTAATTTATCGACCCCGAAAGGATGAAAGGCAAAGTCGACCTCGGCTGAATTTGAACTCAGAACGTAGCGGCAGACGAAATACCTATTTCTTTATTACCCACAAGGGGCTCAACAGAGGGGACAAACAATGACAGACACAGGTATTAAGTTGATTTCATCGACCCCAGTGCGTAACTGGTACTTAATTTATCGACCCCGAAAGGATGAAAGGCAAAGTCGACCTCGGCGGAATTTGAACTCAGAACGTAGCGGCAAACGAAATACCTATTTCTTTATTACCCACGAGGGGCTCAACAGAGGGGACAAACAAGGACAGACACAGGTATTAAGTCGATTACATCGACCCTAGTGCGTAACTGGTACTTAATTTATCGAACCCGAAAGTATGAAAGGCAAAGTCGACCTCGGCGGAATTTGAACTCGGAACGTAACGACAGACGAAATACGGCAACGCATTTCGCCCGGCGTGCTAACGTTTCTGCCAGCTCGTCGCCTCATTGAAAAGAGCGATAAAAATTTTGTGAATCAAGTGACATTTGAATATGACGGCAGATATGAAAGCTTCGGTTCTAATAACCGCGCAACACTTCAAGGACGATGAGGTGAAAGACGAATTATTTGAACAGCTTGTGAGTCGCCTCGGAAATTCTTTCCAAGTAGTTTTCCAGGATGATATTGCACAGAATCCAGGCTTAAAGGAAGATGTTATTGGTATCATTTCAATAGGAATGCATGCGAACATTACAGACAAACTTTTAGCAACTCTTCCTCGTGTGAGAGTAATTTCAAGTATTGGAGTCGGAGTGGACCATATCGATCTAAAATGTGCTAAAGAGAAAGGAATACGAGTTGGAAACACTAGATACGTTATTTCCGACAGTGCAGCAGACCTTGCCATTACTTTAATATTAATATCGTCTCGGAAAATACTGCCGGGTAAGTATTTATGGTATTCAGGGTAGATAATTCTAAACAAGGAGAATTATTTCCCCTAAATGAATTCTGCTTTTATTTTCCCCACCACACCGAATTTGCCCTTTCGTTACCGTATTTATTTTTGAGATGCTCTGTGTTTCTTTCAATTATTTTAAATATAACAAAGAATCTAGTAAAATAACTTAGCTATCATTCAGCTAGTGTTAGGAATATAAATTGCAACTAATGTTTGGTGGTATATTTTGATGAAAAACTTATGAAAACAAGACATTTGTACTACAGAGCCAGAGCCGGTTTTGGCCGGGTTAGTAAGAATTACTTATTCTTTTATTCTTTTACTTGTTTCAGTCATTTGACTGCGGCCATGCTGGAGCACTGCCTTTAGTCGAGCAAATCGGCCCCAGGACTTATTCTTTGTAAGCCTAGTACTTATTCTATCAGTTTCTTTTTGCCGAACCGCTAAGTTACGGGGACGTAAACACACCAGCATCGGTTGTCAAGCGATGTTGGGAACGATAAACACAGACACAAACACACACACACATATATACATATATACGACAGGCTTCTTTCAGTTTCCGTCTACCAAATCCACTCACAAGGCATTGGTCGGCCCGAGGCTATAGTAGAAGACACTTACCCAAGGTGCCATGCAGTGGGACTGAACCCAGAACCATGTGGTTGGTAAGCAAGCTACTTAATTTAAATAATAATAATAATGAAATTATTGTATACAGTGCTCAGGTGCACCACAACTTGTCAAAATTGCGTATAAAGTATATGCAGTAATGTACAAATATGTCTGGAAAGTGAACGGTGTATGAGTCAGATACATGCCTGCGTGTGTATGGAGGAGAGAAAATCAGGTGTAGTGTTGGCGAATCTCAGGAAGCATGGAAGTTTTGAAGGATGCAGTGCTCCGACAACTAACAACTGATGCCGGCAGTTTGTTCCACGCTTCAGCAACTCTTAGCGTGAAAAAATGTTTCTGAAAGTCATGGGAGCTGTGCTGTTTTCTGACTTTGTAAACATGTCCACGGATGTTAGACAGATGGAGTTTGAAAAGGTGCTCAGAGTTATTGTTTGTAACCCCGTTTGCCGGTGCAAGATCGACTCTACACGGCTGGCGCGTCTTCGAAATTCCGCCGCCACGCCACCCGCCTTTCAGACGCAGCGTTCGCTCGCCCGTTGACGCCCGCTTTAGCCCGCCTATTGACGTCCGCCTTAGCCCGCAGCTCCGCCGCGTTTCCGTGCTCGATATCGTAAGAACGAACCGAATCTCGCGGTATCGCCCACGTGCACGTGGACGTTGCCGCGACCGATGCCGTCAGTCGCCGGGAGTCTGTGGCGATATGCACCGGGTAAATACAGCGACGTGGTCCGACCCGTAAGTTAAAAAAAATCAGAGTTATTGTTTGTAAGATGGTTAATAATTTTATGGGTGTCTACCAAATCAGCTGCCAGACGTCGGAGTTTCAATGTATCCATGTGCGATATAAACATAATTGAGGTTAGCTTGAAAAGGCATTCATATAAAATCTCGACTATATGGGTACTACTCAAGAAGAGTGGTCCGGTGCGCGCATCCGCGTTAGCTAGTCATGACTAATCGATCCTTACTTTGTGTTTTTGTGTTTTATTTACTTTGTTTAAAAAAATTATTTAATTTGTGTAAAAAAATTATTTTGTGTTTTATTTACTTTGCTAGGTAGTCGTTGTAGGATCGACTAGTCACGACTAGCTAGCGCGGATGCGCGAGTACGCGAGTGCGCGCACCGGGACCACTCGTCTTAAGTAGTACCAACATTTTTAATTGGGAGGGGGAAAGGGGTGAGGGGGGTGAAATTAAAAAATTACATTGTTTTTTGTCTATTCATAATCTCCGCCCCTCTAAAACGAAAAAATAGCTTTTTTTTATTAAAAAAAAAAAATGCATTTTTCACGGAGATGTGCGATTCTGCATTAAGCCCCATAAAACCCTTTCCACCCTTCTTAAGTAGTACCGACTATATGCTACTACTGAAGTTTTTACATTGCCTCTCACGCCGACAAAAACCAAGATAAAACTTCATTATCTAAAGAGACCCTGTCTTATTTAAAGCGATAATGTAACGGAGATACTGTCGTCAACTTTTGTAGGATGAGCGACAGTGTGACGTAGAGGCCCCCTTGTTGTTTGAAAGTTGGTTTTCATATTTGGAAAGGTTAATTAGTGGGCGATCTTTCGTCTCTAGTAGACCTTTCCGTCGATTTCCGTAAAAAAATATTTTTATTTTACATATGGGCTTGCGGGAACTTTTAAAGTAATATACATACATATACACATGCACCGAGTAAAAAATTTCAGTTATCTCTCTCTTTCACACATTACTCTGTCTCTTCACACACACTAACAGAAGCACTTCACTTACACAACATACTGTCTGTCTCCCACACCCCATCAAACACACACACATGTACATCAATGCTTGCCATGCACGGTAACTTCAAAAGAACTTCCCTCGTCATAAAATGGCTTTCTCTTAGTCTCTTTCGCTCTCATTACTTCAAAAGTTCCCGCAAGCCCATATGTAAAAAAAAAAAAAATTTACGGAAATCGACGGAAAGGTCTACTAGAGATGAAAGATCGCCAATTAGTGAAAGTTGTGAGGGTGGGGATACAACGAGGGTACTACTAGCAAACAGTGGTCCCGGTGCGCGCACTCGCGATAGCTAGTTGTAAGTAGTCGATCCTACAACGACTTGCGCGTATGTTTGTATTTCAAGGCTGAATACATATCAAAGAAAATTAAATAATATTTTTCGAACAAAGTAAATAAAATGCAAAGTAAATAAATTATTTTTTAAAACAATGTATATAATTTTTTACACAAATTAAATATTTTTCGAACAAAGTAAATAAAAAGCTATGTAAATAATTTTTTAAACTAAGTAAATAAATTATTTGGATCTTTTCGGTTTGAACGGCAGTTTTTACTAGCAGTGTCATATGAAATTGTCACCCATAATTATGACCCTAGTGTCGATCTATTGCATTTCAATCTGTTTTAGGGTTAGGGGTGGGGCGAGGGGTATCTTTTTTTCTTCACAAATGTTAAAGAGGAATAACCATACAGTTAAAGAGGAATAACCACTGAAATTAAGCGCTACTCATTTTACTCCATTTTAGATATCATTTTTTGAAACTTGAAAATTATCTAATTAGACATGAGTATGGGGGGGGGGGGAAATTGACTTGGTAACCAACTGGGAAAAGAATGTTGATTGTTAAACACCAAAAATTATCCAGATATATTCTGTTAGCAACCTCAGTTACAATCAGATCTAAACTTAGGTAAAATTTTCTTGATATAAAATTACCTGTCACCTGAATATCTTTCGGACTCTCTCAACACCAACAACAAAGTGCTATATATATATATATATAAATTAGAGATAAAACTACTATTATGCAACTCAGTGATAGACATAAACCAATACATAAATAACAAATAATATATATATATTTTATACAAATGATCATTGATTTTATACTTTTTGAGATCTAGTTATAAGTTATTTGTTTAAAAAATATATATTTTATTTGTTATTTATGTTTTGGTTTATGTCTATCACTGTTTGAGTTGCATAATAGTGGTTTTATCTCTAATTTATATTTTATATATACTGTGAAATTTGATTTAATACTAAATTGAATTTTTCCCTGTAAATTTGGAGTTATTCTCCCTAAAATTATTATTATATATATATATATATATATATATATACCAATTAAGGACTGAACACGAAAAAGTGGACAGTCAACATGCTAGATATAGACGTCAAATCGCCATTCTCCACAAGGATTATGTTCTCAAATAAAAATAAAATTCAGCACGACCCAAAGCAATGGATGAGACAAAAGAAATATACTAAATGGGATAATTACCTACGTACTGCAGTTTCAGCTATTAATATCACAAGGATATCTGTAGCTTCATCAGCGTAGTTTGTTATGAGCATAATATGCTGTACTAGATGAAAAACGGTACCGGAGTCCCGCATGCAAAAAGTACAACCTATTACGTTCGGATGTATCTTTCAAATGCCTCTACTTTTGGCGCGCTGATAATCGAAAAAGTAGCCTGCAGCCAATAATTAGCAGCAGTCAATTTATCGGTTTGAGAACATATATTTCATATTTAAAAATTAAGGGTAGAAATTGATATTAGTCAATTAAAACCAGTGGTCTAGCACATTAAAAAGAATCCGAAGATTAAAATATTTATATATACCAATTAAGGACTGAACACGAAAAAGTGGACAGTCAACATGCTAGATATAGACGTCAAATCGCCATTCTCCACAAGGATTATGTTCTCAAATGAAAATAAAATTCAGCACGACCCAAAGCAATGGATGAGACAAAAGAAATATACTAAATGGGATAATTACCTACGTACTGCAGTTTCAGCTATTAATATCACAAGGATATCTGTAGCTTCATCAGCGTAGTTTGTTATGAGCATAATATGCTGTACTAGATGAAAAACGGTACCGGAGTCCCGCATGCAAAAAGTATATATATATATATATCATGGTGCCCCAACAAGTGAGACATCATGGTGCCCCAACAAGTGAGGAACTTGAAATTGTAAAGCACTGTACGGCTCCAAGTAGGGAGTGTACCAATAAGACCTCAAAATTTGCATGGAAAATAACTATTATCCTTTTCAATCATAAATTCATAATTACATTTGAAAATGCCAAATATTTTGTTATTTTCAAGGTATCAGCATGGCAATGGAAAATGAAAATCCAAACTTTGATTGTCTGAGCTTACTTGGAACAAATGTGAAGAACAAAACTCTTGGAATTGTCGGTATGGGAGATATTGGCTTTAAGATTGCTCTAAGAGCAACTGCATTCGACATGAAAATCCTTTATCACAATAGGAAACGAAGGTAGGAAGATAAGTAATCTATTTACTAGCAAATGCGAAGTACTTTTGTTTGATTTTTAAATGTATCAAAACATTGTTCTGCGTTTAATGCAGCTGTGTTACAGATGGGAGATGGACATAGCAGCCTAGAGAGATGGATGAGCGCAATGTGCAAGGAAATAATGATTGTTACTCTTTTACTTGTTTCAGTCATTTGACTGCGGCCAAGCTGGAGCATCGCCTATAGTCGAGCAAATCGACCCCAGGACTTATTCTTTGTAAGCCTAGTACTTATTCTATCGCTCTCTTTTGCCGAACTGCTAAGTTACAGGGACGTAAACACACCAGCATCGGTTTTCAAGCGATGTTGGGGGGGGGGACAAACACAGACACACAAACACACACACACACAAGCATATACATATATAAATATATACATATATATGACAGGCTACTTTCAGTTTCCGTCTACCAAATCCACTCACAAGGCTTTGGTCGGCCTGGGGCTATAGTAGAAGACACTTGCCCAAGGTGCCATGCAGTGGGACTGAACCTGGAACCGTGTGGTTGGTAAGCAAGCTACTTACCACACAGCCAGTCCTGCGCCTCACAGCCACTATGTTTTGAAAGCAAGCGAAAGTGTCTCAGTCTATTAGTATAATCTGCAGAAAAATTTCTGAGGGTATGTTTGCAGATATGTGGAGAAGTCTCATCATGTATCTTTCTCAGCATATAAAACCTATACCTAATATGTGCTAAAGGTTAAGAAACATTGTTTTTTTTTTGTGTGCATCAGGGATCTCAATCATTTTCTATCTATGAACCCCTTTGATTACCATTTTATTTTGGTAGAATATTCAATGTTTAAAAACTAGTTTTACAAATACTACACATATATATATTTTACATACACATATATATTTTAATGGGGGAGGCCAGTTTATGGGATTACCCTGGGGTTTCTGCCCATAAAGGGTTTAGCTTTATGGATGGGAAACCCAGGGTAATCCCATAAGTATTTTGTTTTTCACACATTAACTTGTGTAGGTTGAATTATATAAGATGTTAGAGAAAGAAACCTAGCTGTTTCCTGCAATAAATATCAATACATACAACAGAAGCAAAATTTTTTCATTGGCCCTTAAAATATCACTGGAGATCCCCAGTTTGCTATTTTGTTGCATCGACTCCCAAAAATCTTTTATTGACCATCAAGGACTATATGAACCCCAGTTGAGAAACCGCTGTTTTAGATGAACACTTATCCAAGTCAGGAGAAAGGAATGTAAACAAACTTTCATTTGTGAGTCAGTTATGTGCAGCAAGTGGATGACAACAAATTCATAGTGATGGCGTGCCACCCTGGTGACCGATCATGATTACATAGCACATCACAAGAAACATGGGTTTTACATCTTGCATGGCAATTCTTTTGACCAATATACAAACAACTATATGGTTGATGGGTGGAACAATTAAGTTGGGAAACCGTGCTTCCATCAGGATAAATTATAATTTCATTCCTTATTCCAGTTATTTGCTGTAATATTGTATTTGCTTGCACAGAATCCTACATTTATCCCCACCACTAGAGAACCACTTGAAAACATTTTTCATTAAGTGTATTAACCCATTACCATTTGGGTATCTGCTAAAAACCGTCTCACTGCCAGTTGTTCTTTGTATTTAAAGTGAAGTGCTTATCTACACTGCATTTGTCCTCATCTTGTTTGTTGTTAAACATAAAGTTTCGGCTGATATACCTTCCAGCTTTCATCAGGTGTCTTGGGGACATCTCGAACCTGGGTTCTCATTCCTAAGGTATTTTTCGATGTTGTTGTTGTTATTATTATTATAATTATTATTATTATTATTACTATTATTATTATTATTATTATTATTATTATCATTATTATTATTATTATTATTATTATTATTACTATTGCTATTATTATTATTATTATTATCATTATTACTATTACTATTATTACTATTATTATTATCATTATTACTATTACTACTATTACTATTATTATTATTATTATTATTATTATTATTATTATTATTATTATTATTATTATTATTTTCTTACTAATGCTATTTAGAGTTCAAAGTCTTGAACACATTTTCCTTACATTTACAGAAGCAATGAAGACGAAGAACGAGTCAAAGCTACGTTTTACCCTCGTTTGCAAGATATGTTACCCGAAATGGATGTTCTTGTTATTGCTTGTCCTTGCACAGAACAAACGATTAACTTGATTAGTACAGAAGAATTCCGGTTGATGAAGAAAACTTCACTTTTGGTAAACATCGCTCGAGGTGAGATAAAACATCATATATCAAACATTTTAATTTTTAGCTGTCTACAAACATTTAAACTTCAAAAACAATAGAGTTAGTAATGAACGTTTCCGTTTTGATCTCTACATTTATGTCCAAAAACGGTGTCTCATTTGTATTATTCTGGATGTTATAGTCCAGAGACATCCTTTAGTCTCTCAACTTCCTTTATTGTATACTAGCAGTATCGCCCGGCGTTGCTCGGGTTTGTAAGGGAAATAACTATAAAGCATTTTTAGAGAGTTATAGCCAAAAAATAGCAAAAAATGCATTAAAAATGGAAAAAAAATTATGGTAAATTTTTTTTTAAATCGTTGACTCATCGTAGACGCGCGCTAATACCCAAAAGGGCTCGATATGAATCACAACTATAAGATACCCGGTTTTAGTTAAACTGCATCGCAAAATGTGGGAGTAGTTAGGAATCTAAATCGGAGTAGACAGACACACAACCTTTCTTTTATATATAAAGATATTACATCTAATACATGATCTATGCATCTTGTGTCTATCATATGTTCTAGTTTTGATTTTATTTTCTATCCAATCGAAGTTGGATGTAGAGGGTTCGTTGGACACAGTGTGAGACGACTGTTGTTATCGTTAGGCCTAACTCATCATAAGGTAAATACCACCATGACCGATATCCAAACTACAGTTTTGAAGGCTAGCCTCTGGATTTGGTTAAAAAGAGATGATGAGTGATGGCTAGAAGAATATTGAGCTTTATTTGATAACCAGTTGATCTAGCAAGCGGGGCCTCGTATCAGTGAGGGGGGCTGTTGCGCATTGATGCCGTCATGAGGTAGGCCCCGAAACGGCGCGCATTCTCTCCTGATGACCCCATACAATTGCTGGCTTCCGGTATGCAGAGTTTTTGACTGGTAGCACTTGCATGTGCAATTTGTTTGCAAGACATCTTTGGATGCATAGAATGCTGCAAACGTTGGTCCTAAGGGAGAACCCATTGTCACGTCATCTGAATGTTTATATAAATTTCCTTACAAGTAGCGAAAAGACACTTGCAATTATCTCTCTCTTTCTCTCTCCCTCTCTGATTTTTTTGTTGTTGCTAATATCTCATATAGCTTTATCTCATGGTATCTATATATGTATATATACGTCATTTCTAATGATTTCTATCGTTTCTATCATTGAGATGTTGGCAAGCAAATTTTCTGCAACCAAACAGCAAAAATTGGAATTAAACAAATTGATTACAGCTGTAAACGCATAGAGTGGGTGACTTTACCAAGTACACAGTGAAGGAGAGTTTCTTACACACACACACATACATGTACACATCCATATATATATATATATATATATATATATATATATATATATGTATATATACTCACATAAATACATACAAACATTCATATGTACACACACAGCACATATTTATTTATTTATATGAAAGTACGAAAAATCTAAAATGAAAAATATAAATTTGAACATAGGCGCAGGAGTGGCTGTGTGGTAAGTAGCTTGTTTACCAACCACATTGCTCCAGGTTCAGTCCTACTGCACGGCACCTTGGGGAAGTGTCTTCTACTATAGCCTCGGGCCGACCAAAGCTTTGTGAGTGGATTTGGTGGACGGAAACTGAAAGAAGCCCGTCGTATATATGTATATGTATATAATATATATATATGTGTGTGTGTGTGTCTTTGTGTGTCTGTGTTTGTTCCCCCACCACCAACATCACTTGACAACCGATGCTGGTGTGTTTACATCCCCGTAACTTAGCGGTTCGGCAAAAAGACACCGATAGAATAAGTACTAGGCTTACAAAGAATAAGTCCTGGGGTCGATTTGCTCAACTAAAGGCAGTGCTCCAGCATGGCCGCAGTCAAATAACTGAAACAAGTAAAACAGTGAAGAGTATAGTCATGTACTTCATGAAACACACAGCATACCTACTTACCTACACACCCACCCACCTACCTATCTACCTACATACATACATAATTTTTCCATCAACAGCCATTGATTATTTTACCATTTTCGCTTTTGTTTTTCTCCTTTCTTGCCACAGGGAAGATAGTTGACACCGACGCCCTTGTGAAAGCTCTTCAGTCAAATGAAATTCAAAGTGCTGCCTTGGATGTCACCGAACCCGAACCCCTGCCACGAGGACACCCATTGTTATCCATACCAAATGTTATCATAACCCCTCACTGCGGAGCAGCCTCATATGAAACTCGCTTAGAAATGCATGATTTATTGATAGAAAATTTGAAATGTGGTTTGGATGGGAAAGCGATGCCGTCTGAAGTAATTTTGTAATGCTGATATCTAATCAAGAAACAAACATTCTTAAAATCATTTTTGATTGAAATTGGAACAGTTATAAATGTGTTAATTAATCGTGAATTGTAAGGTGGCGAGTTGGCAGAAACGTTACCACGGCAGGCGGAATGGTTAGCGGTGAGTTCAAATTCCGCCGAAGTCGACTTTGCCTTTTATCCTTTCGGGCTCGATTAAATAAGTACCAGTAACGCACTGGGGTCGATGTAATTGACTTAATCCGTCTGTCTGTCCTTGTTTGTCCTCTCTGTGTTTAGCCCCTTGTGGGTAGTAAAGAAATAGGTATTTCGTCTGCCGTCACGTTCTGAGTTCAAATTCCGCCGAGGTCGACTTTGCCTTTCATCCTTTCGGGGTCGATAAATTAAATGCCAATTGCATGCTGGG
Source organism: Octopus sinensis (assembly GCF_006345805.1). Taxonomy (NCBI): domain Eukaryota; kingdom Metazoa; phylum Mollusca; class Cephalopoda; order Octopoda; family Octopodidae; genus Octopus; species Octopus sinensis. Next base: position 11,130,841 of record NC_043014.1, on the reverse strand, counting down.
TCGATCTAATCGACTTGCTCCCTCCCCGCAAAAATTCCTGCCTTGTACCTAGAGAAGAAACGAATTAATTGTGAATTATATATTCCTAGAAAGATAACTGTTAGTGAATGACTGGGGTATTTGTTTCATTCTTGTGCATTCCGAAAGATATACCAATCCTGAAAGATCTTCAGAAAGGACTTCAATAAATTTCCCATTTGATATTTTATTACTTGATTATTAAAATTCAATGGAAAATATTTCTTTTGGCTTTTAAGACTTTCGTTATTCTTTAATGTTTAAAGGTTTTCTGAATAGATGTTTTCTAACTTCAGGCAAAAACTTAAAGTATTTTAATTTTAAAAAGTGGGCATATACTTTCAATAAGCTCTCTCTCTCTCTCTCTCTCTCTCTCTCTCACACACACACACACTCTCTCTCTCTCTCTCTCTCTCCCTCTCTCTCTTAGATTATTCTATGAATCTGCCTTTAGCTTCGTTGGCTTCTTCGATGAGATACTGAAATCATAGACATTCTATATAGGCGTAGGAGTGGCTGTGTGGTAAGTTGCTTGCTTACCAACCACATGGTTCCGGGTTCAGTCCCACTGCGTGGCACCTTGGGCAAGTGTCTTCTACTATAGCGTCCGGCCGACCAAAGACTTGTGAGTGGATTTAGTAGACGGAAACTGAAAGAAGCCTGTCGTATATATGTGTGTGTGTGTATATATATATATATATATATATATACATATATATGTGTGTGTGTATATGTTTGTGCGTCTGTGTTTTTCCCCCCAACATCGCTTGACAACCGATGCTGGTGTGTTTATGTCCCCGTAACTTAGCGGTTCGGCAAAAGAGACCCATAGAATAAGTACTAGGCTTACAAAGAATAAGTCCTGGGGTCGATTTGCTCGACTAAAGGTAGTGCTCAAGCTGAAACAATGTAAAAGAATAAAAGAATACTTGCGCTTAATTGTCCTTATTCATTTTGGACCTCCCTGGATAATGCTGGCCTTCAATGAAGGTGTTGTATTGCGAGCAAGTTGATTAGTCTCCCTATCGACAACACTTTGAACGTAGTAGTCCATGAGATTTAAATCTGGTGAATTTGAAGGTCAAAAATTTGGTGCTACATAATCGTAGAAATTGTCTGGCTGCCATGGTTGGATTACGTGGGTTTTATCAGGTATTCAACATAGTTGAAACATTTACGATCTTCCACTGCATACTTCATTCATCCATGGCTAAACAACTGTCTCTAGTATCTCAATGTATCCAACAGCATTAATTCGAAGACCCAGTAGAAAGATATGAGATATCATGACATGGTCTTCGTTGCTCACCATTCCTAAAACCTGCTGGAAACTTAGTGTGCTTCACTCAAGTGGTATCAGGAAGGTGGCGAGCTGGCAGAAACGTTAGCACGCCGGGCGAAATCCGTAGCCGTATTTTGTCTGGCGTTACGTTCTGAGTTCAAATTCTGCTGAGGTCGACTTTGCTTTTCATCCTTTCGGGGTCGATAAATTAAGTTCCAGTTACGCACTGGGGTCGATGTAATCGACTTGATCCGTTTGTCTGTCCTTGTTTGTCCCCTCTATCTTTAGCCCCTTGTGTGTAATAAAGAAACAGGTATCAGGAAGAGCTGCCCTTGATCATTTATCACTGCCTCTGTTAGAATTTTGGTCGAGGTTCCCAGCTGTTCTCATGAGAAAAGAACCAAAGCATGCCATGATCTTCGTGATGGTTTTTAACCTTTGTTGAGCAACCGCTTGACACGGATCAAACAGTTTTTCTGTGTCTTTACAAATATAAATTTACTTTTCCTCAGCAGGAGGAGGAGACCCCTTCCGTCACGAATGATCATGAGATTGCACCGAGAAAGTTCTCCTCTGTGGCACAAGTTCAGGCAAGGTTGTTTTATGAAAGACCAGCAGTCGCCCATGCATACCAGTCTCCCGTCTCCATGCCACCAGTGTTATCCAAGGAAAAGACAAAGACCGATACAATTTGGCATCAGTGACATCGCAACTCATTTCAACAATTGAGTAAACTGGAGCAGCTTGAAATAAAGTGTCTTGCTCAAGAACACAACACATAGCCCGGTCCAGGAATCGAACTTACTACCTCATGATTGTGAGCCCGACACTCTTACCACTGAGCTATGCATCACGATTCATATCAAATGTCCATCTGTCCCACAGTTCTGATAATCAACTCCGACAATATGAGTTCTTTGGTGATAGTCCTCATTGATTTTTTCGGTATTATCATCGACTAGCAGTATCGCCCGGCGTTGCTCGGATTTTTTTCTTCCCTTTAGAATTAGAATTTTTCAAAAGTAAAAATTTTGCATTATGTAGCTTGTTATTCTCTTTAAGTGAACATTTTTCTGGTTGAAATACACCGAAAAATGGCGACACAGCAGTAAAAAAATCGTAAAAAATAGGGATTTTCATAGAAAAAAAGCACCTTTTTGATGTAAATAATTTTTAGTGTTAACATGGTCCGATTTGAAAATTTTCTTCTACTGCAGGAAGAGCAAGCCTTCTTCTATCATACTCTCAATTTTGGTCAACTTGCGCCGCAGGGTCTCGGAGGAGATAGTGTTAGTTGAAGGCTACCAAACCTGCCATACACAGACAACTTCAGCTTTATATATATAGACTAGCAGTATCGCCCGGCGTTGCTCGGGTTTGTTTCGACCCTTTAGAATTGGAATTTTTGAAAAGTAAAAATTATGCATTATGTAGCTTGTTATTCTCTTTAAGTGAACATTTCTGGTTGAAATACACCGAAAAATGGTGATACAGCAGTCAAAAAATCGTAAAAAATAGGGATTTTCATAGAAAAAAAAGCACCTTTTTTTATGTAAATAATTTTTGGTGTTAACATGGTCCGATTTCAATTTTTTCTTCTATAGAAGGAAGAGCAAGCCTTCTTCTATCATACTCTCAATTTTAGTCAACTTGCGCTGCAGGGTCTCGGAGGAGATAGTGTTAGTTGAAGGCTACCAAACCTGCCATACACAGACAACTTCAGCTTTATATATAGAGAGATAATATTTTGAACGCTTTGGATGAAATGCTAAGTTCTTAAAGTGTCTGAGCGTTGAGTGAAGTGGTTCTCAACTGATTTTTGGCCATGCCCCACCGAATCATTTCTAAAATCCTGATATTTAATTTTTGTTATTCAAAATTAATGTTTACAAATTACCCGGAAACAAAATAAAAAAAATAGTGCAATGGATTTTTAAAAAATGTGTAGGAAACGAATATGTAAAAGAAAGAAAAAATGCGCGGAAATCAACGGGTGCGGGGAAGAGGACTTCGGAAAATTCACAAGATCCGAGTTTTTCCCTCATAACTTTTAGGGATTTTTTTTAATGAAATTTTATATGGAAATACCTTTCAACAGGCATAGAATACGATTAATAGATATTGAATGGAATAATACCCCTTTTGAACATTTTTAATTACATATATATATGTTGTGTGTTCGTGTGTGTGTGGTAGAAATCTACGGATGCACAAACGCACAAAACGGAGAAAATGAAACAAATATAAACAACTTATTTATTTTATCTAGTTTCAGCTCACGAGCTGTGGCCATGCTGGGGCACCGCCATTAAAAGAATTTCTGTGCATCAAACACCTGCGAGTGGGGAACAGTTCTCAAAAATAGTCCCCAATTATCCTCCCCACCCCAAATTCCTAATCCACCACACCAACAACAACAACCATCATAGCCAGTTCTCCAAACAGAATTCTTTTTTAGCCATAATGAATCAGGCAAAAGAGCTACAAAAAACATTCTAGCCATCACACAAGGCCACCCTCCACCACCACCCTATCGCACAAATTCCCATTGCTGCCATCCACAAGCAAATCACCAAAACAGCTAAAAAAATGTCACCATTATCGCCTCAACATTTTTGCTCAATGCGCAAGGCATCAGCCCTTCCACCAATGCCCAAAAATAGAAGATCCGATTTATTGAGGACTGGGTTAATGACCATTCACACCATGTCCCCTGTTTTCGTACTCACAGCGATCCATTTCAATGACCTCTACTTGGAAGCTGAGGTGAGAGTGAGGAATTTTACAGCCACCCGTGCAGATCGTGTCGGCAGAAGAAAGGGTGGGACCGCCATTTTCGTGCACAATTCTTTCCGGCTGAAGCAATGGACGTATTTACTAACAGCTACAGTGAACCAGCTTCTGTGTTTAGTAAAACCAACAATTTAATAGTAGCTGGGCTCTATAGGCCACCTATAACTCCTTTTCTACGTTTCAAGGAATGCTTCAACAGTATTAAGTGTTTCGTCCATCAGTGTAACGCTGACAACATATTAATGATGGGGGACTTCAACCTTCCCAGTGTTGATTGGTCCATAAACAGCTTGAAACCAGGTTTTTCCGCCTCAACCCCTGATAAGGAAGCAATCGAATTGATTTTTGATTTCATGAATGAGTTTTTCCTAACCCAACTTGTTCGTGAACCAACAAGGTGTCACAAAAACACCTTGGACCTAGTGTTCAGTAACCACACAGACACTATCCTCAACATTGCAGTGGAAAAAAACACCACTACTCTCAGACCATGACATGGTTCTCTGCGATTTGAGATTCTACCACCCAAAGATCAAATCGAGTGACATCTCTCCAATCAATCCATTTGACATTATGGATCTTCATAACGCAGACTGGGATGCGATCAATCATGATCTTTCACAAGTTGATTGGGCCTTCACGCACACACACACACACACACACACTCTCCAACATAAACACATCATGGCAGACATTTGTAGATACTGTAACAAATATATGCGCAAAACATACTTCATCAAGATCAGTATACAAATCTAAGCGCAGAATCACTAGAAATAGAAGAGCAATTATAAGGAAAATAAAACGTATTAAGAAAATCAACCAACTTAAATACTGCCAGCAGCAACGCACCCATTCGACTGCCATTGTAGCACTCGAATCGAAAAAACACGACCTGCAAAAAAGCGTGATAACCATCATTAACAGTCAAATAGCAGCTGAGGAGAGTTGGGCCATTGAGAAAATAAAACTCAATTCCAAAATGTTCTTTTCATTTGTAAAAAAAACCATAAAGCCGCTGTTTCCATTGTTGGTCCTCTGGTTGATGCGAACAACACTCTACATGATGATGCAAAATCCATGTGCGAGATACTGCAGAGACAATACTGCTCTGTCTTTAGTAACCCTGATGTGGTTGATCTGGCTAGTATCAGTAATGTAAGCCCTCAGCTAACCATATCTGACATAACTTTTGGTGCTCCTGATATCCTAACAAAAATAGATAAGATCACGTACAACTCGGCAGTAGGTCTTGACAAGTTCCCGGTCACTGTCCTGAAGATATGACGACATCAAATTTCACTCCCTCTAGCTGAGCTCTGGAGAAACTCACTTGATGCAGGTTACATTCCTGATCATTTTCTTTCCAAGTCTGTCGTTCCAGTCTTCAAAAAGGGAAACACATCTCTTGCAGTGAACTACCGTCCGATTTCACTCACTTCTCATATCATTAAAGTATTTGAGAGGGTTGTGAGATCGCGAATAGCTCATTTCCTCGAAGACAACAATCTGCTGAACCCCAACCAGCATGGTTTCTGTGATGGCAGGGACTGCCTGTCGCAGCCTCTGCACCATTTTGATGACATCTTAAAAGCGTTGGGAGAGGGCTCCAACACTGATCTCACATACCTTGATTTCAGCAAGGCATTTGACAGAGTGAACCACAAAATCCTGCTGAAGAAACTGTTGGACATTGGAGTCCGTGGAAAGTTGCTGCAGTGGATAAAGTGTTTCCTGGCGAACAGAGGGACCCAACATGTTGTGTTTGAAGGAATACGATCCAGCTCAGCCAAAGTCAGTAGTGGTGTCCTACAAGGTACTGTATTGGGCCCACTCCTCTTCATTATTTACATCAACGACATAGTAGGTGTCATCAAACATTCTACCTTGAAAATCTTTGCAGATGATTCCAAACTCTAGAAGGCCACAAACGGTATGGGAGACCAAACATGTCTTCAGTCAAATCCGTTTGCTACTGTCTAATGGGCGGGACAAAAACTATGCTTTTAAATGAAGATAAAGTTGATTTGATCCAATTTAGGAAATAGGAAACTCTGAAATTACTATATGCTCTTCCCTCGGGCGATTCCTTAGTCTCGTCCAACAACACTAGAGATCTTGGAGTAATTGTTGATAATCTAAGCTGGAGTCCTCACATAAACAGCAAGGTTGACTTGGCGCGCAAGATGTGCTCCTGGATTCTGAGAATTTCACTGACGCTACCTCTTACTTCCACTCCATTTCAGCCCATTTCATATTCTTTCATCCCTCACTGTCGCCAGAGATAAAAAAAAAAAAGGGAGTCAAATACTCTTAGACACATCCGCACACATAAGTCTGTCTCCAGTTTATTTCTCCATAGGGAATTAAGATGGCATTGCTTTCAGTATTGACCAGTTCTATACTACATGGAAAACCACCATCCATGAGGGAACGGCGACTTTAGAGTCGAAAAGGTCTGCAGAGCGGGAGGAGAAAAGACGACGACGGAAGGAGCGCCAACAACAACCACGTGCAACTCTCCCTTCCGGCACTAGATGTCCGCACCGCGACCGATCTTTCCAAGCAAGAATTGGTCTTATCGGTCACCTACGGACTCACCAGTAAATTTGCGCGAAGACCATCATCCTCGACCTTGAGGGATTGCCATCATATCATTACATACACAAACACACGTCGTGTTTTTGATAGCCTCGTGTCGCTACTATGGTAAAATGTAGGTTAAAACTAGGTTAGCAGACACTCTTAGAAGGGCGTCTGACAGACAGCAATGGTTCAAATGCGACAGCTTCGTCTGAAATTTGCGTCATACCGAGCGTGGCTGAGAATAACTTTAAAGCAACGCGTGTCAGTGAGATGATCAGCCACTTACGCGTTAATTAATTAAAGAGCAATGTCACCAGTTCTTTGTACTGTTAGATTCCTTACATAAATAAGTTTTTGAGTTGTGCGTGATTTGACTTAATTATTCATCCCTTAGTACCCGTTATATGTGCCAATTCTGATGTGCTTTATATAAAACATTCAAAGGCAAGGGATAAAATATACAGACGCGTACGACTGAACAGATTCTCATACCCTTTCGCGGAATAGAGAGACGACGGCTTATGAAGCACATCACGTCTAATACATGCCTACAAAGATGAAACCTCCAGTTCTAATCTGCGTGCCACAGTACAATAACCATGAAGTGAAAAACGAACTAATTGAACAATGTTTGAGTCGCCTGAGATCCTGGTTTCAAGTTGTTTTGTTGGACGATATTGAGCAGAATCCTAACATAAAGGAAGATATTGTTGGCGTTGTCACACAATCACCTATTCAACCTCGTCTATACAAACTGTTGACGAGTCTTCCGAATGTGAGAGTATATTCAAATCATGGAATGGGAGTGGATCACCTAGATCTGAAATATGCCAAAGCAAAAGGGATACGAGTCGGGAATACAAGAAATGTTGTTTCTGACAGTACAGCAGATCTGGCTATTACTTTGATGTTGGTTTCGACACGGAAAATACTGCAGGGTAAGTCCTGTGTTGCCTAATTCAAATTTTAAGAAACATAAACACTATTTCGACTGATCAAAGGCGCTAAAAATTTCAATTCTAATTAAGTTAAAATGCAATCAGCATCCTTTATCTTTTACTTGTTTCGTTCATTAGACTGCGGCCATGCTGGGGCACCGCCTTGAAGAGCTTTTAGTCAAATGAATTTTATTTTGCTAAGCCTGGTACTTATTCGATCACTAAGTTACGTGTGGGACAAGCACAGACACAAACACGCGCGCGCACACACACACACCACACACACACACACTCACACACACGCACGCACACACACACACACACACACACACACACACACCACACACACACACACACACGCACACATACTCTTTTACTTGTTTCAGTCATTAGACTGCGGCCATGCTGGAACACCGCATTTCGTCGAACAACTCGAACAAATCGAAACCCAGGTCTTATTCTTTGCAAGCCTAGTAACTTATTCTATCGGTCTCTTTTTGCCGAACCGCTAAGTTACGGGGACGTAAACACACCAACATCGGTTGTCAATCGGTAATAGGCAAACAAACATAGACACACACATAGATACTTACACACATACATACATACATACATACATACATACATACATGCATGCATGCATGCATACATACATACATACATGCATACATACGTACATACATACATACATGCATACATACATACATACATACATACATACATACATGCATACATACATACATGCATACATACATACATACATACATACATACATACATACATGCATACATACATACATACATACATACATGCATACATACATACATGCATACATACATACATACATACATGCATACATACATACATACATACATACATACATACATACATACATGCATACATACATACATACATACATGCATACATACATACATACATACATACAAAATACATACATACATACATACATACATACATACGTACATACATACATACATACATGCATACATACATACATGCATACATACATACATACATACATACATACATACATACATACATACATACATACATACATGCATACATACATACATGCATACATACATACATGCATACATACATACATGCATACATACATACAAAATACATACATACATACATACATACATACATACATACATACAAAATACATACATACATACATACATACATACATACATACATGCATACATACATACATGCATACATACATACATGCATACATACATACATGCATACATACATACAAAATACATACATACATACATACATACATACATACATACATACATACATACATACATACAAAATACATACATACATACATACATACATACATACATACATACATACATACATACACACATTTATACATATGCGTGTAAGCATGTTTATATTCATGTTGTAACAGAATTCCCATTTGCTTATTTACTTATCTGTCCTATATTATCTTATAATCTTGTTGCCTTTTTGTCTTATCGCTATACGTATAAATACTGTAATTATATTATAATGCACGCAAAACTATATATTTTAATCTATTATATTACCCTTTATACATATATTATATTTATTTTATTCACATACTAGTAGTATCGCCCGGCGTTGCTCGGGTTTGTTTCGACCCTTTAGAATTGGAATTTTTGAAAAGTAAAAATTTTGCATTATGTAGCTTGTTATTCTCTTTAAGTGAACATTTTTCTGGTTGAAATACACCGAAAAATGGCGACACAGCAGTCAGAAAATCGTACAAAATAGGGATTTTCATAGAATAAAAGCACCTTTTTGATACAAATAATTTTTGGTGTTAACATAGTCCGACTTGAATTTTTCTTCTACGGAAGGAAGAGCAAGCCTTCTTCTATCATACTCTCAATTTTGGTCAACTTGCGCCGCAGGGTCTCCGAGGAGATAGTGTTAGTTGAAGGCTACCAAACCTGCCATACACAGACAACTTCAGCTTTATATATAGAGAGACTTATACACCTTAATTACTTAAATAATTATAAACTATTTTAAATATAGGAGTGGCTGTGTGGTAAGTAGCTTGCTTACGAACCACATGGTTCCGGGTTCAGTCCCAATGCGTAGCACCTTGGGCAAGTGTGTTCTACTATAGCCTGGAGGAGGCGAGAGTGGGGAAAGCAAGGGTGGGTTGTATATGTTGTGGTATGTGGGTGGGTTGGGATTGGGAAGTATAGGGAAGGTGGGGGTGGAATGTGTAGGGGTGATATATATATATATATATAAATAAATAAAAATAATATATAATAATATATAAATATAAAAATATACATATATATATATATATATTTAAAATTTATAAGTTTAAATAATATTTTTAACTTTTATATTTTTAAATTAATTTTATGTATTGGCTTATGTTTTTCACTGTTTGATTTGCCTAATAGTGGTTTTATCTCTAATTATATATATATATATATATATATTATATATATTATATATATATATTAATATATATATATATTATATATATATATTATATATATACCGGAGTAAACACATAAATGTGAAACAAGGTGGAAAAAAGAGTACTCAAATACCAGTGGTAGAGTAACAGGTTTTGTTGAATTTTCTACTGCTTTAAATAAAGTATATATACATATATATATATATATATATATATATATATATATATATATATATATATATGTATATGGAATATATATGGAAGCTGTGCTCTAGCATAGCCTCAGGTTGATCGCACTCACTCGCAAATACATACGCGTGTCTATCTGTATTTATGTATGTATCTATGTATAGAAATACCCATATATCAATCAATACATGCCCTTTCTTCTGCTCACACGTTTATATATGCTTACCCGTCACTTTCAATCGAGTAGGACATGATTCCTTTTTCAGCAATTATTTTCCATGCATATTGTAGTTGCCAGCAGATACGAAGTTTGAGTGGTGACAGGAATCTAATGAATCGGTCTTTCCCTAATCCACAAAAGTGACTATTAATTCGTAATCACAACTATTTTTCGAAATTAACTGTAATGGCTTCCAGTTGGTGCTGTTGATCGCATTATTTAACCTCTCGAAAGAGCTGTTCTTCACTCCTGATCCAGAGCGTCGGCTGCGGGGTTACTCCGAAAAGCTCTATCTGCGATGATTTCATCTCAATCGAACGAGAGGGGCTTTCTCAGTCCGGGTTGCGGATCCGTGGAATAAGCTGCCAGACAAGATAGTGAAGATGCCGACGACCGCTCAGTTCAAAGTCTCTCTTGACCACAAGTGGCCTGAACTCTTTACATGAACACCACCCTGTACATAACACCATGTCCCCCTACATGGTCTTGCTTTTTGCTTTTTGAGTCAAAAAATTAACTTAACTTAACATAGCCAATTGTCTCAGGTTAAAGCAACACCTACACGATTAGTTCGATGTCTGTCTTAACCACTGGATTTATGGTGCTGTGATATAACAGATTCTTGGTAAACTGAGCAGGCAGCGGATTTATAAAATAATAGACTCTGAGGTGTGTGCAGTTGGAACATATATTAGTTTCAAATCGATGCCAATTTAAGGCAAGGACGAATATTATAGGCTTTTGTTCCTTTTGGGGATTACTGACAGGGTCTAAGTCATATGAAAATAATTTCGCATTCGACTTCTATTGAAATACAAATCCTTTAATGTGCTGACCAAATTTCTTGAGTGCGTTCGTCCCAGAAAATCATTTGCTATCTTCTGATCAATTCCCACATTCTTGGTAATTTTATAAATATCATTGTGTCCCAGCATATGGATGGAAGCACTCCGTCGGTTACGACGACGAGGGTTCCGGTTGATCCGAATCAACGGAACAGCCTGCTCGTGAAATTAACGTGTAAGTGGCTGAGCACTCCACAGACACGTGTACCCTTAACGTAGTTCTCGGGGATATTCAGCGTGACACAGAGAGTGACAAGGCCGGCCCATTAAAATACAGGTACAACAGAAGTAAGAGAAAGTTGTGGTGAAAGAGTACAGCAGGGATCACCACCACCCCCTGCCGGAGCCTCGTGGAGCTTTAGGTGTTTTCGCTCAATAAACACACACAATGCCCGGTCTGGGAATCGAAACCGCGATCCTATGACCGCGAGTCCGCTGCCCTAACAACTGGGCCATTGCGCCTCCACGTCCCAGCATATAAGGAACTAGAAAACAAAATGTGCTGTACGGTCTCCAAGGAAATGGAGCGTTGTTAAAACATTGTAAATTTGTATGACTTCTAACATTAAATATCATTCATAATTAAATTTGAAAATATGAAATATTTTGTTATTTTAAAGGTGTCAGCATGGCAATGGAAAATGAACACCCAGACTTCGTTTGTCCGAGTTTACTTAGCGCAAATGTGAAGAATAAAACTCTTGGAGTTGTTGGTATGGGAGATATTGGTTTTAAGATTGCTCTAAGAGCAATGGCATTCGGCATGAAAATCCTATATCACAATAGAAGACGAAGGTAAGAAAAATAATATTGTGAAGTCGGTCCGAGTCCCTTACTGAGGAGAGAGCGCTCGGCAGCGGAGAGGGAGAAACCGCTGGTGACTGCGACAATGACATCGATGACAGCGCGTTTGATTCTTGGGATAGTATAGAATATTTTGTATTTACGCGGCTTTCCTTTCCAAGTTTTATTCAGACAAATAGTTAAAATGTAAGCGATCAAAATCGCATTACTCTTCGTAGCGCTGCTGTAGATTATTACATATACATGTTTGTAAAGATATACAAACATGTGTATACACACACACACACATATATATATATATATATACTTTATTTAAAAGCAACTCTACCTCTGGTATTTGAGTACTCTTTTTTCCACCTTGTTTCACATTTATGTGTTTACTCCGGTATATATATATATATATATATATATATATATATATATATATATATATATATATATATATATATATATGTATATGTATATATTATATGTATATGTATATATATATATATATATATATATTATATATATATATATATATATATATATATATATGTGTGTGTGTGTGTGTGTGCGTGTGTGTGTACGAGTGTGTGTGTGGAAGTGTGTGTGTGTGTGTCTACATGTTTTTATATACATACATTTACAGACGAATGGATTTGGGGGTTGGAAATATACTTGGGTCTTTAAAAACTTGAGTCGATATAATAGCGCCCAAAATGTCAGGCCTTGTACCTATTGTACAAATGATTATTATTATTATTATTATCATCGTCGTCGTCGTTGCCATCATCATCATCATCATCATCATCATTATTATTATTATTGTTGTTGTTGTTGTTGTTGGTCTTGTAAGACGACAAGCTGGCAGAATCGTTAGCACGCTGGACAAAATGCTTAGCTGTATTTCGCCCGTCACTACAGTCTGAGTTCAAGTTTCGTCGAAGTTGATTTTTGCCTTTCATCCTTTCGGGGCCGGTAAACAAAATACCCCTTGAGCACTGGGGTCGGTGTAATCGACTCATCTCCTCTCCCAAAATTTCAGGCCTTGGGCCTGTAGCAGAAAGGATCATCATCATCATCATCATCATCATCATCATCATCACCATCATCATCATCATCACCATCATCATCACCATCATCATCATCATCATCGTCACCATCATCATCACCACCATCATCATCATCATCATCATCATCATCATCATCATCATCATCATCACCATCATCATCATCATCATCATCATCATCATCATCATCATCACCATCATCATCATCATCATCATCATCATCATCATCACCATCTATGTTCTTACTAAAGCTGTTTAGAATTCAAAATCTTGAACACATTTTCCTTACATTTACAGAAGCAATGAAGAAGACCTAGTCAAAGCTACGTTTTACCCTCGTTTACAAGATATGTTACCCGAAACGGATGTTCTTGTGATTGCTTGTCCTTGCACAGAACAAACGATTAACTTGATTAGTACAGAAGAATTCCGGTTGATGAAGAAAACCTCACTTTTGGTAAACATTGGTCGAGGTAAGATAACACATCACTTGTGAAACATTTCAAGACATAGCTATGTTTAAACATTTAAACTTTAAAAATTATTGAGTCGGTAAATGAATGTTTCTGTTTTTGATCTATACATTTATGTCTAAAAACGTGGTGTCATTTGTTAAATTTCTGTACAGAAATATCGGCGCAGGAGTGGCTGTGTGGTAAGTAGCTTGCTAACCAACCACATGGTTCCGGGTTCAGTCCCACTGCGTGGCACCTTGGGCAAGTGTCTTCTGCTATAGCCTCGGGCTGACCAAAGCCTTGTGAGTGAATTTGGTAGACGGAAACTGAAAGAAGCCTGTCGTATATGTATGTATGTATGTATGTATGTATGTATGTATGTATGTATGTATGTGTGTGTATGTGTTTGTGTCTGAGTTTGTCTCCCTAGCATTGCTTGACAACCGATGATGGTTGTGTTTACGTCTCCGTCACTTAGCGGTTCGGCAAAAGAGACCGATAGAATAAGTACTGGGCTTACAAAGAATAAGTTCCGGAGTCGATTTGCTCGACTAAAGGCGGTGCTCCGGCATGGCCGCAGTTAAATGACTGAAACAAGTTAAAGAGTAAAAGAGAAAAAGAGCTCTTTTGTAAGTCGGTCGAGGTGAGAGAAAACTTTATACATGAAACTTTCCAACTCATGGCTGTCTGAATTAATAAATTCAGATTGCCAGTTCAAAAGTCAGCGGTTTATAATGCGACATTGTAGTTGTATTAATGGCTAAATTGTTTAACTCTCGAATGATGTTCACTGTTATTAATAATAAAGTCGTAGGAGTGGCTGTGTGGTAAGTAGCTTGCTTACCAACCACATAGTCCCGGGTTCAGTCCCACTGCGTGGCACCTTGGACAAGTGTCTTCTACTATAGCCTCGGGCCGACCAAAGCCTTGTAAGTGGATTTGGTAGGCGGAAACTGAAAGAAGCCCGTCGTATATATGTATATATATGCATGTGTGTGTATATGTTTATGTGTCTGTGTTTGTCCCCACAACATTACTTGACAACTGAAGCTGGTGTGTTTACGTTCCCGTAACTTAGCGGTTCGGCAAAAGAAACCGATAGAATAAGTACTAGGCTTACAAAGAATAAGTCCCGGGGTCGATTTGCTCGACTGAAGGCGGTGCTCCAGCATGGCCGCAGTCAAATGACTGAAACAAGGAAAAGAGTAAAGAGAGAGGGTATACCCACTACACACATTTTTCTCTCTCTTTGTTTCTCTCCTTGTTTCTTTCTGTGTCCCTTTCTGTAGAAGAGCGTAGGCTTGAAAGGTAAAAGACTTTTTCTATTCCTGAGCGTTATACTAATATACATCTGTTTGCTTTGTACACCACCTGTCTTCGTCTTTTGTTTTTTTCATATACTCTCCATATATATATTATATATATATATATATATATATATATATATATATATATATATATATATATATATATATAGGGAGATGTACTCGCATAGCAAGTGATTTGATCTGAGATCGTATGCTGAAACGAAAACAATTGCAGCGTGGAAGGTGTTTGTAAGCCATTTAAGAACACACAAAAGCCGTACGATCCACTTCAACATTTAAGTTTAATTTGTCAAAATATTTTCGTCGCTAAAATCCGCGACCTGTTTACTGACATCTCATCTGAGATGCAGCACGGATTTTGTCAGTGAAGAGGTCGCGGATTTTAGCGACGAAAATATTTTGACAAATTAAACTTAAATGTTGAAGTGAATCGTACGGCTTTTGTGTGTTTCTTAAATGGCTTACAAACACCTTCCACGCTGCAATTGTTTATATATATATATATATATGAAGAAAACATTTTCGCACGTACATCTAGCTGTTCTTTCACCATTTTTCCTTTTGTTTTTCTCCTTTCTTGCCACAGGGAAGATAGTTGACACCGACGCCCTTGTGAAAGCTCTTCAGACAAATGAAATTCAGAGTGCTGCCTTGGATGTC
>NC_043014.1:11110201-11112701 GCF_006345805.1 Octopus sinensis | reverse complement strand
GGATGAGTAGAGAGAGAAGGGGACAGATCAAGTAAAAGTGAGAGAGAGAGAGAGACAAACAAAGAGTCGTACCAGTTATTAAGAATATGTGCTCACATTAATGTTAAGAGGGTACGTGGCGCCTGGAATATATGTTAAGGTATGTAGAAAAATACAACATGGACAAGAACGTATAACTCTTAGAAGACGATACAATAAACACGGACAGGACATTCGAAACCCTCAGTCTTCAGTCAAGAACCGGATCATCAAATATATATATATACATGCGTATAATAGAGATAACCATTAAGTGGACATCCGATATGCTAGAAGAAGATCACCTACGATATAATTAGTTAGGTGATCTATTTCTAGCATATTGGATGTCCACTTAGTGGTTATCCCTATTATACGCATGTATTACAATTTTTTCTGAATTTTCAGATATTTCTATATGCTAGGCTACTGGAGCACCGCCTTTAGTCGAGCAACTCGACCCCAGCACTTATTCATTGTAAGCCTAGTACTTATTGCATCGGGCTCTTTTGCAGAACCGCTAAGTTACGGGGACGTAAACACACCAGCATCGGTTGTCAAGTGATGTTGGAGGGAACAAACACAGACACACAAACATATACACACATACATACATATTCAGCGGTGGTGCCCCAGCATGGCCGAAGCCTTCGGGCTAAAACATTTTAAAGGATTTATATACGACATGCTCCTTTCAGTTTCCGTCTACCAAATCCACTCACAAGTCTTTGGTCGGCCCGAGGCTATAGTAGAAGACACTTTCTCAAGGTGCCCCATAGTGGGACTGAACCCGGAACCATGTGGTTAGTAGGCAAGCTACTTACCACATAGCCACTCCTACACCTACTAAACATTATCTATTGAATATAACTGATATTCAAGGTCACACGTCAGAATTATAACTATACAGCATTAACATAAACATTACATTCTCCGAGCCATTTGTCACGTCTACTAGTTCAGAAGCTTCTCGACGTATATCGGTTGACTTATTATTTTCATTCTCACCGAAATGTTCTGTGGTCAGCGAAGCAGTAAAAGAGCAACAGCATTTGAAGTTGCAAAAATACTGAAATGTCAATGTAATCTTTTTTCATGGTTGATTGAATAAATACTTTGAAAGAGAAATGAAACTCTTATCGTTACAACATGACGTACATTAAAACTACGGACTTCAGATCTGAAGGTGAACTTGCATTGTTGATCTTTGCTGGTGTTAATGCTAGCTTTCGTATTATATGAAATATGGCCAGTTGGTAACGAGTCGAAGGTCGAGCCAGCATGGGAACAAACTAGTCTTATGAGATGAGCGCACTTTTCTCTTCGCTCTTTTACTCCACATGGGCTCAACTCTCCTCCCCACTTCATCTAACACCCTCCTCTCTTCCTCTCACACCTACTACCTCCCTTCACTCCCACCCACCCACTTCTCCTCTCCTTTCTTGCACTGACATCTACATCCTCCCTTCACTCCTACCCACTTTCTCCCTTCCACCCTCGCCTCCTCCACATCACACACCACCATACTACACCACGCCACATCACACCCTCGCACACACTAGCACCTACACCATCATCCACACACCTACACATGCACACACGCACACGTCAAGGTCATCAGCCCCTATTCACACGCACATACACTCTCTGACATACACAAGCACGTACACCTTTGTTTTGAGATCACCACTACTTTTTATCTCCCCTTCTTCCAAGCTCTCCTGTCTGATCACACCTGTCCGGCATTCGCCATGATTGATCGCTAACAATCATTGCTTACATATATATAATATATATATATATATAATATATATAGTAATGGTTGTTAGCCTCTCAACGTGGTTGATCCGTTTAGAACTCTGTTACTACTATCTTTAACCCCAGGAGGACATCTCCAGCTGGTTAACAACACACTGTCTGTGTCCGTTATATTGCAAGCAAGGGAACAAATAACTCCCATTCAGCGTTGACATATATTTGTGTGTGCGTGTGTGTGCGTGTGTGTGTGTGTGTGTGTGTGTGGTGTGTGTGTGTGTGTGTGTGTGTGTGTGCATACATATCTGGATATGTATGCCTACGAGTAAAAATCTGTTATGTCACAGCCAAAAGTTTATAACTTGTGGAGAAATACAATATACTATATATCTGAATGCATTATATATTATACAAAAATGAGGTTATATATGTGTGTGTATGTGAGTGAGTATGGATATGTATATATGTATATATACATGTATATGTATATGTATCGATATGTATGTGTGTGTATGTACGTGGAGGTTTTTGAACCTCTTGGCCAAAAAACGTTTGTCTAGCAAAATCTAAACAAAGTAGGCCATCGCATTGGTAGTGAGAGATACCTCGTTTTATCGTCTTTTTGTTGTTTTTTTTTTTTTGAAATAATACTCCATACTTTCAAAGCTTGCTTGTCGATGCAAGTAGAACCAGTCCCAGTAACATAAAAAAAGAATGGTCCAATTAA
>NC_043014.1:11095201-11105201 GCF_006345805.1 Octopus sinensis | reverse complement strand
ATATATGGGAGGCGGGAGAGAATTCACAAAATACCAAAAGATGAAGACAGATGGTGTAGACAACAAACAGATGTATTAGCATAACGCTCGGGAAGTGAAAAAGTCTTTAACGTTTTGAGCCAACGCTCTTCCACAGAAAGGAACACAGAAAGAAACAAGGAGAGAAAATAAAGAATGTGTAGTGGCTAGCGATCTATCATGGCGAATCATATCTATATATATATATATATATTATATATATATATATATATATATATAGATATATATATATATATATATATATATATATACGCACTAAATTCTTTACAAAGACATACTAATGAAACAGATAAGCGTTATTCTTATTAGTGATTTCAATATATATATATATATATATATATATATATATATATATATATATATATATCACATAACCAAGTAGCCAGGAGTGGACTGAGCCGTCGGTCAATCGGGCTCTGCCTGAGGACCCAGAGCTCTGAGGGGCCTGGTAAACAGTTATGCCCGAAGGCCCTTAATACTCTCAGTCCGCCCCTGCAAGTAGCTGTTACTTACCATATCTTTTCTGAATTTCTGTTACATCCTCTGAATGGAGTTTCAAGTTTGGTACGAAACCAGCATAGTACGGCTTCATCACTGAGTCTTTGTTTCCCGAATGGGGTAGACCAAGGGCATGACCAAATTCATGTGTAGCTATGTAGTATAAATCAGCTCCTTTTCCACCATCTATTCTCCATGCTTCGTCATCATCAAAGTGAGTATCACCGCCAATTGGACGGGGAATGGGGAAAAAGGCGTGGGCTAAGACTCCATCTAAAAACATAAATTTATAAAATTAGTCATTGGAATTACTTTTTAGCTTCACTGAATTCCTTTAAACGTTTAAATACAAAAATGTATACTATTATGTGTAGGTGCAAGTGTGGTTGGGTGGTAAGAAGCTTGCTTACCAACCACGTAATTCCGGGTTCAGTCCCACTGCGTGGTGCCTTGGGCGAGTGTCTTCTACAATAGCCCCGGACTGAGCAAAGCCTTCTGAGTGGATCTGGTTAATGGAAACTGAAAGAAGCCTATCATATATATATATGTGTGTGTGTGTATTTATGTGTTTTTGTGTGTGTCCCCCGATGCTGGTTTGTTTACGTCCCCGTTACTTAACGATTCGGCAAAACAGAACGATTGAATAAGTACTACACAGAATAAGTTTTGGGGTCGATTTTTCGACTAAAAGCCTTTTAAGGCGATGTTCCAGCATGGCCGCGGTCAAATGACTGAAACAAGTGAAAGAATAATCTTTTATAGGCGCAGGAGTGGCTGTGTGGTAAGTAGCTTGCTTACCAACCACATGGTCATGGGTTCAGCCATGACCATGGGTTCAGCCGTGGCACTTTGGCCAAGTGTCTTCTACTATAGCCTCGAGCTGACCAAAGCCTTGTGAGTGGATTTGGTAGACGGAAACTGAAAGAAGCCCGTCGTATATATGTATATATATATATATGTGTGTTTGTGGGGGGGTATATGTTTGTGTGTCAGTGTTTGTACCCTCTCCAACATCGCTTGACAACCGATGCTGGTGTGTTTACGTCCCCGTAACTTAGCGGTTCGGCAAAATAAACCGATAGAATAAGTACTAGGCTTACAAAGAATAAGTCCTGGGGTCGATTTGCTCGACTAAAGGCGGTGCTCCAGCATGGCCACAGTCAAATGACTGAAACAAATAAGAGTAAAAATTGTGTATATATGCGTATATATATATATATATATATATATATATATATACGAGCAAAACGCCCCACCCCTAATGGACGGTGCTGAATCATATCTGCTGAATAAAAAGCAATCAGTGTTTTCTTTTCATTAAAAAAATAATTAAGTATGCCTTTATTTCAATAAAATTTTTGGTTTTGTTAAAGCAAAAAAACACTTCTTGAGAAACCAAATAGTCTTTCCTTCCTTCATGCCAAGTTTGAAGGAAATATCTCTTTTGCATCTTACTTTTTTGGTCTCTTAAATATACTGCATTTTGTGGCATTTTTTCAAGCCATCCGGCTTTTTTTGCGCAAACTGTACGTGCATTTTTCTCACGCATGCATAGTATCGATCGCAACAGCTGACGTACTTGCGCGTACAGATGCACATTCCCACGGCTTTATCGCTCGCATTTTCACCTGGAATCGACTTTTGTAATTTTTTTCAAGACTTATACACGTCCTGATATCGTCGGTATCTACATATCAAATTTTAGCGCAATCGGATGGAGGATGCCCGAGATCCTAGAAGACACACAGAGACAGACAGAACGGATTTTATATAATAGATTTATAATAATAGATATTTACTTACATTTTCCGTCAAAATGATATCCATCTCCGTGCGCTCCTTTTCTGAACTGTATCTCAATTGTACCAGAAGTCTTATCTTCTACAAAGTTCAATTTACTAGACTCTGCCCATAATTTGAAGGCGTTACTTACTGCCGTTCTGAAAAATGTAATATATTATGTTAATTATAAACGTGTTACTAGGCGCATGGCTCAGTGGTTAGAGCGTCGAGCTTACGATCGTGAGGTTGTGAGCTCGAATCCCGGACCGGGCTGCGTGTTGTGTTCTCGAGCAAGGCACTTTATTTCACGTTGCTCCAGTTCACTCAGCTGTAGAAATGAGTTGCGACGTCACTGGTGCCAAGCTGTATTGACCTTTGTCTTTCCCTTGGATAACATCAGTGGCGTTTAGAGGGGGGGGGCTGGCATGCATGCATGGGTGACTGCTGGTCTTCCATAAACAACCTTGCCCGGACTTGTGTCTAGGAGGGTAACTTTCTAGGTGCAATCCCATGGTCATTCATGACCGAAGGGGGTCTTTACCCTACTAGTTCAAACATGCTTGAAGCATATTAAAACCCATAAGAAAGACAGTCAATCTATTTTATCATGAAGAACATTTCTCGTCGTAAAATTTTCTATGTGAGAAATTTTCTCTGTGACAAAATGCAGTGAATATCTTACAGGGATCTTTTCGGTTTGAACGGCAGTTTTTTCTAGTGGTGTCATATGAAATGTTCACCCATAATTATGACCCTAGTATCGATCTATTGCATTTCAATCTGTTTTAGGGTTAGGGTTAGTTAGGGTTAGGGTTAGGGGTGAGGGGTGAGGGGAAGGGTATTTTTTTTTCCTCACAAATGTAAATAAACCCAATCTGTTTCTTAAACGAGGGACATATTCATACGGCACAGAATGTTTTCACCTCAATAGACGTCATTGATTGGTTGAAATTGCAGAAATTGAAGAAAAAAAACAACAAATATCTTACAAACTATAGAATTTTCTCAATAAAGTCAAGAGAAAAAGATGTTTTATAAACACATTCTACCAGTATACGAAGTTTAAAAGTGTGTAGTTACGTGGAAATTATTTTTAAAAACTACCGTTCAAACTGAAAAGATCCATCTTACAGATTCGAATATACCTGAAGCATATTTGAACTTGTAACAAGTTTATATTTATAAAGATCACTGCTTAGCAATGCTGTCGTCCCGTTTCACATTAATTGTTTTACGTCATAAGAATTTAGGAAGAAGTAATTATTTTTTGGGGTACGGGGAAGCTTGAAACATATAAGGCTATATAAATAATAGCCTGTAAATATTGCGTAAAAGAAGGACATTTGGACAGAAAAAGTTGACATCTTCTGAAAACATGACAGACGTCTTACCATTGGACGAAACAGTCCAAATTTCTGTCTGTTTTAGAAACTCACTTCTTACCAGCGAGAATTGTGCGCCGTTGACGTCATAAGAATCTAGAAACTTTGAGAGAATGTGAAATAATTCTTTTATGGAACAGTGAAACACAAAGCATAGAAATCTATAAATAATTGCGTGTAAGTATTGGATTTAAAACAAACATTTCTAATTGAAAAAGTCAACGGCGTAGGAGTGGCTGTGTGGTAAGTAGCTTGCTTACGAACCGCGTGGTTCCGGGTTCAGTCCCACTGCATGGCACCTTGGGCAAGTGTCTTCTATTATAGCCTCAGGCTATATGTGTGCATATATATATATATGTGTGTGTGTGTGTGTGATAAGAATTTTTCGAGAAACACAAAACAGTAATATACATGTGTGTGGCGCGGGGGTGCGTACGTATGTATGTGCAATATGTAACTGTATTCTTTTCTATACACTCCATGGGTTTCAGAAACGTTAGAAAATTTACTCTGGAATTTTGTGCAATATAACCGATCGAATAACGTAATGTATTTCTTGTCAGATGTAGTTAGGAAAAAGAAAATGAGATATTATTATAGGAATACAAACCTGACATCACTCTCAGATAATTTTTGTGAGAACTTTATGAATTTATATGTCAGTCGAGTTATATTCCATTTCGCAACTGCAAAAGAAAATCGTGTAGTTTTTAAGCAAGGTAACTTATGTATAAACATTATTACAGACTTTGTGCCTAGACTCACCGATGGTCAATGTTTGGTAATGAGTATGATCGAGAATACAAGCGGCCAAAATGGGGTCCCTTCGAAGGATCTCTGGGGTAACGTTATTCGACAGGGTGGGTAACTCGGAGATCAAGGAGTCTCTTCTGGTCGTGCCGCTACTTCTCCGCCACGGAGGGATGATTACAGATCCGCTATTGCAGACATGTGCTTAGAATATCATGGGAAAGAATTCTTCAAGGAATTCTTCAAGCCGCGCCAACCAGCAGGAGACCTAGTGGTTGACCAAGAACGAGATAGTTGAATAATATTCATAGCCTCGTTTGGTCAGGCTTGAGAATCCAAACTAGAAAGTGTAACGATGATTGCTTGTGATTAAAGGCGGCGAGCTGGCAGAAACGTTAGCATACCGGGCGAAATGCCTAGCGGTATTTCGTCTGTCGTTCAAATTCCACTGAGGTCAACTTTGCCTTTCATCCTTTCGGCGTCGATTAAATAAGTACCAGTTACGCACTGGAGTCGATATAATCGACTTAATCCCCTTCTCTGTCCTTGTTTGTCCCCTCTATGTTTAGCCCCTTGTGGGTAATAAAGAAATAAGAAGCGTTAGCGCTCCGGGGACGAGGGGCACTTAGCGGCATTTTGTCCGTTTTTACGTTTTGAATACAAATTCCGAAGATTTCGACTTTACCTTTCCTCCTTTCAGGATCAATAAAAATAAATACCAGCTGAGTACTGGGGTCAATATAATGATTATCCCCCCCCCCAGTTGTTGTCCTTGTGCCAAAATTTGAAACAAAATCAATGCGGATTTTAAGAGGTTCCGAACAATGTGGACCAGAAAATCGGGTGCTATACCTGCACTTATATATAATGACACTGAAAAACAACTTGCCTTTTGTATTTTCTGGGTCCATAACATCAGAGACACCACAACGAGGCATTGACATAACCTTCAATGTAGCTTGGTCAGCTTGCCCCGTGATGTTAAGTTGAAGAAAACCTTGAAACTTCCTGAAATCGAAGAATATATATTGGTCAAATGCGGTTTTTCCAATAGCATGTACTAGAAGTCGGAGGGGGTGGAATAAACTACCTGCATCAAATTGCTATAAAAGCAGGTAGTAATTTTACCTTGTGCTTATTCTTAGTGCAAGTTTTGAAGAGTGCAGTTCGATTTTAAGAGTTATTTTTTCAAAGCTATAATGGAAGTGACAAAGGAGCATTCTCGGTATATTTTGCTTTATGAGTTCAATGAAGGCAACAACTCAACGGAAAGTGTGAGGAATATTAATGCAGTATATGGGAACCGGACGATAAGCGCAAGTCAGTGTCAACGGTGGTTCCAGAAATTCCGAGCCAGAAACTACAGCCTGCAAACCTGGTGGAACAAAATCCCATCGTAACTGTTGAGGAACTAGCAGAGAAGCTTCGATTTGGTCATTCAACCATTCATCAAGTGAACGTGTGTTCTTCTTTGCTGTCATATCTCACGAATGAACCTTTTTTGGACCGAAGAGTGACGGGTGAGGAGAAATGGGTTCTTTGTAAAAATGTCAAGTGCCGAAGATAGTGAGTAGGGAAAGGAGAACAATCGGTACCCCAGGCTAAAGAAGGTCTTCACCCACGTCAGGTGTTATCTGTTTGGTGGGATATGAAAGGTTTAGTCCACTTTGAACTTTTAAACCCAAACCAAACGATAACGAAAGAGATCTACTGCGAGCAGCTTAAGTCAGCACTAGGAGAAAAAGGTCCATCTTTGGTTTCACGACGAAAGGTGTTCTTCCATCAGGATAATGCTCAGCCACATGCAGTGAGGATGACATTCCAAAGGCTGGAGCAGTTTGAGTGGGAAACGATGCCCTCCTCACTATATTCGCCGGACATTGCCACATCTCATTACCATTTATTCCGCTGTCTTCAAAATCATTTGGACGGTGAAGATATGAATTCTGTAGGCAAAGTCAGAACAGTACTGGAGGAGTATTTTCCCCAAGAACAAGTGAATTTTGGAAAAGGGGCCTTGCAAATCTACCAGATAGATGGAAGAGCATTGTCGAAAATGAAGGAGAGTATATTTTAGATTAAAAAAGAACTGTTTATCTTAATTTTGAAAATTTTTGAAAAAGCCGCATTATTTATGGGATGACCCAAAATTAGTAAAGGTGAGAAAAGGAGCATAAAGCTAACCTATAAGCTCAGAAGTGACTGTATGTTAAGAAGCTTGCTTCTTAAACCAAATTGTTCCGGGTTCAGTCCTACTGCGTGGTACCTTGGGCAAGTATTTTCTGTTATAGCCTCGGACAAATATACGACCATCCCCAAATTTAACAATAACAATTTCTTTTTAAATTTTATTTCATAGGTTTAATGTATTTAATTTATTTAAATTTAATCTATTTAAATCTATTTTACAAAAAAAAAACAGCATTTGGAAGCTAGCAGTTTTAACATGATATCTGTCTATGAAAACATGACATGTTACTATGGAAACAGGTACCAATATGTCTGTGATTTTGATTGGCATAAGCAGGTTATACCTTGGCTTGTTACTACGGAAACAGGCAACAATATATCTGTGGCTTTCGATTGGTTAAAATTACCCAAAATGTGCAAACTTTAAAAGATATTTATTTATTTATTTATTTATTTATTTATAGCAAAAATGAGTTTCATTTCCATAATTAGCATACAAAACTACATCAACACATCAACTTTGAAATCAATTGGAACAAAATTAAAAAAATTAAGGTACTGAAATGCGTGAGTCAAACAGAGAAGAACCAAAATAAGTATTTTAAAAAATGAAATAAAACAAAAAAAGAATAACAAATTTTAAAAAAACATTCTAGACGTAAAAAAAAAAAATAAAAGATCAAAAGATTAGAAAATTAATAGAAAAAAGACTGGCGAAAAAAACCAAGGAATATAACTATGACAGCAAAATAGATATGACCTTAAGAGCTGGAGCAGCGTGTGTGTGTATGTATGTGTATGTCCTTGGTTTGGTTTGGTTTGGTTTGTTTATATATATTTTAAATGTAAAGAACAAGCCGTGTCCAAGGTTAACTATAGCCATATAATCTTAACATAACATTGCCAATGATATTTTCTCACGTCTGCTAGCTCAAGAATGATCTTGAAGTATACTGGCTGACTTCTTATTACTTTCATTTTCGCCATATTGTTCAGTGAACAATAAGGCAGTAAAACAGCAACAGCATTTCGACATGCAAGGACATTAAAAGGTCAATGCGGATTATTTCTTCCATGGTCGGTGAAGTGAAAATATTTAACAATACAAACGAAGCTATAAATATTATCCTACTATGACGAACGGAAAGCTTCGGCTCTGAAGGTGAACTTGTTATGTTAACCTTTACTGGTTTATAAACCTTACAACAGTCTGGGCAGTTTCTAATCAACAGGACAAATAAATTGGTTAACCTTCAAAAGGCCATATGTTTCGTGTTCGATTCTTCGCTCAATATCAATGAAATATTTTAATTTTATACTTGTTTCAATTATTGGTCTACGTCTAAAATTGCGAATTAATTCGTCAACCGGCAGTTTAGCTTAATGGTAAAGCACTTGGCCGGAGTCTTCAATGGATGTGGGTTCAAATCCTAAGGTACTTTTATACAATGAAATAATTTAAGTAATCTTCCTTACTTGAGAGCGTCGGTCATTTCTCCTAAGGATGCAGAACCATAAGGTCTTTCAGTCAAATAGCCGTAGCGTTTCAAATAGCCCTGTAGAAAATAAAAGATAAATTAAATTAAAACGATTACCAATGTACATAATATTCCTTTCTTTCATTTTCACTCGCTTTCTTTCTTCTTTCTCACCGCCACCCACCACGCTTCTCACTCTCTCTGAATTACATTATCTTCGGCTTTAGAGTCTGACGAAACATCCATGGATCTAAGCCCTTTGTGGATGCGAAACCATTGGTCACAGCTTTATACTTTAGATTGTGCTTCTTTTTCGGATATAGGTGCAGGAGTGGCTGTGTGGTAAGTAGCTTGTTTACCAGCCACATGGTTCCGGGTTCAGTCCCACTGCGTGGCATCTTGGGCAAGTGTCTTCTACTATCGCCTCGGGCCGACCAAAGCCTTGTGAGTGGATTTGGTAGACGGAAACTGAAAGAAGCCCGTCGTATATATGTATATATATATATATGTGTGTGTGTGTTTGTGTGTCTGTGTTTGTCCACCCAACATCGCTTGACAATCGATGCTGGTGTGTTTACATCACCGTAACTTAGCAGTTCGGCAAAAGAGACCGATAGAATAAGTACTGGGCTTACAAAGAATAAGTTCCGGTGTCGAGTTGCTCGATTAAAGGCGGTGCTCCAGCATGGCCGCAGTCAAATGACTGAAACAAGTAAAATAGTAAAGAGTAAAGAGGATACATTAACAATTATATACATACATACAACGTTTTGTTCAGTCATTTAATTGGCGGCTTTTACAGAGACCTGGAGCACTATGTTCAGATTAGACGAAGGAAATGGAGATAGATCGGACACACACTGCGGAAAGAACCCTCAAATATGACACGACAAGCACTTGACTGGAACCCGCCGGGATAAAAGAGGAAGCGAGGACGCCCGAAACAGGCATGGAAGCGGAGCATTTTGGACGAGCTCAGGACCACCGGCCTGACATGGGAAGCAGCCAAGAAACACGTCAATGACCGCAAAAAGTGGAAAACAACTGTTGAGGCCCTATGCTCCACGAGGGGCAAAAAAGGATTAAGAAGAAGAAGCGCTATCATAGAATGTTGTCTCTGTGTGGTTGTTCAACTTTCAAGAAACAACATCCCAATATCCCTCAAATCATACCCTTCCACCTCCAAGATGAACAGGGTAGATCTGACAAGAAGACCCTTGGTCATATGTCTGCTCAAACGGGAGATAAGCTTGGACTAAACAACAACAGCAATAGCAACAGCGCAATGGCTCAGTGGTTAGGGCAGCGGACTCGCGGTCGGAAGATCGCGGTTTCGATTCCCAGACCGGGCGTTGTGTGTATTTATTGAGTGAAAAACACCTAAAGCTCCACGAGGCTACGGCAGGGTGCGGTGGCGACCCCTGTTGTACTCTTTCGCTCCAACTTTCTCTCACTCTTTCTTCCTGTTTCTTGTCCCAGACTTCCTACGCAACCGCTGATCCTGGATGCGCATTTATCCATCCGTCGATGCTCTCGGTGTCGGGGGTTGACTTGCTTTCTCTTCTGCGGGTCTTACGAATAGCAAAAGGACCACGTTTCGGACTTCTCCCACTACTGGGACGAAGACCGCTTCGCTCAACAAACAAACAAACAGCAACAGCAAACCTAGATAGCCGTAAACATTGCAGAAAGGTAGCTGACACAAAAACTACCAGATTTATCTGTATCATATTCTGACATGCGTCTCTCTTGATAGACAACAGAATTTTTGCACCATTAGTTAGTAACTGAAGTGGTCTCTTCAAAGTGCAACACCGCGATCGGTGTGTTTATATCCCCGAAACTTAACGGTTCGGCAAAGCACACTCGATTAGAGTAACT
>NC_043014.1:10962701-11090201 GCF_006345805.1 Octopus sinensis | reverse complement strand
CACCACCATCGGTTGTCGAGCAATGTTGGGGAGACAAACACAGACGCACAAACATATACATACAAATAAATACATACATACACACATACATACATACATACATACATACATACTACATACATACATACATACATACATACATACATACATACATACATACATACATACATATATACGACGGGCTTCTTTCAGTTTCTGTCTGCCAAATCTATTCACAAGGCTTTGGTCGGCTTGAGGTTATAGTAGAAGACATTTGCCCAAGGTGCCACGCAGTGGGACTGAACCCGGAACCATGTGGTTGATAAGCAAGCTACTTACTACATAGCCACTCCTGCGCCTATGTTGATAATACACAGTAAGGAGTTTTTAGAAACTTAAAAGAAGCTTTAAATAATTGTGCTCATAAAATGAGGGCTAGAAAGAAACCCCTTAATGCACATTTCGACTTCAGATGAGAAACAGACTGGGTCCATACACGGGAATCTCTTTAGTATAATTTTGTGTTAGACGACGTCGAAGTCTTTTTTGATGTTCATCCATCAATCCATCCATCCATCTACCCATTTTCACCACTCATTATTCTTGGGTGGGTCGTAGGGTTAGAGACCTCGAACTCAAGCACTTCCTGCATTTAAAAAAAATTTTTTTAATTATTTTTTCAATATTTAAAAAAATATTTTTAAAAAGTCTTTTAATTCCCTCATACAAGGACATCCAAAGTTCATAAGTAAACAGACTGCCACAGGTCAAATTCACATACATCTTTAAAAAAGTCTTTTATTCCCCTCACACAAGTACATCCAAAAGTTCATAATAAGCAGACTTCACAGGTCAAATTCAACATTCACATATATCTATGGCCATTTCGGGAGCTCACCACCGCAGATTAATTGACACTAAAGTGCATCACGGCGATGACCCCCTCACCAGGATATACAGGCAACAAGAAATACGCACAGATAAATTTTTTTTATAAAAAGCTTATATAACCTAAAAGAACAACCCATCAGCGGACCAGTCCAAATTTTCTAAAAATAAAAAAAATGTCTATTGCTAAACATAGTTAACAGAAATTCAACCTCACCGGTTTCAAATCCCCGTAACGCTAAACAATTTTTATTACATCTATTTTATTTCTATACACTTTCAAAAAGGTGGACGAAAACCTATGGTTGCAAAAAGGAATCACTTCAGTGAATCTATTCAAAGTTTTGGGCCCAAAAGACTTCAGGATGGCAAGAGATTCTTTTACACACATCTTGCATTTATTTATATTTACTCTGAAGTAAGGGGCTCTCGAAATAACGGACCATTCCAGAGAATAACTCTTATTATTCCTCTTTGGAGGAATAATATAAGAAACAAGTGTGGTAGAGCTACAGTATTTTTCATTTGAAAACGAGCTCAAATGGGCCCTATACCTAGCCTTAAAATTTACTGTACTTCCTATATAAAACTTATCTAAATTATCCCCATCCTTAACAACGCATTTATAAATTGCATTAGTAATTAGACAGAACCCATCAAGGGGACAAAATGCAGGATTTCTACAGTAGAAATAAAGTAAGGGATGGCCCTGGAAAATCATGTAATTGTAGAAACCCTGCATTATGGCCCCTTGATGGGTTCTGTTTACTTTCTAATGCAATTTTTAAATGCGTTGTTAAGGATGAAGATAATTTAGATAAGTTTTACATAGGTAGTACAGTAAATTTTAAGGCTAGGTATAGGGAACACATGAGCCCGTTTTCAAATGAAAATGAAAATTACTGTAGCCCTACCACATTTGCATCTTATATACACGATCTAAAGTGAATAATAAGAGTTATTCTCTGGAATGGTCCGTTATTTCGAGAGCCCTTTACTTCAGAGTAAATATAAATAAGTACAAGTTGTGTATAAATGAATCCCTTGCAATCCTTAAGTCTTCTGGGCCAAAAATTTTTAATAGATTCACTGAGGTGATCCCTTTTGGCAACCATAGGTTTTCGTCCACTTTTTTGAAAGTGTATAGAAATAAAAGTAGATGTAATAAAATTGTTTTTAGCGTTACGGGGATTTGAAACTGGCGAGGTTGAATTTCTGTTAACTACAGCCACCTGAGTGTTTAGCTATAGACTTTTTTTTTCTTTTTAGAAAATTTGGACTGGTCCGCTGATGGGTTGTTCTTTTAAGTTATATAAGCTTTTCATTAAAAACATTTTGATCTGTGTGTGTTTCTTGTTTCCTGTTTATCCTGATGAGGGGGGTCATTGGTGTACATAAACTGCAGTGGTGAGCTCCTGAAATGGCCATAGATATATGTGAATGTTGAATTTGACCTGTGAAGTCTGCTTATTATGAACTTTTGGACGTACTTGTGTGAGGGGAATAAAATACTTTTTTCAAATATTTTTTTAATAATTTAAAAAAAAAATTTTTATATTTTAATCGTCTGATAAAACTTTTTTAGTCGGTGGACATTTATTTATTTTATTTTATTTTATTTTATTTTATTTTATTTTATTCTATTTTATTTTTACCTTTACTGATTTTATATTTGTCTATTATGTTTTTTGGTAGTTTATGAGTTTTTAGCCGTTTATATTTAACTTTTTTGATTGGCCGTTCTATTTGTATTTTTTCGATTGTATATTTTTACCTTCTGTGACTTTATGTACATGTATTATTTTTATGTGTCTGGGAACCATGGTGATTTTTATATATGATTAAATCTCCGAGGAGTGGTGTTGTATATAAAGTTGTTGACCCAAATTTAATGCTTGCTTATAACCAATGCTTCTTTATATCTATATATATAAAAGTGAAGTGGTGTGAGTGTCTGTCTCCTACGATTTAGATTCCTAACTACTCCCACATTTTGCGGTGCAGTTTAACCAAATTCGGTTATCTTATAGTCGTGATTCATATCGAGCCCGTCTGGGTATTAGCGCGCGTCTACGATGAGTCTACAATTTTAAAAATAATTTACCATAATTTTTTTTCCATTTTAACGCATATTTTTTTAATAAAGGGAAGGCGGCGGAGTTGGCGTCCATGCTCACACCTGCACCTGTGTTGCTTCTCCCCCTTCTTCCCTCCCTCGTGAAGCTGTGGGGAAGGGAGTGTAAGGAAATCAACGTCGTAAAGCGTTGTTAAGGAGACCAGCGTTCTTTTAGAATAACGACTTCATGGCTTGAAGTCGCCAAAACAGAAATCGCTAAAAAAGCTGAAACAGATCCACAAAAACGGCAAAAACCGCCACACAGGGCAGGTTTCCTGTGCAAACAATTTGCACAACCGAATGTTTTAGTTGTTGCACAAATCTTTATATATAAAAGTCAAGTTGTGTGTCTGTCTCCTACGATTTAGATTCCTAACTACTCCCACATTTTGCGGTGCAGTTTAACCAAAACCGGGTATCTTATAGTCGTGATTCATATCGAGCCCTTCTGGGTATTAGTGCGCATCTACGATGAGTCTACGATTTTAAAAATAATTTACCATCATTTTTTCCCATTTTGATGCATTTTCTTCGCTATTATATAAGGGAAGTAACTCTCTAAAAATGTCTACGATGAGTCAACGATTTAAAAAAAATTTACTATAATTTTTTTTCCATTTTTAATGCATTTTTTTGCTATTTTTTGGCTATAACTCTCTAAAAATGCTTTATAGTTATTTCCCTTACAAATCCGAGCAACGCCGGGCGATACTGCTAGTCTTTATATATAAAAGTAAAGTTGTGTGTCTGTCTACTCCGATTTAGATTCCTAACTACTCCCACATTTTGCGGTGCAGTTTAACCAAAACCGGGTATGTTATAGTCGTGATTCATATCGAGCCCTTCTGGGTATTAGCGCGCGTCTACGATGAGTCTACGATTTAAAAAAAAATTTACCATCATTTTTTCCCATTTTAATGCATATTTTTTTAAAGGGAAGTAACTCTCTAAAAATGTCTACGATGAATCAACGATTTAAAAAAAAATTTACCATCATATTTTTTCCATTTTTAATGCATTTTTTTGCTATTTTTTGGCTATAACTCTCTAAAAATGCTTTATAGTTATTTCCCTTGCAACCTGAGCAACGCCGGGCGATACTGCTAGTGTATATATATATGTTTCTTTATTACCCACAATGGGCTAAACATAGAGGGGACAAACAAGGACAGACAAACGGATTAACTGCTACTTAATTTATCGACCCCGAAAGGATGAAAGGCAAAGTCGACCTCGGCGGAATTTGAACTCAGAACATAGCGACGGGCGAAATACCGCAAGGCACTTCGCCTGGTTTGCTAACGTCTCTGCCAGCTCGCTTTATATATATATATATATATATATATATATATATATATATACACACACACACACATACATATATAAGTAGGTCGTCAGAGATACAGAAGAACGATTGTGTAAAGATAAAAACACATTAAAACACAATGTAATATGCAGAGATAGTGGGAGAAGAGGATTAAAAAGCTGAAATTGTTCTTTCTTCAAAATATTTTAAAGATTTTATCAAAAATAGAACAACAAAATCTAGTTTAAAAATTTCGATTTGAAACAAATATATGCTCGGGAAATGTATTTCAGAACGCTTGTTTGTTCATTAGTTAACGACAACACCTGCTTATCCTGAAAGATTATCATCGTGAATTAACGTGAAGTTAATTTCTATAGCTTGTTGGTGATTGGAAACCTGTATCGAAAGTACTTATCTCATAGAGTGGACTGTTGCACACCAAATGTCATCTCTCTATATATAAACGGCAAAATGTGTGTGTATATATGTGTGTGTGTGTGTGTGTGTGTGTGTGTGTGTGTGTATGTGCGTGTCCTTTATACAAATCCACAATTTTTCAGTTAGAGGGCTCGCACTTTCTATGGTCATTCAAAATCGCCCAAGAGTGAACGTGCACATCATTACATTTCCCCAGTCACCCCGCAAAGCCATTAAAAAATCAATAGAAGTGACTTTTTTGTGAATTTTCTATCCAAAACCCAATCAAACTGCCTGAAACTTGATACACCAATTGAGTGCCAGCTAGCTGTATGTGATTGGTCGGAGATTTGGACAGTACTCGCGTGTATGTGCGCACGCACGCACGCAGCTGTATATGCATGCACTAGCACTATGACCCAGCGTTGCTAGTATAAATTATACCATTTGTTCGAAATAGGGTGCTAGTAGGCTTGCTGACACCATTGGGGCTTATAATATGAGGTGAAGATTGGGGTTCGAAATATGACGATGGGATCACAAAATGAGGTTATAAAATATGTAAATGAGGGGTTCTAAATGGGAAAATATGGTCAGGTTTGGGTTGCAAAAATGGGAAAATGGGAAAATGGGGGATCTAAAATGATAAAATTTGGTCACAAATTAGAAGGGGTGAAGTGAAGTCATAAAATGGAAGAATAGGTGTCATGTAATGGGAGGAGCCAGATAATGGGAAAACAATGGTCATGAAATGGGATTGTACGAGTCACAAAATGGAAGAATATGAGTCATAAATAGAAAATAGGAGTCAAAAACAGAGAATTGGAATAACCAAGTTCGAAGAACATGTCCTAAAATAGGAGAATAGGAATCACAAATTTGAAGAATAGGAGTCACAAATGGAAGAATAAGATTAACAAAGTGGAAAATAGTATTCTCAAAACAAGAGAACAGGAGTCTTAAAATGGAAGAATATGAGCCCCAAAGGGGGAAAATACAAATCACAAAATAGAAAGTAGGGGTCAAAAATGGGAGATTCGGAGATACGAAGTGGAAAAATAAGAGATTCAAAATGGGAAAACAGAAGTTCAAAAATGAGAGAATGTGAGTCACAAAATGGAAAAAATAGGAGTCAAAAGCTAGAGGCTAAGAGTAACAGAGTAGAAAAACCGGAGTCTCAAAATGGGAGAACATGAGTCCTAAAAGGAGAGAAAAGGAATGACAAAATGAAAAAAATAGGAGTCAAAACGGGAGAAAAGGAGTGACAAAATGGAAAAAATAGGAGTCAAAAGCTAGAGGCTAAGAGTAACAGAGTAGAAAAACCAGAGACTCAAGACGGGAGAACATGAGTCTTAAAAGGAGAGAAAAGGAGTGACAAAATGAAAAAATAGGAGCCAAAAACGGGAGAAAAGGATTGACGAAAAGGACAAATAGGAATCGCAAAACTAGAGATCAGTAGTCCTAAAATAAGAAAATAGGGGTCACTAAACAGGAGTCGGAGATCACAAAGTGCCCCATTTTTACTCAGTGTTTTGGCACCTTGGAAAGATGAGGTATTGTCATCGATGTTGTTGCTTTTGTTCAGTTTCACGTTGGCCTTGATTGAGTAAGTCTACAATTAAAAGCATTCCAGCAATAATCTGCCATACGTGCACACATACACACACACACAAACACGTGGGTACACACACACACACACACAAATGCGCGGGCACACACACACACACACACACACACACACACACACACACACACACACATTAATTACTTATAGTCTTTCAGACGCAGAAAATATGTCTGGATATGGTGATGCTAAAGGATGATACAGCTATAGTTTACAATACCTATTTCTTTATTACCCACAAGGGGCTAAACACAGAGGGGACAAACAAGGACAGACATAGATATTAAGTCGATTACATCGACCCCAGTGCGTAACCGAAAGGATGAAAGGCAAAGTCGACTTCGGCAGAATTTGAACTCAGAACGTAGCGGCAGACGAAATACCACTTAGCATTTTGCCTGGTGTGCTAACGTTTCTGCCAGCTTGCCGCCTTGAGTTTACAATACCATGTGCAAAAGTATGTCCACTCATTTCCAACCAACAAGGCCACCGACCTTGACATTATCCTGTCCATTATCCTCAAACATTGTTCCCCAGTGCCCACATGTGAGTGGACTCATAAAATTCTTCAATCTTTCAGGAATTACTTTGACCCTTGGAAATTCATTTCAGTGAGTCTAATCCACAGCAAAAAAAAAAAAAAAAAAAAAGGCAATAGGTGCAGGAGTGGCTGTGTGGTAAGTAGCTTCATTGAAGAGACTTGGTGTCTCAGTTTGTGTAAGAGGTTTATTGTCTCATTTTTGTGTGATCCTTTTTATAGAGAGACAAAAGAAAATTTGTAATAAACTAAAGTAAGAAGTTTAATACCTCATTTTGTTGTTTTTTTTAAAATAAAGAGTAATGTATTAGAGAAGCAAAAACTCAGCGGGCGTTTTTTATCTTTTCCCATCGATATCATTTTTTCATTTTTTTTTCCATCATTCATCTCTTTGTAATGCTGTCATGGCAAATTTTATGAAATAAAGTAGCTTGCTTACCAAGCACATGGTTCCAGGTTCAGTCCCACTGTGTGGCACCTTGGACAAATGTCTTCTACTATAGCCTCGGGCTGACCAAAGCCTTGTGAGTGGATTTGGTAGACGGAAACTGAAAGAAGCCAGTCGTATATATGTATATATGTGTGTGTGTGTTTGTGTGTATGTGTTTGTCCCTGCAACATCGCTTGGCAACCGATGCTGGTGTGTTTATGTCCCCGTAACTTAGCGGTTTAGCAAAAGATACCAATAGAATAAGCACTAGGCTTACAAAAAATAAGTCCTGGAGTCGATTTGCTCAACTAAAGGCGGTGCTCCAGCATGGCCACAGTCAAATGACTGAAACAAGTAAAAGCGTAAAAGAGAGTACAGAGTACCCCCTCTGACTATCAACTCTTCCCTTATCGCCCTCATTCTCAGCCAAGCTTTTTGCGTTCAAAACTTTTGTTGCCCTTTCTTCACCCAGATTTTAAACCTTGTGGAATTCTCTTTTGCTGTTCTTTAAAAAAAAAAAAAATCTACTGAATTTTATTCTTTAATCAACTTCCATCTTCAGAGTGTTACGATCATGTTTAAACATTTTATTGCGGAAATTAAGAAGATACATCCTTTTCAAACTCCATCTGTCTAACACCCGTGAACATGTTTACAAAGTCAGAAAACAGCACAGCTCCCATGACTTTAGGAAACATTTTTTCCCGCCGAGAGTTGCTGAAGCATGGAACAAACAGCCAGCATCAGTTGTTAGTTGTCGGAGCACTGCATCCTTCAAAACCTCCATGCTTCCTGAGATTCGCCAACACTACACCTGATTTTCTCTCCTCCATACACACGCAAGCATGTATCTGACTCATACACAGTTCACTCTCCAGACATTTGTACATTACTGCATATACTTTATATGCAATTTTGACAAGTTGTGGTGCACCCGAGCGCTGTGTACAATAATTTCATTATTATTATTATTATTATTACTCTCTCTCTCTCTCTTTTACTTGTTTCAGTCATTTGACTGTGGCTATGCTGGAGCACCGCCTTTAATCGAGCAACTCGACCCCGGGACTTATTCTTTTGTAAGCCCAGTACTTATTCTATCGGTCTTTTGCCGAACCGCTAAGTAACGGGGACGTAAACACACCAGCATCGGTTGTCAAGCAATGCTAGGGGGACAAACACAGACACACAAACATACACGCACACACACACACACATATATATATATATACACATATATACGACGGGCTTCTTTCAGTTTCCGTCTACCAAATCCACTCACAAGGCTTTGGTGGACCCGAGGCTAGAGCAGAAGGCACTTGCCCAAGGTGCCACGCAGTGGGACTGAACCCAGAACCACGCGGTTCATAAGAAAGCTACTTACCAAACAGCCCCTCATACGACTAGTTATGTTTAATAAAAAATAACTTGTACATTTGTACATTACTGCATATGCTTTATATGCACTTTTGACAAGTTGTGGTGCACCTGAGCACTGTATACAATAATTTCATTATTATTATTATTATTATTATTATTATTATTATTGAGTGAGAGAGCAGTTCATGCCATCAAAGTGACACTGGGGTAAAATATACGAAGCCCAATATACCCATCATGACTACCCGTCTGATAAGGGTACACCAGTCACATGCATCACTATCATATGTGCGCGACATGGTGATCTCATATCAAGATAAACAGCACATGACCTTGCAGGTGGGGCCCAGTTAGAATTTTCTTCAGGTTGAGTAGCCCATCTCGCTCAAAAGGTCCCTGAATAAGGGTTGTTTAAGGATGTTGAAAGAACCACCCATATTTCCAGAGGTGAATTATTCAAACCCCAAAGAATCCCTCTCAACACATGGCTATGATGCTCCCCCACTACTTCTGCTCGTGATCAGAGATGCACATATCGTCAGCCACTAAGGGACATGCTCAACTGGTTATGGTCAAACAACCGACAAGCAAATCTGTGGTATTGAGCAGAATATTTGCTGTAGCCCATCTTTTATACCAAGACAAAACAATGTACATTGATAACACTTCCAATCAGTTGAGATCAGAAGCCATGAGAGCCACTGCCTGGTACTGCATCAGGGCATTTATTATTATTATTATTATTATTATCTGTCATTGATATTATTATTATTATTATTATTATTATTATTATTATTATTATTATTATTATTATTATTATTATTATCTGTCATTTAGGAATATCAAGTTTGAATCTATTTTTGTTGATATACGTCAAATTTATCAAAGCAGCGTGACTTTTTGAAAATACTAATTCGTTATCTTGTTTTTCTATTTTGATTGCTGGAATGACCATGAAATTTGATTCCGCAGTAAAAGAGTTTCTAAGAGTAAAACCTCAAGACTTTCATTTTTTTAGATCTTTCTCATATTTCCTTTATATATTTTTATGTTTACCTTCTGTGTGTGTTAGGTTTATCTGCCCGACTTACATTCTAAATATAGTGTGTGTGTGTGTGTGTGTGTGTGTGTGTGTGTGTGTGTGTGTGTTCCTGTTTGTGTGTGTGTGTGTGTGTGTATTTATATGTGTGTGTTTGTGTGCATGTGTGTGTCTGTGTGTATTTGTGTTTTTGGGAGTGTAGAGAGAGTGTGTGCGTGTGTGTATGTATGTGTATGTGTGTGTGCATTTGTGTTTGTGCGTGTGTATTGTCTTTGTGTGTGTGTGTGTGTGTGTGTACGTGCGTTTGTGCGTGTGTCCTTGTGTTTGTGCATTTGTCTGTGTGTATGTATGTGTGTGTTTGTGTGCGTGTGTTTGTGTATATGTGTGTTTGTGTGTGTATGTGCGTGTGTGTATTTGTGTTTCTGGGAGTGTACATGTGAGTGTGTGCGTGTTTGTGTGTATGTGTATGTGTGTGTACATATGTGTTTGTGTGTGTATGCATTTGTGTTTGTGTGTGTCTTTGTATGTGCATGTGTGTGCGTGTGCGTGAGTCCTTGTGTTTGTGCATGTTTGTGTGTGTGTTTGTGCCTAGCTTTGTGT
The DNA here is from genome assembly GCF_006345805.1 of Octopus sinensis. Taxonomy (NCBI): domain Eukaryota; kingdom Metazoa; phylum Mollusca; class Cephalopoda; order Octopoda; family Octopodidae; genus Octopus; species Octopus sinensis. The sequence goes on along the minus strand of NC_043014.1, from coordinate 11,079,881 downwards.
TTGTAATCCTCCACTGCTTGGTTGGTTTTACGCCCTCGTAACTTAGCAGTTGGACAGAAGAGACCAATCAAAACAAAAATACCACTCTTATACATAAGCAATGGAGATGATTTGTTCGACCAAATCCCTTCAAAGCGGTGCCCCAGCATGGCCGCAGTCCTGTGACTGAAACAAATCATAAAAGACAAAAGATTCAAAAATATCCTTGTAAAGGTTCAATTTTGATTTGTGAAATTTGGAGCGAGAGGGGGGGGGAACAGAAATAGGGTTAGGGGCGAGGATGGGTGGCATTGAGACAGGGTCACCGAGACAGGGTCATCGAGACAGAGTCATTAAGACAGGGTCATTAAGACAGGGTCATTAAGACAGGGTCATTGAGACAGGGTCATTAAGACAGGGTCATTAAGACAGGGTCATTAAGACAGGGTCATTGGGACAGGGTCATTAAGACAGGGTCATTAAGACAGGGTCACCGAGACAGGGTCATTAAGATAGGGTCATCGAGACTGGGTCATTAAGACAGGGTCATTAAGACAGGGTCATTGAGACAGAGTCATTAAGACAGGGTCATTGAGACAGGGTCATTAAGACAGGGTCATTGAGACAGGGTCATTAAGACAGGGTCATTAAGACAGGGTCATTAAGACAGGGTCATCGAGACAGGGTCATTAAGACAGGGTCATCGAGACATGGTCATTAAGATAGGGTCATCGAGACAGGGTCATTAAGACAGGGTCATTGAGACAGGGTCATTGAGACAGGGTCATTGAGACAGGGTCATTGAGACAGGGTCATTAAGACAGGGTCATTGAGACAGAGTCATTAAGACAGGGTCATTGAGACAGGGTCATTGAGACAGGGTCATTAAGACAGGGTCATTAAGACAGGGTCATTAAGACAGGGTCATTGGGACAGGGTCATTAAGACAGGGTCATTAACAGGGTCACCGAGACAGGGTCATTAAGATAGGGTCATCGAGACTGGGTCATTAAGACAGGGTCATTAAGACAGGGTCATTGAGACAGAGTCATTAAGACAGGGTCATTGAGACAGGGTCATTAAGACAGGGTCATTGAGACAGGGTCATTGAGACAGGGTCATTAAGACAGGGTCATTGAGACAGGTCATTGAGACAGGGTCATTGAGACTGGTTCATTGAGACTGGTTCATTTAGACAGGGTCATTGAGACAGAGTCATTAAGACAGGGTCATTAAGACAGGGTCATAAGACAGGGTCATAGAGACAGGGTCATTAAGACAGGGACATTGAGACAGGGTCATTAAGACAAGGGTCATTAAGACAAGGGTCATTAAGACAGGGTCATTGAGACAGGGTCATTAAGACAGGGTCATTGAGACAGGGTTCATTAAGACAGGGTCATTAAGACAGGGTCATTGAGACAGGGTCATTAAGACAGGGTCATTAAGACAGGATCACCGAGACAGGGTCATTAAGACAGGGTCATTGAGACAGGGTCATTAAGACAGGGTCATTAAGACAGGGTCATTAAGACAGGGTCATCGAGACAGGGTCATTAAGACAGGGTCATCGAGACATGGTCATTAAGATAGGGTCATCGAGACAGGGTCATTAAGACAGGGTCATTGAGACAGGGTCATTGAGACAGGGTCATTGAGACAGGGTCATTGAGACAGGGTCATTAAGACAGGGTCATTGAGACAGAGTCATTAAGACAGGGTCATTGAGACAGGGTCATTGAGACAGGGTCATTAAGACAGGGTCATTAAGACAGGGTCATTAAGACAGGGTCATTGAGACAGGGTCATTAAGACAGGGTCATTAAGACAGGGTCATTGAGACAGGGTCATTAAGACAGGGTCATTAAGACAGGGTCATTGAGACAGGGTCATTAAGATAGGGTCATTAAGACAGGGTCATCGAGACAGAGTCATTAAGACAGGGTCATTAAGACAGGGTCATTAAGACAGGGTCATTGAGACAGGGTCATTAAGACAGGGTCATTAAGACAGGGTCATTAAGACAGGGTCATTGGGACAGGGTCATTAAGACAGGGTCATTAAGACAGGGTCACCGAGACAGGGTCATTAAGATAGGGTCATCGAGACTGGGTCTTAAGACAGGTCATTAAGACAGGGTCATTGAGACAGAGTCATTAAGACAGGGTCATTGAGACAGGGTCATTAAGACAGGGTCATTGAGACAGGGTCATTAAGACGGGTCATTAAGACAGGGTCATTAAGACAGGGTCATCGAGACAGGTCATTAAGACAGGGTCATCGAGACATGGTCATTAAGATAGGGTCATCGAGACAGGGTCATTAAGACAGGGTCATTGAGACAGGTCATTGAGACAGGGTCATTGAGACAGGGTCATTGAGACAGGGTCATTAAGACAGGGTCATTGAGACAGAGTCATTAAGACAGGGTCATTGAGACAGGGTCATTGAGACAGGGTCATTAAGACAGGGTCATTAAGACAGGGTCATTAAGACAGGGTCATTGGGACAGGGTCATTAAGACAGGGTCATTAAGACAGGGTCACTGAGACAGGGTCATTAAGATAGGGTCATCGAGACTGGGTCATTAAGACAGGGTCATTAAGACAGGGTCATTGAGACAGAGTCATTAAGACAGGGTCATTGAGACAGGGTCATTAAGACAGGGTCATTGAGACAGGGTCATTGAGACAGGGTCATTAAGACAGGGTCATTGAGACAGGGTCATTGAGACAGGGTCATTGAGACTGGTTCATTGAGACTGGTTCATTTAGACAGGGTCATTGAGACAGAGTCATTAAGACAGGGTCATTAAGACAGGGTCATTAAGACAGGGTCATTGAGACAGGGTCATTAAGACAGGGACATTGAGACAGGGTCATTAAGACAGGGTCATTAAGACAGGGTCATTAAGACAGGGTCATTGAGACAGGGTCATTAAGACAGGGTCATTGAGACAGGGTCATTAAGACAGGGTCATTAAGACAGGGTCATTGAGACAGGGTCATTAAGACAGGGTCATTAAGACAGGATCACCGAGACAGGGTCATTAAGACAGGGTCATTGAGACAGGGTCATTAAGACAGGGTCATTAAGACAGGGTCATTAAGACAGGGTCATCGAGACAGGGTCATTAAGACAGGGTCATCGAGACATGGTCATTAAGATAGGGTCATCGAGACAGGGTCATTAAGACAGGGTCATTGAGACAGGGTCATTGAGACAGGGTCATTGAGACAGGGTCATTAAGACAGGGTCATTGAGACAGAGTCATTAGACAGGGTCATTGAGACAGGGTCATTGAGACAGGTCATTAAGACAGGGTCATTAAACAGGGTCATTAAGACAGGGTCATTAAGACAGGGTCATTGAGACAGGGTCATTAAGACAGGGTCATTAAGACAGGGTCATTGAGACAGGGTCATTAAGACAGGGTCATTAAGACAGGGTCATTGAGACAGGGTCATTAAGATAGGGTCATTAAGACAGGGTCATTGAGACAGGGTCTTCTACTATCATTAGATAAGAGCTACATTTTATTCAAATTTTATTTAGTGTGTGTGTATGAATTTTTGTTTTTTTGTAGAGATGATTTGTTCGACTAAATCCCTTCATAGCGGAGTGGCTGTATGGTAAGTAGCTTGCTTACCAACCACATGGTTCCGGGTTCAGTCCCACCATATAGCATCTTGGGCAAGTGTTTTCTGCTATAGCCTCGGGCCGACCAAAGCTTTGTGAGTGGATTTGGTAGAGGGAAACTGGAAGAAGCCCGTCGTATATATATACATATATATATATATATATATAGGCGTAGGAGTGGCTGTGTAGTAAGTAGCTTGCTTACCAACCACATGGTTCCAGGGTTCAGTCCCACTGCGTGGCACCTTGGGCAAGTGTCTTCTGCTATAGCCCCGGGCCGACCAAAGCCTTATGAGTGGATTTGGTAGACGGAAACTAAAAGAATCCCGTCGTATATATGTATATATATATGTGCATGTATGTGTGTGTGTGTGTGTTTGTTCCCTTAGCATTGCTTGACAACCGATGCTGGTGTGTTTACGTCGCCGTCACTTAGCAGTTCGGCAAAAGTGAGACCGATAGAATAAGTACTGGCCTTACAAAAGAATAAGTCCCGGGGTCAATTTGCTCGATTAAAAGGCGGTGCTCCAGCATGGCCGCAGTCAAATGACTGAAACAAGTAAAAGAGTAAAAAGAGAGAGTAAGCATATAGATATGAAAATAAACAGATCAACATACAGACGGATAGGTACATAGGTTACAAGAACAGACAAGCACACATACGCAAGTGGAGACTGAAACACATGACCCCATATATATACACACACTTTACTCCACACAAGGATACATATAGAGACATGGGTCCACACATATAGAGATGCACATCCATACATACAAACATGGTACATAGTTGCATAACACACACACACACACACAGACAGACATGCACACGCAAGGAGACAGAGGTGCACATATATACAAACACTCGCTCTCACACACACACATACATAGAAAATACACAAACACAGACATACAAGCACATAAATATGAAGAATACATACATACAGATGCACACACATACATACATATATACAAATGCATACACACACATATATACATACATACACGTGCAAACATTCACACATATACATATATACATATGCATACACACACATATATACATACATACACGTGCAAACATTCACACATACATACATATATACATATGCATACACATACATATATACATACATACACATGCAAACATTCACACACATACATATATACATATGCATACACATACATATATACATACATACACATGCAAACATTCACACATATACATATATACATATGCATACACATACATATATACATACATACACGTGCAAACATTCACACATACATACATATATACATATGCATACACACATATATATACATACACATGCAAACATTCACACACACATACATACATATATACATATGCATACACACACATATATACATACATACACGTGCAAACATTCACACATACATACATATATACATATGCATACACATACATATATACATACATACACGTGCAAACATTCACACATACATACATATATACATATGCATACACATACATATATACATACATACACATGCAAACATTCACACATATACATATATACATATGCATACACATACATATATACATACATACACATGCAAACATTCACACATACATACATATATACATATGCATACACACATATATATACATACATACACATGCAAACATTCACACACACATACATACATATATACATATGCATACACACACACATATATACATACACATGCAAACATTCACACATACATACATACATATATACACATATACATATGCATACACACACACATATATACATACACATGCAAACATTCACACATACATACATATATTTATACATATGCATACACACACATATATACATACATACATATATATACATATGCATACATACACATATATACATACACATGCAAATATGCACACATACATACATACATACATGCATGCATGTATAGGCACACACACACACACTGAACCACACACATGCGCAAAAACAAACAAAAGGGAACGCAGTGTAAATAAGGGACAGAGTCAAGACTATTGAAAAGGTTGCAAGACGCAACGAACATTTTAGGAAAATAAAAATAAGAAATAAGTGGAAATTTTACCGGTGAGTGTGTTAAATAATAAGGCACAAAAAGAAAATGACTCTCCCCAGACACAACAGAATTTAGCAAATTGTTGAGTCTTTATTTATCAGATTTTAAACCTTGTGGAATTCTCTTTTGCTGTTCTTTAAAAAAAAAAAAAATCTACTGAATTTTATTCTTTAATCAACTTCCATCTTCAGAGTGTTACGATCATGTTTAAACATTTTATTGCGGAAATTAAGAAGATACATCCTTTTCAAACTCCATCTGTCTAACACCCGTGAACATGTTTACAAAGTCAGAAAACAGCACAGCTCCCATGACTTTAGGAAACATTTTTTCCCACCGAGAGTTGCTGAAGCATGGAACAAACTGCCAGCATCAGTTGTTAGTTGTCGGAGCACTGCATCCTTCAAAACCTCCATGCTTCCTGAGATTCGCCAACACTACACCTGATTTTCTCTCCTCCATACACACGCAAGCATGTATCTGACTCATACACAGTTCACTCTCCAGACATTTGTACATTACTGCATATACAGTATGACAGTAAAATATTCATAGCAAAGAGAAGGTATTTAACTCCATATTAACCTTGATTCAGCAAATAATTCATTTATCAGTGACAGCAAACTTAAAATAGATTTTTCTAGAATGTCACAACTAAATTATTAAATACGACACAAGGTCGGTCATAACAAAAATTTTCTGGACTCTCTCACTTTCACTTTTACCCTTTTACTTGTTTCAGTCATTTGACTGTGGCCATGCTGGAGCACCGCCTTTAGTCGAGCACATCGACCCCAGGATTTATTCTTTGTAAGCCTAGTACTTATTCTATCGGTCTCTCCTTTGCCGAACTGCTAAGTTACAGGGACGTAAACACATCAGCATTGGTTGTCAAGCGATGTTGGTGGGGGCAAACACAGAAACATAAGCATATACACACATACATACATATATATTTCACTACTACTTTTTTCATCTCCCCTACTTTTTAGCTCTCCTGTGTGACCCCTCTGTCCGGCATTCGCTATGATAGATCACTAGCCACTACACATTCTTTACTTTCTCTCCTTGTTTCCTTCTGTGTTTCTTTCTGTGGAAGAGCGTAGGCTCGAAAAGTTAAAGACTTTTTCACTTCCTGAGCGTTATACTAATACATCTGTTTGTTGTATACACCACCTGTCTTCGACTTTTGTTTTTTACGTGAATTCTTCCAATATATATATATATATATATATATATATATGACGAGCTTCTTTCAGTTTCTGTCTACCAAAACTGATGGTTTTGGGGTCTTGTTGATTGTAACTTTTGGTGAGCCATGGTGCAACCAACAAGATGGTAAAATTTACTACCATTGATTTGGTGTGTATGGGTAATATCAAATAATTCAATCACAACATATATTTGAATTAAACATGAAAAAATATTGTTATCACTTACATGGAAAAATTGAAATATTTCAATATTTTATAAGTTAAAATCTTAAATTATTAATTGACACATTATTAATTATCTTATAACAGCAATGCCTGGAAAAATCATGGATTACATGGAAAAATACGAGCATGAAAAGTAATATTCTTAAGATTATAAACCTGGAAAAGTCCAGGACAAGTTATTACACCTGGAAAAGTATAGGACAAGCTGTTACTTCTAGTAAAGTAAAGAATAAGAAACTTTTTACTTAAAATATTGCAGCTAAAATTAAGATTTGAATATTAAAATTTATTTTATTATAGTTTACAAATAACAGTATACTTATTTAAGTAGAATTTGGCTAATTTACTACCTTAAATATATATAAAAAAAAAAGTGACTGATTAGACAAACTTACAAATTAGCTGAACAGCTTTGTACAAAAAATTTTTTAAATGAGAACTGTAAAGATTGATAAATTAGAAGAACTGGCATTCTTTGCTGCAATATTTTAAGTAAAAAATTTCTTATTCTTTACTTTACTTGAAGTAATAGCATGTCCTATACTTTTCCAGGTGTAATAACTTGTCCTGGACTTTTCCAGGTTTATAATCATAAGAATATTACTTTTCATGCCCGCATTTTCCCATGTAATATATAAGCTAAGTATATATTTATATTTAAGATCTTTAAATTTTAATATTTTATAAGTCTTATGGTGTTATAATATTGTTTTTTATGTAAATATCGTTGTTTATGTAATGATCTAATTATCATAATTTTCTATATAATTATTTAAGTTTATTCGTAAGAATTTACTTAGCGATAGATATGTTGTTTGATAGCAAGTATACGAGTTGTTAAAGTTAGGTTTATGTATATACATGTATTAATAGCATTAATTGTAGTTTTAAATTTCTTATAATTATTATTTTAACTTATCTATTGTCTTTTTAAATTGATATTTGCTAGATTTATTATTCCCATTGATAAATATATTTATAGTATTTATTTGATACTATATAACTACGAATTGATTATTTCTTTACGTATTTTAAATATAAGATTTCTGTAAGTTATTATTTAGCCAACGAGATATAAAGATAGTTAATTTGCTATTGCGTTCGTTTAAGATTGTTTGTTTGTATTTTTGTAATTAGCTATTTCATCTTTAAATATGAAAAATTAATTTATTAGGTCTTTATTATATGTGCATATATATTTATTTATAGAGATTATTTTAGATCTTAATTATAATATTTATATACATATATATATTTTCATTGATAATTTATATATTATTTAAATTTTATATTTTTAATAATATAATATTTTTTTTGTAAAATATTTATGTAATTAGATATTGACTATTACTGATATTAGATTATTGGTGGGTTTCTTACCTTAAAATTTAATATTTAAAAATTAAAATTAATATTTAACATTATAATTGATGTTTTGATATAATCATAATCGTTAAGTTTCTAGTTTGATAATAGAGTTTTTTATAAGTAAAATTATATTATTTATTTCTTAAAAATATTGTTTAAATATTTCTGATTACTTATTAAAATATTACAATTAACCTGAAGATTGACTGTAACCATAATTAGAATTATTATTGTTATTCGAATTGGTTACGGGCATGAAACGATCGTAGTGTTTTTACTCTTTATCTTATATTAAACTTTTAATACTTTTTGATAGTTATATAATTTACAAAAAAAAAAATTTTTTTAATAAAAAAAAAAAAAAAAATAATAATAATAATAATAATAAAAAAAAATATATATATATTTTTAAAATTTATAAATTTAAATAATTTTTTAAATTTTAACTTTAATTTAATGACGAAAGTGTAAAAGAAAAGATGTATAAACGCTACGTCGAATTTGACTGTTTTCAAGAGTTACTTCCCTTTGAACATCTTGCCGCCTGACCAAATTTACGTTCAAAGAGACACAACTCCTTTATAGAGTGAGGCTTCTGTAGGACCGTTCTACTTAGAAATAGCAGCTAAATCTTCCTTAAACAATACTGTATAATCGTAAAAGAGTAATACGTTACATAGTACAATACTAAGTGTACTGTGTTTGTAAAAAAGACGAGGCGGGGTGGGTGTTAGTCACGGCCAGAATGCTTGGGTGACGTAAATTTAATTGTATTCCTTGCCAAGTTTACAAATTGTTTTAGTTATTAAGAAATTCTGTGCACGTATGGGAAATGATTGCCGTGTGTGTGTGTGCGTGTGTGTGAGTGTGTGTGTAAAATTTATTATTTCTCTAACGCTTTGTATCTTTCTCTTCTCCCTCTTTCTCTCTATATCTAACTATCTCTCTCTCTCTCTCTATCTATCTATCTATCTATCCATCCCTCTCTGGCTGTCTGTCTATCTATCTATCTATCTATCTATCTATCCATCTCTCTCTCCCTCTCTATCTATCTATCTATCTATCTATCTCTCTATCTATCCATCTCTCTCTCTCTATCTATCTATCTATCTATCCATCTCTCTCTCCCTCTCTATCTATCTATCTATCTATCTATCTCTCTATCTATCCATCTCTCTCTCTCTATCTATCTATCTATCCATCTCTCTCTCTCTCTCTCTCTATCTATCAATCTATCTATCTATCTACCTATCTATCCTTTTCTTTCATCATTAATTTTCTTATACTTTCCCCCTCTCCCTCCCCTCCCCCATCTCTCTCTCTCTCTCTCTCTCCCTTTCTTTCACTCATACTTGATATCTTTCTTATTCTCTCTTTCTCTCTCTCTTTCTCACTCCATCTTCCTCTTCATCTCATTATTTATAACCTTTTTTTTAAAATTCTTTCTCTCTGTAATTCATGTGATGACTTCAGGAAATTCGACACAACTAGCATTTCAGATAAATCCAAAATTGTAAGGGTCAAATAATATTATGAGAATCTCAGAAGTTGCAGAGGGTCTCTCTGACACTGGACTCCATCAGTTTGATAACACAACTAGTGAAACTGCCTGGACAATAATTTCCAGGTTATGTGAGGTCACCATTTTTAAGCTGGAGAATAATGTAGAAATCTTTATTATAGGCATATAGCCTGAATAGAGAGGGGACATAACAAGGACAGGGATCTTTTCGGTTTGACCGGCAGTTTTTAAAAATAATTTGTAGCGGTGTCATATGAAATTGTCACTCATAATTATGACCCTAGTATCGATCTATTGCATTTCAATCAGTTTTAGGGTTAGGGTTAGTTAGGGTTAGTGTTAGGGGTAGGGGGAAGGGTATCTTTTTTCTTCACAAATGTAAATAAACCCAATCTGTTTCTTAAACGAGGGACATATTCATATGGCACAGAATGTTTTTTTCACCTCAATGGACGTCATTGATTGGTTGAAATTGCAGAAATTGAAGAGAAAAAAAACAACAAATATCTTACAAACTATAGAATTTTCTCAATAAAGCCAAGAGAAAAAGATGTTTTATAAACACATTCTACCAGTATACGAAGTTTAAAAGTGTTTAGTTTCGTGGAAATTATTTTTAAAAACTGCCGTTCAAACCGAAAAGATCCCATGGACAAACAACGCAAAATATGGGATACCTATAACGAAAGATAATTATGAAATGAAATATTTACAATGAAAGAATGGAATGGCTTGTGAGCCCCACCAAAGCTAGCAGTTCCATTTTACTGTTTATGAATACAAGTGAAATTATCCTGGGTATTCGTCCGTTGTGTGCTCTAGCTGGAAAATAATGTAACTTATCATCCGCTCATTTGAGATAATGCGGTTTAATACAACCATATGAATGACGTTTGTAGAAATTACAGGTGAATGGGAAATGGCAATAACCTTATGAGAGTCTATAGCAACATGCAAGGGTTAGCATGGTACAGCGGTGTCCAAATAGCCTACCAACCGCTTGAGAGGCGGTTGGATGGAATTTACACCCGCCTCCTTATGAGAGCTCAAAATTTCTCGTGGAAGCGTCATCCAACCAAAGTACAAATATATGGGAAACTACCACCTGTATCATCTCTTGTGAAAGGTAGGAGAGTTCGGTTTGCTGGACATTGTTGTAGAGCTGGAAACGAGGCAATTTCTACTCTTCTCCTCTGGAAGCCATCAACTCACGATACCAGAGGGCGCACACTCTCCTACCCTGATGTAATCTCCAGGGATACAGGCATCCAGCAACAGGACCTCTGTAATGCTATGATGGACCGTGAAGTCTGGCGTGGCATAGTTAATTCCATTGTCTCGACCACGGGCGAACAATGATGATGATGATGTTGTTTCCTATGTATAGGACATTGTCACACATTAGTTATACGATGTTTTCGCTCAGCCGCTCTACCACCGCCTGTTTGGTATCGGTGATTCGACGCTGACTAACTTGACATCAGACATTTTAATGTTTCTTTCGTTCTTTCCTACCTCCCTTCTCTCTCTCGTTTTCTTCCTCCCTCCCCTATTTCTCTCTTTCTCTGTCTCTCTCTGTCTTTCCCTCTCTCTCTTTCTTTCTATCTCTCTATATTCACCCTCCTCTCTCTCTCTCTCTCTCTTTCTATCTCTCTATATTCATCCTCCTCTCTCTCTTTCTATCTCTCTATATTCACCCTCCTCTCTCTCTTTCTATCTCTCTATATTCATCCTCCTCTCTCTCTCTCTTTCTCTTTCTATGCCTCTCTATATACATCCTCCTCCCTCTCTCTCTCACTCCCTTTTTCTCTTTCTTTCTTTCCTTCTTTCTTATTTCTTTATTGCCAACAAGGGGCTAAACATAGAGGGAACAAACAAGGACAGACAAAGGGATTAAGTCGATTAGATCGACCCCAATGCGTAAATGGTACTTAATTTATCGATCCCATTATGTTCTGAGTTCAAATTCCGCTGAGATCGACTTTGCCTTTCATCCTTTTGGGGTCAATAAATTAAGTACCAGTTGCGCACTGGGGTTGATATAATCTACTTAATCCCTTTGTCTGTCCTAGTTTGTCCCCTCTATGTTTAGCCCCATGTGGGCAATAAAGAAATAAGAACTTGAACTCAGAACATAAAGATGGGTGAAATGTCGCTGCGTATTTAGCCCGGCGCACTAACGATTCTGCCACCCCGCCGCATATCTCATTGTAATACTGATTTCATATTTTGGCACAAGGCCAGCAATTTAGAGAACGGGGTTAAAGTCAATTATATCGGTCTCAGTGCTCAACTGGCACTTATTTTATCGACCCATAAAGATGGACAAAATGCTGCTCAGCTTTTGCCCGGCGTGCTAACGATTCAACCAAGTGATCGCCTTATTTCATTGTAACTATGACCAGCGTGTTGGCAGAACCGTTCGTTCCGAGTTCTGAGTTCAAATTTCGCTGAGGTCAACTCAAATATTCATCAATTACTCTTTACTCTTTTTTACTCTTTTACTTGTTTCAGTCATTTGACTGCGGCCATGCTGGAGCACCGCCTTTAATCGAGCAACTCGACCCCGGGACTTGCTCTTTGTAAGCCCAGTACTTATTCTATCGGTTCTCTTTTGCCGAACCACTAAGTGACGGGGACGTAAACACACGAGCATCAGTTGTCAAGCAATGCTAGGGGGACAAACACAGACACACAAACACAAACACACAAACACACACATACATATATATATATATATATATATATATACATATATACGACAGGCTTCTTTCAGTTTCCCTCTACCAAATCCACTCACAAGGCTTTGGTCGGCCCGAGGCTATAGTAGAAGACAGTTGCCTAAGGTGGCACGCAGTGGGACTGAACCCGGAACCATGTGGTTGGTAAACAAGCTACTTACCACACAGCCACTCAATTAGGGGTCGATAAAATAAATACCAGTTGATTACTGGGGTCGATGTAATCGACCTTTCTCCTATCTTGAACTGGCTTGCCCTGGACCAAAAACCGAAACCAATATTAATTAACTGGGAATTAAATCAAATAATTCAAATTTTATATTGTAAGTTGTTCCCCTTCCAAATGATTTGAGTTAAACAGTGTTCGGCAAGGCTGGCCTTAACTTAAAACTGTTATAGTCTCGTTTAATTAACGATATAATGCTCGTCATGTTCAGTCTGTGCTTATTTTACAAAATATATCTCGGATCTTTTCGGTTTGAACGGCAGTCTTTAACCTAATTTCTAGGTAACTAAAAGATTTTAAACTTCGTATACTGGTAGAATGTGTTTATAAAACATCTTTTTCTCTTGGCTTTATTGAGAAAATTCTATAGTTTGTAAGATATTTGTTGTTTCTTTCTTCAATTTCTGCAATTTCAACCAATCAATGACGTCCATTGAGGTGAAAAAAATTTTTGTGCCGTATGAATAAGTCCCTCATTTAAGAAACAAATTGGGTTTATTTACATTTGTGACGAAAAAAGATACCCTTCCCCCCACCCCTAATAATACCCTAACTAACCCTAACCTTAAAACAGATTGAAATGCAATAGATCGATACTAGGGTCATAATTATGGGTGACAATTTCATATGACACCGCTAGAAAAAACTGCCGTTCAAACCGAAAAGATCCTATATCTCTACAGAATTGGAAAATAAATGTTAACGAGGCGCAGGAGTGGCTGTGTGGTAAGTAGCTTGCTTACCAGCCACATCATTCCGGGTTCAGTCCCACTGCGTGGCATCTTGGGCAAGTGTCTTCTGCTATAGCCCCGGGCCGACCAATGCCTTGTGAGTGGATTTGGTAGACGGAAACTGAAAGAAGCCCGTCGTATATATGTATATGTATATATATGTGTGTGTTTGTGTGTCTGTGTTTGTCCCCGCTCCATCACTTGACAACCGATGCTGGAGTGTTTACCTCCCCATAACTTAGCGGTTCGGCAAAAGAGAACCGATAGAATAAGCACTAGGCTTACAAAGAATAAGTCCTGGGGACGATTTGCTCGACTAAAGGCGGTGCTCCAGCATGGCCGCAGTCAAATAACTGAAACAAGTAAAAGAGGAAGAAAAACCAAGGGACATAACTACGACGGCACCGGCGTTGCTCGGGTTTGTTTCAATCATTTAGAATTGGGATTTTTGAAAAGTAAAAGTTTTGCATTATGTAGCTTGTTATTCTCTTTAAGTGAACATTTTTCTGGTTGAAATATACCGAAAAATGGCGACACAGCAGTCAAAAAATCATAAAAAATAGGAATTTTCGTAGACCCCCCCCCCCACTTTTTTGATGTAAATAATTTTTGGTGTTAACATCATGCTCTCAATTTTGGTCAACTTGCGCCACAGGGTCTCGGAGGAGATAGTGTTTGTTGAAGGCTACCAAACCTGCCATACACAGACAACTTCAGCTTTATATATAGAGAGATAAATCGTAAGAAATAAACAGCATTATTTATTAAGTGGTAATTACTTCAATGGAAATGAATTGGTAGATACCCATGCTATATAACTTACGAATATTGTCCCTGATAAATGATATCTTATAATTGTTATTTGGTTTATTTTGTTGTTGTAGAAACCAATATTCTAGTTAACTAAACACTTTAAAACTTCGTATACTGGTAGAACGTGTCAAAATAAAACATTTTTTTCTCTTGGCTTTCTTAAGAAAATTGTAATTTGTTTGTTTAACGTAGTTTAATTTTTCAAATTTTAACCAATCCTATGCTCTCTTTTGAGCTAAAATCATTTGCTGCATCTAAAACTGAGACAACATCCTGTAACTAACCCTAAACCTCCCCCCTAACCCTAATTTTTTTTCTTAATTGTTATATTAATTTGATTGTTACGCGTGTAAAAAAACCCCGAAAGCAATGGAAAATGATTTAAACAATTACCAATAAAATAATTCTATAATTTTATACACACGCTTTCCGTATACATATATACGATGGGCTTCTTTCAGTTTCCACTCACAAGGCATTGGTCGGCCCGAGGTTATAGCAGAAGACACTTGCCCATGATGCCACGCAGTGGGACTGAACCCGGAACCATTTGGTTGGTAAGCAAGCTACTTACCACACAGCCACTCCTGCGCATATATAAAATAAAAATAATGATCCTCCCATAATAAAGTAACCAGTCGAGTACTCAGATTGATGTAATTGACCTGACTCCTAGCCTCAAAATTGCTGGTCTTGTGCCAAAATCAAACACAAATTTTTCCCTAAATTTCTTATTTCTGAACAGTTTTCTCTCTAACTTTGCAGTAAAATCAAATTTCCAAGCTGTCACTATGGTGTCCTGCACCCTAAGAACTGGTATGAACATTATCTAGAGCCAATCACTGAGCGAGAGAATGTTACCAGCCTATGGGATACATATATACAGACAAATAAATGATAACACACCAGACATCATTATCATAGACTTAAAACAAAAACAAACATACTTGTTAATTGATATGACAGTACCTACTGATAGAAACATTTCAGCAAAGGAACTTGAAAAAACTATCGAAATATAAGGACCTTGAGATTGAGGTGTCTAGGACATAGCAATTAAAAACCAAAACCATCCCTGTTGTTGTAGATGCCCTAGGAATAATGATCAAGAAAGGTAGTGACAAATTTTTTGATCAGATCTTTGGGGGAAACCAACAAAATTGTGTGGACATCAACCGCCCACATTCTCAGAAAGTTTCACTCCATTAACTGGTACTTATTTAATTGACCCCCAAAGGGATGAAAGGTAAAGTCAACCTCGGTGGAATTTGAACTCAGAACATAGCAGCAGATGAAAAACCGCTAAGCAATTTGCCCAGTGTGCTAATGATTCTGCCAGCTCGCTGCCTTAATAACAACAACAACAACAATAATAATAATGATAGCAAAAGGGGATGATTTCTACCAAGCTCAGATACCAGGAACCCCAAAATAGAAGAAATTCAAAAGATAGTACTCATGGGAACTGCCCATATCCTACGCAAAATACTTTCTATGTAATCTCAAGTTTTAAAACTAACATAATTTTCTTGTAGTTTCTTAAACATTCACTAGTACAACACTAAGTACAAAACCAAATATATGGCATCCTAGGCATAACACCAACATGAACTTCCAACTTGTTGTCTCTTGAGGTCTTTGGGTGAGACTTGGAGCCAAATTGTACAGAAGTCAAGCATAAAAAAAAAATATTAAACCAGTAGTAATTGGTGAGTTGGGAATGATAAAGAAGGGAGCTGAGAAGTTTATTAAGCAACTCCAATTTCTGTGAACAACAAAAAATAACCTTGATGGGTACAGTTCGTATACTATGGAAAGCTCTCTCCATCTAAAATGGAATAAATATGGTGATAATTTTAGCATGCATAGCAAAACCAAAGTGCCCTTGCTACTCTTGGCCTCCAGAAGATGCTCAGTACTAAGGCAGCTGAAATAAAGTTATAATGAAAAGAAACCATAAATAATTATAATAATAATAAAATTGATGGTGATGATAATAATGATGATATTAACAATCTTTTCTATTATAGGCACAAGGCCTGAAATTTGTGGGGAGGGAACTAGTGTTTCACTGGTACTTAATTTATTGACTCCAAAGGGATGAACAGCAAAGTTGACCTTGACGGACACAATACTGCTAAGCATTTCATCCAGCATGCTAATGATTCTGCCAGCTCTCTGCTTTACAAAATAATAATAATAATAATAATAATAATAATAATAATAATAATAATAATAATAACAACAATAACCCTTTCTGCTCAAGGCACAGAGCCTGTAATTTCGTGGGCTAGTGCTAGTCGATTACATCAACCCTAATACTCAGCTGGTAGTTATTTCGGTGACCTCAAAAGGATGAAATGCAAAACTGACCTTGGCAGGACTTGAACTCAGAACATAAAGACAGACAAAATGCCACTAAGCATTTTGTCCAGTATGCTAACAATTCTGCCAGCTTGCTGCCTTCTTAATACTCTTTACTCTCTTTCACTTGTTTCAGTCAGAGATGCACATATTGTCTGCCGCTAAGGGACATGCTCAAGTGGTTAGGGTCAAACAACTTACAAGCAAACCTGTGGCATCAAGCAGACTTTGCTATAATGATATTTCTGCTTCAGCAACTCAGCGCTGAATGTGTCTGAAATGTAATGGAAAATAGGTCAGTTTCAAAACGTTGATGTTCAGGTCAGAAAAGCAGAAATTAAAGGAGATAATAGTCATTTCCTTTGGTTTCTAGATAGAAGCAAATGGAATAGTCATATCAATGAGGAGGCATGACTTTTGTCTGAAGTCTTTCAATATAATGTCTGGCCTATTTGCATCTATCTAAATGTGTTACATAGTGTAATCTTATACAGTTTTGTGAAATAATGTGATTTTATATGAAAGTATACATTTATATATTTACCTATTTATTACAGTTTGGTTTGGATGAGAAAATAACAAATAATAGGAGTTTTTATTCACTTTGAATATCAACATATATAATATATCAACATATATAATATATATATATATATATATATATATATATACAGGGGTTGTACAAAATAATGGAAACACCTAACCTCATAGCATCATAATTTTGAAATATCTATAAAACCGTCAAAAGCTTGTTTATTTTTATGTTGTTTTATTTATTATTATTGTTGCTTAATATGTTTTGCTAATATTGCTGTTTCTTTTCAGATATCATCAGAAAAAGGTAATTAAAATTCATTAAAATTACAGATCTGTCAGACTTTGATGATGAGTTTTCAAAGGAACCTCCAAGTATTTGATTGAACGACCTACTAGAAAGAGCACCCTGGCCTTACACTCATCATGTATTATTGGCTTCAGAAAAGGGGAAAAAGTAGAAGAAATAACAAATTAACACTCTTTATCCTTTTTTTTTTTTACTTGTTTCAGTCATTTGACTGCGGCCATGCTGGAGCACCGCCTTTAGTCGAGCAAATCGACCCCAGGACTTATTCTTTGTAAGCCTAGTACTTATTCTATCGGTTTCTTTTGCCGAACCGCTAAGTTACGGGGATGTAAACCCACCAGCATTGGTTGTCAAGTGATGTTGGGGGGATAACTACAGACACACAAACACATATATATACACACATACATATATACGATGGGCTTTTTTCAATTTCCGTCTACCAAATCCACTCACAAGGCTTTGGTCGGCCCGAGGCTATAGTAGAAGACACTTGCCCAAGGTGCCACGCAGTGGGACTGAACCTGGAACCATGTGGTTGGTAAGCAAGCTACTTACCACACAGCCACTCCTGCGCTTTTAGTAAAGTAATTTGTATATGAAAACAACATTTACTGTCAGTACTGAGGTAACTATAGAGATTAGTATGACTGGTGCAACACTATGTAATGGATAAACATAAACACCTTGTATTCAAAGAAACCAGGGGTCACCAAACTATGGCCTGCAGGCTGGATCTGGCCCATGAGGTCAGTTCATCCGACCCACCGCCGCACTGTACCTTTTGTGTAAGTACCAGCAATGTGAGTTCATTTGTCTCTGGCAAGCTGGCAGAATCGTTAGCGCACCGGGCGAAATGATCAGCAGTATTTCGTCTGCCGCTACGTTCTGAGTTCAAATTCCGCCGAGGTTGACTTTGCCTTTCATCCTTTCGGGGTCGATTAAATAAGTACCAGTTACGCACTGGGGTCAATACAATCGACTTAATCCGTTTGTCTGTCCTTCTTTGTCTTGTCTGTGTTTAGCCCCTTGTGGGTAGTAAAGAAATAGGTATGGCATCCATGTTTGGAACAACTTATGTCTGTGAGCAAACATTTTCAGTAATGAAAGATGTGAACTCAGCACATCGAACAAGATGGACTGATGAACATTTGAAAGCAATTCTCTTGGTTGGATGCAGCAATTCCAAAGCAAATATTGATGATATCTTAAAAGCTAAACCCCAGTTTCACAAATCTCACTAACCTTTTTTGCTGCTTAGTTTGTGAGATTCGGATATGTGTGCACTGGGTGTGATATAACTTATCTTACTGCTAACGTCACCTTCTTTGATAACTTTTTGGTAAATAAATATGTTGGTTGTCTTTATTTTTTGTATATTCACTGTATTGTATTGAAACTCTGACGTCTGGTAGCTGACTTGGTAGACACCCATAAAATTATTAATCATGTTACAAACAATAACTCTGTGCACCTTTTCAAACTCCACCTGTTTAACACCCGTGGACATGTTTACAAAGTCAGAAAACAGCACAGCTCCCATGACTTTCGGAAACATTTTTTCACACTGAGAGTTGCTGAAGTATGGAACAAACTGCCGGCATCAGTTGTTAGTTGTTGGAGCATTGCATCCTTCAAAACTTCCATGCTTCCTGAGATTCGCCAACACTACACCTGATTTTCTCCCCTCCATACACGTGCAAGCATGTATCTGACTCATACACTGTTCACTTTCCAGACATTTGTACATTACTGCATATGCTTTACACACACTTTTGACAAGTTGTGGTGCACCTGAGCACTGTATACAATAATTTCATTATTATTATTATTATTATTAATATTATTATTATTATTATTAATATTATTATTATTATTATTATTATTATTATTATTATCATTATTATTATTATTATTATTATTTTAAAAATGGTTATGTGGCCTGTGCTCATCATTCTCTCAATTACCTGGCCCGCCGTGAAAAAAGTTTGGTGACCCCTGATATGGGCAGAAGTAAATATCTTTTCTTCATGTAGACAGATATAAACACTTTGTCCTTAGATTTTATATAGACAGATGTAAACACCTTGTTATATAGATAAATACAAATCTTGTCTTCATATAGATAGATATAAACACCTTGTCATCACATAGACAGGTATAAATACTTAATCATTATATAGACAGATATAAGCACCTGCTCTTCATATACACAGGTGTAAATACCTGTCTTCATTTCAAGAAATGTAATTAACTTGTCTTCATATACAATATATTTCTGTCTGCAAAGATAAATGGAATCACCTTATCTTTGTATACAGTATCTTCATAGCCACCTGTTTTTCTAAAATGCACCATAAATGTTCAATAATATTGAGATCTTGGGACTGTGGTGGCCAGATAAGATGTTCAACTTCAATAAAATGTTTCTCGTGCTTTTCAGTAACACCTTTAGCTGTGTGAATTGGTGCATTATCATCTTGAAAGATTGTGTTTGCCTCTGGAAACAGTTCCACAACCATAGGATGAATTTGATCAGATAAAATGCTTAAATAATCTTGACTATTAATTCTGCCATGAAGGGAAACCATTGGGCCGATGGATTTCCAATATATAGCCCTCCAGATCTTCACAGATCCTCCTCTATGTTTAACAGTTGGAAGAAGGCAGTTTGTGTCAAATGCTTCTTTTGGCTGTCTCCATACATATACTCGGCTGGTGGTCAGAAATAAGGTAAAGGATGACTCATCCAAGAAAATAACATTCTTCCACTGCTCTAGGGACCAATTCTATAGGTTTTTACTCCACTCTAAATGTTTGTTTTTGAAAGTAGTGGTTTTCTGATTGCAGCCATCCCATGAAATCCAGCTTTGCGTAGCTCCTGGTGAACAGTTTTTGTGGAAACTGGGTTCTCGTGGTGGTCATTAAACACTGCAGAAATTTTGTGATCCTTTCTAACAATTCATGTAAGAGTCCAATGGTCCCTACCTGAAAGTTTTGGTTTTCTTCTGGAGTTTTGTTTTGATGAGGAGGTTTTTTCCCTCTTTCTCAAAGGCTGTCATTACTTGCGAGATGGTACATCTTGATACACCCAACATTTCGGCTGTTTTCATTATGCTACCACCTACCATACAAGTACCAACAATTTGACCTCTTTGAAAGTCTGATAGCTCTGTCATTTTAATGAATTTTAATTACCTTTTTCTGATGATATCTGAAAAGAAACAGCAATATTAGCAAAACATATAAAGCAACACTAATAATAAATTTTAAAAAATAATAAACAAGCTTTTGACGGTTTTATAGATATTTCAAAATTATGATGCTATGATGCTAGATGGTTCCATTATTTTGTCCAACCCCTGTATGTATGTATATATATATATATATATATATATATATATATATATATATGTATGTATGTATATGTATATAAAAGAAGAAGAAAATGGAGAATTTGAGGTTAATAAGAGTTTATTATCAGCAATAAATCAATCATTATCCCTACATCATTGATAAAGACTCTCTCTCTGAGGAAATCCCAAAGGAAATATTCACCAAAGTGTAGGATTATTTTACAACACTGGAAAATTAAAAGCTTAGTAAACATTTCTTTATAAAGTTCTTTATAAAATTTCTTTATAAACTACACTTTCGGAGTGGTTGGCGTTAGGAAGGGAATCCAGCTGTAGAAACTCTGCCAGATCAAGACTGGAGCCTGGTACAGCCATCTGGTTCACCAGTCCACAGTCAAACCGTCCAACCCATGCTAGCATGGAAAGCAGACGTTAAACGACGCAACGATATTTATGGTATATTCAATTGAGAATGTAGTTAAGTACAGTATAAAGCTTGTCCACCTTCAGATTTACCTTGGGCTATCCAGTAGTAGTATTATAGGTACTTCCAGGTTTGCGTTTGGGCATCTGTCGTGTGTGAACATATATATGAAAAAATTGGAGTCAGCAAGAAGAGGTACGTTTGGACATTTATTTTTTAATCACTACAATTGTTTACCTGCAATGTAGTTCTCCAGACGTCCAGGTATGTGATTAT
Source organism: Octopus sinensis (assembly GCF_006345805.1). NCBI lineage: Eukaryota > Metazoa > Mollusca > Cephalopoda > Octopoda > Octopodidae > Octopus > Octopus sinensis. The sequence continues at coordinate 11,058,056 of NC_043014.1, read as the reverse complement.
GCAACTGTTTCCCTGCATTATGAGATCTGGTTGTGTTTCCTGAGGAAACTGCATTGCATGGAAACAATAGGGCTTCCACTCAGTTTCTATCAACCAGATTCATTCATAAAGCATAATTCGGTCCAGGGCAATATATAAAAGAAGACACTTGCCCAAGGTGCTGAGCAGTGGGACTGAACCTGATATCACACAGTTACAAAGTGACCTCGATAGTCACAATGCCATGCCTGTGCCTGTCGGAGAAGGATGTAAAGAGTTCAGTTAAATATACATGAAAGATGCCTCTTTGCAGCCTTGACTTATTTGGTTGATTTTAGTTAGAATGTTTATTATGAGAATTTACTAATTGTTGTCTGTAATTTGATATTTCAGCTCAACATAGAAACGGTTAAAATGATGCAATGTAGTGTTTTATGGTGACATTTGTAGTTTAGAAGGATTGACTCATTTTTCTGGGCATATTTTTTTTGATGTTTGGAATAGTTTATCATTTATTCTCTCATTTAGATTTGGTTACACGCATACACACTCACACATGTATAGGTGCAGCCATGGCTGTGGAGTTAGACATTTGCTTTCCAAACAAATGGTTCTGGGTTCAGTCCTACTGTGTAACACTTTGGGGAAGTGTCTTCTACGATAACCTTGGGTTGAAGCCTGTCTTGTATGTCATCATTATTATCATCATCGTTTAATGTCTGCTTTCCATGCTAGCATGGGTTGAACGATATGTGTGTGTGTGTGTGTGTGGAAGCACAATGGCCCAGTGGTTAGGGCAACAGACTGATGGTTGTAGGATTGCGGTTTCAATTCCCAGACCGGGCGTTGTGAGTGTTTATTGAGCGAAAACACCTAAGCTCCACAAGGCTCCGGAAGCAGATGGTGGTGATCCCTGCTGCACTCTTTCACTACAACTTTCTCTCACTCTTTCTTCTGTTGGCCTGCTCACTTAGCCAGCGGGGTGGCGTTATTTGAAGGCTAAAACAATGCGAAGCGCATTGTGACCAGTGATGTCTAGCAACATCTGATGGCTTGGTCATTCAGATGATCACGTGATATATATATATATCATCATCATCATCATCATCATTTAGCGTCCGTTTTCCATGCTAGCATGGGTTGGACGGTTCAACTGGGGTCTGGGGAGCCCGAAGGCTGCACCAGGCCAGTCAGATCTGGCAGTGTTTCTACAGCTGGATGCCCTTCCTAACGCCAACCACTCCGAGAGTGTAGTGGGTGATTTTATGTGCCACCGACACAGGTGCCAGACGAGGCTGGCGAACGGCCACGCTCGGATGGTGTTTTTATGTGCCACCGACACAGGTGCCAGACGAGGCTGGCAGAGGGCCACGCTCGGATGGTGTTTTTATGTGCCACCGACACAGGTGCCAGATGAGGCTGGCGGACGGCCACGATCGGATGGTGTTTGTTACGTCCCCAAAGCACGGAGGCCAGTCTATGCGGTACTGGCTACGGCCACGTTCGGATGATTTTCTTGTGTGCCACCGGCACTGGTACCACAAAGATACAAATTCCATTGATGTTCATCTATTTTGATTTGTTTTGATTTGATTTTCACTTGCCTCAACAGGTCTTCACAAGTGTCACAAGAAGGAAGGTATGCACAGGTGGACTGACTACGTCGCAGGTAGGGGCCACGGGTTATGGCCTGACTAGTCTTGCCGGGTCTTCGGATGGTGTTTTTATGTGCCACCGACACAGGTGCCAGATGAGGCTGGCGAACGGCCACGATCGGATGGTGTTTGTTACATGCCCACAGCACGGAGGCCAGTTGATGCGGTACTGGCTACGGCCACGTTCGGATGGTTTTCTTGTGTGCCACCGGCACTGGTACCACAAAGATACAAATTCCATTGATGTTCATCTATTTTGATTTGATTTGATTTGATTTTCACTTGCCTCAACAGGTCTTCACAAGTGTCACAGGAAGGAAGGAAGGTATGCACAGGTGGACTGACTACGTCCCAAGTAGGGGCCACGGGTTATGGCCTGACTAGTCTTGCCGGGTCTTCGGTTGGTGTTTTTATGTGCCACCGACACAGGTGCCAGATGAGGCTGGCGAACGGCCACGTTCGGATGGTGTTTGTTATGTGCCCACGTCACAGAGGCCAGTCGATGCGGTACTGGCTACGGCCACGTTCGGATGGTTTTCTTGTGTGCCAACGGTACTGGTACCACAAAGATACAAATTCCATTGATGTTCATCTATTTTGATTTGGTTTGATTTGATTTGATTACATATATATATACATATTTATATAATATATTGGGTCATAAATAATGCATTTTTTTAATACTTCTTTTATTTTTCAAAATTAAGATAAAGTTCTTTCTTAATCTAAAATATACTTTCTTTCATTATTTACAATGCTCTTCCATCTATCTGGTAGACTTGCAAGGCCCCTCGTCCAAAATTCTCTTGTCCGTCATAAAAAATACTCCTCCATTACTACTCTGACCTCGTCTACAGAATTCATATTTTTTCTGTCCAAATAGGCATAGGAGTGGCTGTGTTGTAAGCAGATTGCTTACGAACTACATGGTTCCTTGGGCAAGTGTCTTCTACTATAGCTTCAGGCCAACCAAAGCCTTGTGAGTGGATTTGGTAGACGGAAACTGAAAGAAACCCGTCGTATGTATATATATATATATATATATATATATATGTATGTGTGTGTGTATATGTTTGTGTGTCTGTGTTTGTTTCCCCCCTCCAACATCGTTTGACAACCGATGCTGGTGTGTTTACATCCCCATAACTTAGTGGTTCGACAAAGGAGACCAATAGAATAAGTACTAGGCTTACAAAGAATAAGTCCCGGGGTCGATGTGCTCAACTAAAGGCGGTGCTCCTGCATGGCCACAGTCAAATGACTGAAACAAGTAAAAGAGTAAATGATTTTGAAGACTGCAGAATAAATGGTAGTCAGATGGTCCAGCCTTTGGAATGTCATCTTCACTGTATGTGGCCAAGCATTATCCTGATGGAAGAACATCTTTCATCTTGAAACCAAAGATGTTTGTTTTTCTTTTAGCACTGACTTAAGCCACTCAAGTTGCTCGCAGCAGAACTCTTTGTTATCATTTGGTTTAAGTTTATAAGTTCAAAGTGGACTAAACCATTCATATCCCACCAAACAGATAACAACACCTTATGTGGGTGAAGACCTTTCTTTAGCCTGGGGTGCCGGTGTTTCTCTCGTTCTTACCCAATGTCTTCGGCACATTTTTATAGAGAACCCACACTGGAGTGCCACAAGACAATGCTAGGTGTGCTGTACTGTAATCTGAATTTAACTTTTTTTCCCCATATTTTTAGCTCAGGTGTGCCACCGAATTTTGCAAAGACTATAACTGTAAGCAAGTGAAAAACGGTTGCTGAGCACTGTTCTAGATAGGTGGCACAGCAAGCTATTTCAGGTGTATTTACATCATTCATCTACAGGAATGGTTCCCAAAATGAGTGTTATTGCTCCCCTGGTGATGGTGGAAAGTTCCAGGGGGGCATTGAAGAAAAGTGGGGTAGCGATTAATTTAAAAAGTGGGGTGATAATAGGGTAGCAATTCATGTAAAAACAACAAAATAATGGGTTCATTAAGTTAAGTTTTATTTGTGAAATACAGTTGCTTTGAATTTGCTTCAGAAAGAGGTCTATGTTTGTGATAGTTAGTTAGGATGGGGTCACTAGGAATGTGGGCTGGGTGTCAAGGGGGCGGCAGCCCGAAAAAATTTGTGAACCACTGATCTACAGCGAGAAATTTTCTCCATGACAACAGAAGAGAGTGAATGGCTTGTTTACGAGTTCAAATGTGCCACTGGCATATTCGAACTGGTAATACCATTTCATCTGACAGATATTATCATTTCTTGGCCAGAAAAACTGACCAGTGGGGCCTTGAGGATGATAGAAGTTTGCATTAATGTCAGAGTGTTCAGCTGAAACATAATTTTCCAATCTAAAGTACCAAACATTCACTTTGGATGGCCCGAGGCTATATTAGAAGACATTTGCCCAAGGTACCATGCAGTAGGACTGAACCCAGGACCATGTTGTCGGGAAGTAAGCTTCTTACCACACAGCCACGCTATCAGTGCAAGTGTTTGTATCTGCGTTTGTTCCCCACCAGTGCTCGATAACCAGTGTTGGAGTGTTCAAGACCCCTAACTAAGTGGTTTGGCAAAAGGGTCCGAAAGAATAAGTACAAGGCTTTCAAAAAATAAGTACTGGGTCACTTCTTCCGACTAAAATTCTTCAAAGCAGTGCTCCAGCATGGCCGCAGTTTGATGACTGAAACAAGTAAAAAAAGAAGCATTTGAAAGAGAGTCATGGCTGTGTGGTAAGAAGCTTGCTTTCCAACCGTATGGTTCCAGGTTCCATCAAACTGCGTGGCACCTTCAGTGCAAGAAGTATACAAGAATGGTTATTATTACAGAAAAAAAAAAGGGTATTTTTTTAAAGAAATTTTCTACGAATATTTTTCACACGGTGTAGATTATGACTATATCAGAATTTAATATGAAACAAAAAGAAAAATATTGGTGGCGTCCACAAATTTATATCTACAAAATAAACTTGAAATTTTAAAGTGTGCGTGTGTGTTTCGGGGGTACACTTCTGTAGGTATGTTAACTAAAATTCGTTTGTTTATGTCCCTATAACTTAGCAGTTCGGCAAAAAGTACCGACAGAATAAAAAATAAAAAATTATTGACAAAAATAAAACTGGGGCTAATGCAGAATGGCGCCTCGGATCTTTTCCTTTTGAACGGCAGATGTCAACACAATTTCTAGTTAACTAAACACTTTTAAACTTCGTATACAGGTAGAATCTGTTTATAAAACATCATTTTCTCTTGGTTTTATTGAGAAAATTCTATAGTTTGTAAGATATTTCATCTGAAAATCCGAGCATTTCGGCAATTTTAACCAATCGATTACCTCCATTCAACTAAAATCATTTGCTGCGTCTAAAACTGAGACATCCTGTAACTAACCCTAAACCTCCCCTCTAACCCTAACCCTAATTTTTATTCTTAATTGTTAAATTAATTTAATTCCATTGCTTTAGTTTTTTTTACATGCGTAACAATTAAATTAATTTAATAATTAAGAAAAAAAAATTTAGGGTTAGGGTTAGGGGGGGAGGTTTAGGGTTAGTTACAGGATGTTGTCTTAGTTTTAGACGCAGCAAATGATTTTAGCTCAAAAGAGAGCATAGGATTGGTTAAAATTCGAAAAATTAAACTATGTTAAACAAACAAATTACAATTTTCTCAAGAAAGCCAAGAGAAAAAAATATTTTATTTTAATAATAATAATAATAATAATAATGAAATTATTGTATACAGTGCTCAGGTGCACCACAACTTGTCAGAAAGTGCATATAAAGTACATGCAGTAATGTAGAAATGTCTGGAAAGTGAACATGCTTGTGTGTGTATGGAGGGGAGAAAATCAAGTGTAGTGTTGGCGAATCTCAGGAAGCATGGAAGTCTTGAAGGATCAGTGCTCCAACAACTAATAACCGATGCCGGCAGTTTGTTCCACGCTTCAGCAACTCTCAGCGTGAAAAAATGTTTCCTGAAGTCATGGGAACTGTGCTGTTTTCTTACTTTGTAAATATGTCCACGGGTGTTAGATGGGTGGAGTTTGAAGAGGTGCTCAGTGTTATTGTTTGTGCGATGGTTGATAATTTTATGGGTGTCTGCAGACGTCGGAGTTTCAATGTGTCCATGCCGAAGGAAGTAAGGCGTTCAGGATATGGCAAATGCCTGACACATTCTACCAGTATACGAAGTTTTAAAGTGTTTAGTTAACTAGAAATTGTCTGCAGTTCAAAAGGAAAAGATCCTGCGCCTCTACTGACAAAATGCATTTTGTTGAAAAAGTTTTCGGTTTACTACGTTTTAGATGTCGGAGATAATGAAATTTTTTATTTCACCTCTCCCCGCTCAATTTAAAATTTTGAACTTTTTTCGAAGTATTTTTTCCCTTTTTCTTAGATGACTGAGATTCCGAATATGCAAGAAACCACGTTTTTAAAATTTTTAATTCAATAAGCACATAGACTTTTGTCCAAATACTGTTTTTTTTTTATTAAGTAAACATGTACATTTTATTGCCTTCATAGTGTTTACCGTTTTACAAAATCAAACTAGAAAACTGGACAAAACAGAGAACATAATTGAAGAAATTAAAAAGAAAAACGCCCCCCCCAAAACTACCTTGGCCATTACAGAGGTTTTCCAGCGCCCCAAAACTTTTCAACCCAAGGTGGTGAATTGTTTTGGCTTTTTTTTTTCTTTTTCTCTTCTTTTTAATTTTTTCAATTGTGTTCTGTTTTGTCCCAGTTTTCTAGTTTGATTTGGTGAAATGGTAAACATTGTGAAGGCAATAAAATGGATACATGTTTACTTTTAAATAAGCATATGAATGTTTTCCTGGGGTTAAAAACAACAGTAACCTCGTCTTCTATAGGACCACCACATTTAATTGACAAATATATTTTATGAAAAGGCGGCGAGCTGGCACAAACGTTAGCACGCCGGGCGAGATGCTTAGCGGTATTTCGTCTGCCGTTACGTTCTGAGTTCATATTCCGCCGAGGTCGACTTTGCCTTTCATCCCTTCGGGGTCGATAAATAAAGTACCAGTTACGCACTGGGGTCGATGTAATCGACTTAATACCTATGTCTGTCCTTGTTTGTCCCCTTGTGGGTAATAAAGAAATAGGTATTTCGTCTGCCGTTACGTTCTGAGTTCAAATTCCGTCGCGATCGACTTTGCCTTTCATCCTTTCGGGGTCGATTAAATAAGTACCAGTTGTGCACTGAGGTCAATGTAACCGACTTAATCCATTTGTCCCTTCTATGTTTAGCTCCTTTTGGGCAATAAAGAAATGAAATATATTTTATGAATAAACGGATAGGGATAAATAGGCAGAGAAATAAATAAATGGATGAAAAAGTTCCAAATTTAAAATTGGGGGTGAGTGTGTGTGTGTGAATTTTGAGCCCTTTATTAAACTCAACAACATTGATTATTAAACTTTGAAGGCTGTTTCTCATAAAATGGTGTATATTTAATTTTATAATCAATTATTTACGATTATTTAAGCCAAACACAAGTAAAACTCAAATTCTTTTCAGTTTAATGTTTTTGTCTGTATTTAATTTCGATTTGCATATATTCGTCAATTCACTACAATCTCTTTAAAGTAAACAAAATCAAATTTTTAAATTGGGAGGGGGAAAGAAGCGGGGGAGGGGGATATTTTTTTTTTTTTTGCATAATTAAATAGTTTTTCAAAAAAATGTATTTTTCAGGGAGAGGTGCGATTCTACATTAGCCCCATAAAACGTACGTATTGGGGGTGTAATTTGCTCGATCAAAACCTTTCAAGGAAAGGGTACTACTTAAGAAGAATGGTTCCAGTGCGCGCACTCGCGCAAACTAGTCGTGACTAGTCGATCCTATGACTACCTAGCAAAGTAAATGAAACACAAAATAAATAATTTTTTTCAAAACAAAGTAAATAAAACACAAAAGCAGAAAGTAAAATATTAAAAAAAAAAGTAAATAAAACAAAAAACATAAAGTAAGGATCGACTAGTCACGACTAGCTAGCGCGGATGCGCGAGTACGCGAGTGCGCGCACCGGTAACACTCTTCTTAAATAGTACCAAAATTAAAAATATTTGGCGATCTTTCGTCTCTAGTAGACCTTTCCGTCGAATTCCGTAAAAATTTTTTTTTTTTTTTTACATATGGGCTTGCGGGAACTTTTGAAGTAATATACATACATATACACATACACCGAGTAAAAAATTTCAGTTATCTCTTTCTTTCACACATTACTCTGTCTCTTCACACACACACTAACAGAAGCACTTCACTTACACAACATACTGTCTGTCTCCCACACCCCATCAAACACACACACACACACATGTCCATCAATGCTCCCATGCACGGTAACTTCAAAAGAACTTCCCTCGTCATACAATCGCTTTCTCTTAGTCTCTTTCGCTCTCATTACTTCAAAAGTTCCCGCAAGCCCATATGTAAAAAAAAAAAAAAATTTTACGGAAATTGACGGAAAGGTCTACTAGAGACGAAAGATTGCCTTTATTTTTTTGCATATTTAAATAGTTTTTCAAAAAAATGTATTTTTCAGGGAGAGGTGCGATTCTGCATTAGCCCCATAAAACGTACGTATTGGGGTGTAATTTGCCCGATCAAAACCTTTCAAGGAAGGGTACTACTTAAGAAGAGTGGTCCCAGTGCGCGCACTCGCGCAAACTAGTCGTGACTAGTCGATCCTATGACTACCTAGCAAAGTAAATGAAACACAAAATAAATGATTTTTTTGAAAACAAAGTAAATAAAACACAAAAACAGAAAGTAAATATATTTTTTAAATAAAGAAAAAACAAAAAACACAAAGAAAGGATCGACTAGTCACGACTAGCTCGCGAGGATGCGCGAGTACGCGAGTGCGCGCACCGGGAACACTCTTCTTAAATAGTGCCGAAATTAAAAATATTTTTTTTTTGCATATTCATAATCTCCGCCATCTAAAACGAAAAAATAGTTTTTAAAAAAAAAAAATTGCATTTTTCTGCATTAGCCCCATAAAACCCTTCCCAGTAGGACTCCAGCATGGCCGCAGTCCAATGACTGAAGCGAGTAAAAGATACAAAATGGTGAATGGCGAAGAATGTAAACATGGGTGAGGAAACCGGTGTTCTCCGAATTAAGTCCCTTGGGATACTTGTTCTCCGCCGAGTAATCGAAACTCAGCACTTCTGTTGTTCGAAATGGAGAGAAACGATTATTGACCGTTGATCTCCAGTTGCATGCAATATAACCTCGTCTTTTCTGTTTTGCAGACAGAGTGCAATGTGCATCCAGCGTAATATAAGTATAATATTCAATAATATTCTATGTGATTTGGTTGCTATTTCTAGCGACTCTTTGGTTGAGATAGTAAGTCGTTGAGTAAAAGGATGAGGAGAGAAAGTAAAGTTAAAGTGATACAGAGAGAGAGGATAGAGAGAGAGATAGAGAGAAGATGGAGAGAGAGAGAAGAGAGGATAGATAGAGAGAGAGAGGATAGAGAGAGAAGATAGGATAGAGAGAGAAGAGAGGATATATAGAGAGAAGAGAGGATAGGGAGAGAGAGAGGTATACAGAGAGAGAGAAGAGAGGATAGAGAGAGAAGAGAGGATAGAGAGAGAGAGAGGATAGAGAGAGAGAGAGTATACAGAGAGAGAGAGAAGAGAGGATAGAGAAGAGAGGATACTGAGAGAGAGGTATACAGAGAGAGAGAGAGACATGCAGAGAGATAGAGAGAACGAGAACGAAAACAAGTTAGTGAAAGAGAGGAAGGAGAGGGAAAGAGAGAGAACGGGAGTTAGCGACGAAGAAAATGAGAGACAAAGACTGAGAAAGGCAGAAAGAAAGAGAGAGGGAGAGAGAAGGGGAAACAAAGGGAGAAAGAGAGAGTGGAAAGCAGATAGGGAGAGAAAGAGAGCGGGAGGGGGAAGAGAGAGAGAGGTGTTTGCATCAAAACGAAAATATCAGAGTTGAAAGAATGAAAGAAAGAGAGAGAGAGAGAGACGGAGATAGGAAGCGTTTGATGGCAGAGAAAAGGCGGGAGAAAATGAGAGCGAATAGAAGAAAACGAGGAAGGGAAAGTATTAAATATGGAATAGCGAAGAGGATGGATGATACGTGAAGAGAGGAAAAGAAACTGGGATGGAAAGAGGAAACTAAAATAAAGAGGAAAATGGTAGATGTATGTAGAAGAATGTGTAAGAATGAATGTTGAAGTCGTGGAGTCTGAGAGAGATAGAGAGAAAGAATTAGGGAATTAAAAGAGAGGAAGTGAAAGATTTTTGTTATATAAGCTAAAAGTAAAAAGGAGCAGACGAAGAATGACATTGTGTGACATTCGTGCTTCTCTCTGAGAGATACTAGAGTTGTGAAATCGTAAATCTAAACATGGTTTTTTTTTTTTACTGATCACAGAAGACTTGTCTCTTTTTTGTGGGTCTACAGAGAGAGAGAGAGAGAGAGAGAGAATGAGGAAGGCTAATGAGATAATTAGGCCGGAGTGTGTTATACAATAAACATGTGTGAATATGTATGTCTCTCTTTCTCTCTCTCTCTCTCTCTCTCTCTATATATATATATATATATTATATAAAGTTATACGTTTAATTGTGAAACTCAGAGTAGCGACTAACTCGACCCAAAATAACATATACTATTAATTACTACTCTGGCATTGAATACTCTTTTCGGAAATCAAAATTAAACGATATATATATATTACACACACATATATATATATACATACACACATACATATATATATATATACATACACACATACATATATATATACATACACACATATATATATATACACACACACATATATATATACACACACATATATATATATATACACACACACACATATATATATATACACACACATATATATATATATACATACACACACACACACATAGATACATAAACACATATATATACACACTATATATATATATACACTATATATAATATACACTATATATATAAATACCTACATAAATAGATATATCTGTTTAGTGTTGTATGTATATAAAAGCGCGCGCGTGTAATTGTGTACATTGAGAGGAAAAAATAAACGAAAGTTTAAACTGACAGAAAGAGAAAGAGGACAAGAGACATAGAGAGAGACAGATAGATAAGGAGATAATAGAGAGAATGAGAGAGAGAGGGAGAAAGGAAGAAAGATAGATAGAGAGAGGGGGACACAGCACCTCTCCCGTATTTTATTGTGTTGACGATTCACGTGGTATGGCGGCCATTTTGAAAATGACTCGCCTGCGACTCGACCCGTCACGGAAGGTGGAATCCATTCCGCACTGGTTCCCTTGGGTCGTGGGTGTTTGAAATAAAAGAAGGACCATCAGCCCCTACATTGCAATATCAACATCGTCAAAGTGTTACAGGGGTCAGACACATATTTATGTACCCTGTATTTGTTTCTTGTTTTGGGACAAGATAAAGCAATTCTGGGAAGTGGTAAAATCGATTATATCGATCTCAGAACTCAACTGGTATTCGTTTTATCGACCCCTGAAGGGATGAAAGGCATAGCCGACCTCGGCTGCATTTGAACTCAGAATGTAAAGAACCGGAAGCGATGCCGCTGAGCAATTTTGTGCGGCGCGGTAACGATTTTGTTGGCTTGCCGCCTTACAAAAACTTAATAAGAAACAAGGAAAATTTTATAACAACTGTGTTTTAAAGTTAAATTAACAATTGTTCCGAGTCTAATGTACTTCATTTCACAACTTAGGAGATAAAAAAGTGATAAAATGATGAAATAAAAGAAAGAAAGCAAAAAAAAAATGTGGTTGGCATTGGGGACAAGAAGGAACAGGAAGAGAACTCTCCTGTGTTGTGAGATAGAGAACTAAACAACACAATCAGGCGTGAGCAGAGTAAACTCGCGCCATTTTCCCCCCTTGTGCGGCAGTTCACTGCCTGCTGCCCTGCTTTTTTGCCCCCGTCGCCTTTTTTTTCCTGTATATATCTTACTTAAACCTCTTTGAAGTTTTTTTTTTCTCTCTATCTGCTTTGGAAAAATAACACCAGCTTAAATAATGGCTAACCTCAAAGTGGATAAAGATGCTTTTTTCAGACGTATGAAGAAATTTTACAATGCTTGGGAGGTAAGTTTTCGTTTTTTTGGGGTTACCCAGAAAGAAAAAAAAAAATCTATAGCCTGTCTATTATTTCGTACGCGTGTTCCAATTTATATTTGAATGGTCGCTGATTTAACATTTTCTTTCGTTTCCTAACTTTTTTTTACAACATTCTGCATTCATTGTACCTAGAATAAGTGAATATGTGCGTGTATATACATGTATGGCTATACAGAACAGTATATATATGTGTATATATATATATATATGTATATATATATATGACATATATACGTGTTCTTGCGCATCGATACATGGTATTGATGTTACAAGCGGATATGGGAGAAAGTTGTGTTGGTTGACTTAATATTTTTCTATGAGAATTATTTCAGTTTTAGCAGTAAGAAGGCATGGACAATGCCAGAGACTTTATTTTCCCTATCGATCTGTTTGCAGTTCTAATTTTAGATATCTGATTCTTAATTATCGCTTAATTTCATTCACATAACTGGACACTGGGCTTCGACGAGTCTTCATATCTCGAACTAAAAAAAGTAGAACTTGAAATTATGTACGTTCGTAATGTCACACACGAATCATTTTATATACATAGTAGTTACTCAGACGACTCTATTCACATATTCATATTTATATTTATCTATGGATATATATATATAATTTTTAACTTCTATGAAATAATATTAAAAAAGTAGTTTAACAAGAATTATAGAGAAAAAAATTTGAAATGGCGGAGAAAATGGAGTGCCGGTCTAAAATGCTCACAGCTATTTTGTTTTCCGTCCACGATTTCGGATTTCGATCCCGCTCGGATCCATTTTTACCTTTTAGGTCTTGGAGGAGATTCTATCTTTCGCTTGGCGTATTATTAGCTTTATCAAAAAACCGATTCTACTTCTAATGCCTAACCTGTTTTGCTTATGAAGTTGTGTGCGTCCGCGCTGTAGGATCCTTCGTCTGGTTCGGCAGGAGTGGAGTGGAGGGGAGAATGGTTATTTTTCTTTCTAGGTTTTTCAGTTTTTTTTTTATTTTAAATTTTCTATAAACACTTTGAATATATACAACCACTACTTACCCCAATACATTCCGCGACCACTCGGTACCATCATACCATCACATTTTAAATCCGCTCTATCCTTCCTCTGGTTCGGCAGGAGTGGAGTGGAGAATGGTTATTTTTCTTTCTAGGTTTTTCAGTTTTTTTTTTTTAAATTTTCTATAAACCCTTTGAATATATACAACCACCGTCTACCCCTCCCCATACATTCCGCGACCACTCAGTACCATCATACCATCACATTTTAAATCCGCTCTATCGTCATCTATATACGATGGTAACTCTCAAATTCCGCCGAGGTCGACTTTGCCGTTCATCCCTTCGGGTGTCGATAAATTAAGTACCAGTTACGCACTGGGGGTCGATGTAATCGACTTAATAATCCCTTTGTCTGTCCTTGTTCGTCCCCTCTGTGTTTAGCCCCTTATGGGTAGTAAAGAAATAGAAATAGGTATTTCGTATGCCGTTACGTTCTGAGTTCAAATTCCGCCGAGGTCGACTTTACCTTTCATCCTTTCGGGGTCGATAAATTAAGTACCAGTTACGCACTGGGGTCGATGTAATCGACTTAATCCCTTTGTCTGTCCTTGTTTGTCCCCTCTGTGTTTAGCCCCTTGTGGGTAGTAAAGAAATAGGTATTTCCTCTGCCGCTACGTTCTGTGTTCAAATTCCGCCGAGGTCGACTTTGCCTTTCATCCTTTCGGGGGTCGATAAATTAAGTACCAGTTACGCACTGGGGGGGGGGGGTCGATGTAATCGACTTAATCCCTTTGTCTGTCCTTGTTTGTCCCCTCTGTGTTTAGCCCCTTGTGGGTAGGTAGTAAAGAAATATATACAATGGTAACTCAAAATTACGAAGTAGTCTAGTTTAATTAAATCTCTTATTCCGAACCATTTGGTGCTTAATCTCTTTCTTCCTCTCTTACTTCTTTTATTTCCCCACAACTTTTCTTTCACCTTTCTGCAAGATTGGATTCTCTTTCCAACTTATTGCTTATCTTTCCCTTATACCTGACCTAAAACACAAACATTCATTTATTACTCATTACCTTCTACACACGCGCACATCGATCTTCAAAGGAGCTTAAGCTTCCTTCGAAATTCCCTCTTCTTTTTTTTTTTTTTTTCCTTCTTTTCTTGTACCACATCTTTCTCTTTCTCAGCCTTATATATATCTTTCCTAATTCCTTCGATTACTATTTTTCTTTCCCGCTATCAATCCATCTATCTCTTACACTATCTTCCTCCCTCTACAGTATTCTCTTCTTACTCTCATCCTATCTCTCTTCTGTCACTCATTCATCCTCTCTCTTTCTCTCTCTCTCCTTCATTAATACTTCTGTCTGTCTCTTCGCTTCCTCCGTCTTGCATGCACATTATACTCCCACTCTCTCTCTCTCTTTCATTAGATCGATGATCCTTTTTCTTTATTCATCATTACATTAGCGCCTTTTCTCTCTCTCTCCTATATTTCTCCCTCTTTTTTTTTCCTTCACCTCTGTGGCTCTAATTCCCATTCTATTTCCCTCTATGTTCCCTCGTTTGATATCAAACGGCTCCCTCCCTCTCCCTCCCTCCCTCTCTCTCTCCTCCACACACACACACACACACACACACATTCACTTCCAGAAAAAATGAATCATTCTCTCATTCTACTTCTCCCTTATATATTTTTTTTCTCTCCCTCCAGTCATCGCCTTCTGCCTCGCTTCATATAATCTGCTCGGCTCTCACCCCCCCCCCCTCATCCTTTAATAAAGCCACTCTGCCATAACAACAATCCTATTGCGCTTCAGAAATATAATTGCGCTTCCATCTCCTCCCCTTCATCCACCTCCACCTCCTCCTCTTCCTCGATGTTTGCAAATATTGCTTTCTCATACACTACACACCATAGATGCGATTTCTGTTTGTGTGTCTGTAATATCGCCTTCTTTTATACTACATATTATACATATATAGGCGCAGGAGTGGCTGTGTGGTAAGTAGCTTGCCTACCAACCACATGGTTCCGGGTTCAGTCCCACTGCGTGGCATATTGGGCAAGTGTCTTCTGCTATAAGCCTCGGGCCGACCAATGCCTTGTGAGTGGATTTGGTAGACGGAAACTGAAAGAAGCCTGTCGTATATATGTATATATATATATATATGCGTGTGTGTCTGTGTTTGTCTCCCTAGCATTGCTTGACAACCGATGCTGGTGTGTTTATGTCCCCGTTACTTAGCGGTTCGGCAAAAGAGACCGATAGAATAAGTACTGTGCTTACAAAAGAACAAGTCCCGGGGTCGATTTGCTCGACTAAAGGCGGTGCTCCAGCATGGCCGCAGTCAAATGACTGAAACAAGTAAAAGAGTAAAATACATACACATATGTATATATATATATATATATATATATATATATATATATACACACACACACGTAGTTGCTCTGTATATCTTAGCCTATCTGTGTGGTATCTGTTTATGGCAGGCTTTAAATATTGCTTTTTTTCTCCTACATATATGTATGTGGTTCTTGTTTATGTCTGTGTGTAGGTATTTCTAAACCTCACCCTAACTCACTTTCCATACACACACAAACACACACACGTGTGTGTCTGTGATCTAATGGAAACGAATTTACTCGGCCTCCTGGTAAATTCCTCTCTTCCTCAGAAGATAAGCCTTGCTCTGTTCGAATTCGTCAGTTATTTGACATTAACCTTAGAGTGTATCTATCTATGCTAATCTGGTAATGTGTGTTTCTTGATTCGACGATTTTGCCAATTTAAATTCACTTCCTTGTTCGAAAGTGGGTGTTTAGGTAAACAAAACCTCGTCTTCTTTAGAAAACTAGCAGGAAAAAGAAGTAGAAAACCAACTACAGAAATAAAAATATACATAGGCACAGACGTGACTGTATGGTAAGAAGTTTACTTCCTAACAACATGGTCCAGAGTTCAGTCCCACTGCGTGGCACCTTGGGCAAGTGTCTTCCACTATAGCCTCAGGCTGACTAAAGCGTTGAGTAGATTTGGTAGGCGGAAACTGAAAGAAGTCCAGCGTGTGTGTGTGTCTTTGTTTGTTCCCTATCACCGCTTGACAACCGGTGTTGGTATGTTTACGTCCCTGTGACTTACTGGTTCGGTAAGAGACCGATGGACAAAATACTAGGCTTGAAAAGAAATTTAAGTACTGGAGTTGATTCATTCTACTAAGATTCTTCAGGGCGAGTGCCCTAGCATGGCCGCAGTCTAATGACTGAAACAAGTAAATGATGAGCGATAGTGTGAGGAAGTGATGTTATCGCTTATCTTTTATTAGTTTCTGTGATTGGACTGCGGTCATGCTGGGGCACCGCCTTGAAGAGCGACTCTGGTACTTATTTTATCGACCTGTTTTGTCGAACCGCTATGTTACGGATTCGTAAACAAACTAGAACACCGATTGTCAAGCGGAGATGGGAGATAAGCGCTCGCACACACGAACACATGCTATGGACTTTCCATAGTTTCCGTTTACCGAATCCACTTACTTGTCGATCCGGAACTATGTTGAAAGACACTTTTCCAAGGTGCCGCCACGTAGTGAGACTGAACCCGGAACCGTGTGGTTGAGAAGAAGCAAGCTCCTTATCTTCCATAAAGCCGCGCCTGTTTACGAAATATAACTGCGGCATGCAAAGCTATCGGCATTCTTTCGATATAACTCGACAAAATCAAAACATTTCACTTCGGGGTATTTCCGCGGAAGCAAATGACAGTTCGATTCTGTTTCCTGTTTGGAAATTTGCGGATTTTACATACACACCTGAAACGGGTAAGAACAAATTTCGTCTCTCGCCTTTTAGGCAATCTTTCGTCTCTCGCCTTTTAGGCAATCTTTCGTCTCTCGCCTTTTAGGCAATCTTTCGTCTCTAGTAGACCTTTCCGTCGATTTCCGTAAAAATTTTTTTTTTTTTACATATGGGCTTGCGGGAACTTTTGAAGTAATGAGAGCGAAAGAGACTAAGAGAAAGCGATTGTATGACGAGGGAAGTTCTTTTGAAGTTACCGTGCATGGCAAGCATTGATGTACATGTGTGTGTGTGTGTGTGTGTTTGATGGGGTGTGCGTGACAGAAAGTATGTTGTGTAAGTGAAGTGCTTCTGTTAGTGTGTGTGAAGAGACAGAGTAATGTGTGAAAGAAAGAGATAACTGAAATTTTTTATTCGGTGTATGTGTATATGTATGTATATTACTTCAAAAGTTCCCGCAAGCCCATATGTAAAAAAAAAAAAAAATTTACGGAAATCGACGGAAAGGTCTACTAGAGACGAAAGATCGCCTTGCTGGCATAATTTCGTTATAGCTATCTATACACCACAACCCACGGAAATACCCGAAGTGAATTGTTTTGATTTTGTCGAGTTATATCGAAGGAATGCCATACAGTTTCCGCTTACCAAATCTACTCATTAGTCGATCCGGAACTATGAAGAAAGACACTTTTCCAAGGTGCCGCCACGTAGTGGGACTGAACCCGGAACCATGTGGTTGAGAAAGAAGCAAGCTTCTTACCACAAAGCCACGCCTGTTAACGAAATATAACTGCGGCATGCAAAGCTAAGTACAAATGTCGTGTGGTCGATTTAAACAAAATACAAACACCTGATAGTCATCGTTTTCCCAAGATCTCTCTGTACTCACATTGTTGACAACCGATGTTGGTGTGTTTACGTCCCCGTAACTTGGCGGTTCGGCATAAGTACTAGGCTTACAAAGAATGGCATTCCTTCGATATAACTCGACAAAATCAAAACATTTCGCTTCGGGTATTTCCATGGGTTGTGGGGTATAGATATAACGAAATTATGCCAGCAAATGTCCCGTTTTAAATTTGAAGGAAAAAAGCCTTGCATATATTGCTTTACTGCCCACAAGGGGCTAAACATAGAGGGGACAAACAAGGACAGACAAACGGATTAAGTCGATTACATCGACCCCAGTGCGTAACTGGTACTTAATAAGCCTTGCATATTTGTTCTGACCTGTTTCAGGTGTGTAGGTAAAATCCGCAAATTTCCCAGCAGAAAACAGAATCGAACTGTCATTTGCTTCCACGGAAATACCCAAAGTGAAATGTTTTGATTTTGTCGAGTTATATCGAAAGAATACCCCGTGTCGTGTCTCCGATGGTGATAACTTGATGCTGTCGCCGACTAAGTTTTTGCATACCTAGGACTACATTATCCACAATTATTTAAGAGTGTTGTTGCTTGTGAGCGATTTAGGAGAATTTGGCTGCTATTTCTAGCAGTTATGGCGCCTGGTTAGAGCAGGCACTATCGTCATGCAAGCCGCACTGTAAAAATACTCCTCCCACCCCAAAAAAAGCTTGTGGATTTTTTTCGGTGGATGTGCATTTCAGAAAGTCCCGCGAGTTGCACTTTGCCCGCGATACGTACAGGTTTGCGCTTTACTTTTTTTGAAAATTACTAATTGCTTTTCACCGGCATTTTTCATGACTTCTGTCAGAATCGAAAAGAGAAAAAAAAAAAAAAAGAAGTAAGGATTATGTTGTTGGCCACAAGGGAAAGTTGATATTTGCTAGTTTTGAAGAATGAAAGTTTTATGCTAAACGATCGTTAGTTTTCAAACTTAACTCATGCATATTTACATGGTGAAAATGGTAGTGTTGGTTTATTATCATTCCGACTATTTTGACTCGAGTTAGTAGCCAAGGATTGGGATTAACTCGCATCAGCACGGATCTCATTGTAAACAGAATATTTATGTTAAGTAGAGGCGACGTTTCATAAAAGTCTCTTTGATTTAGAAGTGTCGAAAAATGTGTGACTTGTCTGTCTGCTTTGTATATGGAAAATAATAAGAGACTTCGAAGGAGGAGGTCCTTCGCTTGAAGTAAAAGTTTTTGCACGTAATCTAGAGAAGTGCTACTCTGTGGTCCGCGGACCGGTGCCGGCCCGCGAGCCATCAGCTGCCGGTACGCGGCGTGTTTCCAGAAAAGAAACATTATAAAATGCTTATGAAATATTGTATTATTTCATCATCATCATCGTTTAATGTCCGATCTCCATGCTGGCATGGGTTGGACGGACGGTTTGATTGGGGACCGGCAAGCCAGGCTCCAGTCTGATCTGGCAGTGTTTCTACAGCTGGGTGCCCTTCCTAATGCCAACCATTCTGAGGGTGTAGTGGGTACTTTTTATGTGCCACCGGCACGGGAGCCAGTTAGGCGGCACTGGCATCGGCCACTTGTTTACAAAATAAATATAAGATTAAAAAAAGCAAAAAATTGTCAGCTTTTATTATATTCATTATATATATTACGGAGATGTACTTGCATAGCAAGTGACTTGATCTGAGATCGTGTGCTGAAACGAAAACAATTGCAGCGTGGAAGGTGTTTGTAAGCCATTTAAGAAACACACAAAAGCCGTTAGATTGACTTCAACATTTTGTGTGTTTCTTAAATGGCTTACAAACACCTTCCACGCTGCAATTATTATATATATTGTTTCCGGTATAAATTGAATGCCCGGTTCCGCGCATATTGGGCGGGGTAGTGGTGGTGGTGGACTGCTGGTACTCCACGTCAGATAATTTGAGAAAAATTGACCTAGAGTGTTACCTAAGAATAAGGCGCGAGAATAAGCGAATAAAGTTT
This sequence comes from Octopus sinensis, assembly GCF_006345805.1. Lineage (NCBI taxonomy): Eukaryota > Metazoa > Mollusca > Cephalopoda > Octopoda > Octopodidae > Octopus > Octopus sinensis. The sequence continues at coordinate 11,038,582 of NC_043014.1, read as the reverse complement.
TAATTAAATCCTCTTTTGAATCTTTATGTGTGTGTGTGTGTTTGTGAAATACTGTTACAGAAAGAGTGGTGACTGACCTAATAGTTTCAAACTGCAGTCGATGAGGGCGAGCAAACCGAAACTTCGCAGTCACTATCATCACGCATGTAATAGTATATATAATATGTACTCTATAAAAAAAAGTATTGAATACACCTTCAGTTTAATATAAAATTGTTTTCATTTCTAGCTGGACATAAAAACACGCATACACATACTATTTCCCTTCATTGTAGGGCGCATTTTATTTTTAAATCAGTGCGGCATGATACAAAGGAGGGTTGGGGAAAACATTGACCTCGGGGTTAAGATATTGGAGGCAATTATAACGTTGTTTAGTATTGTTTCCATTTCCTTAATGATTCGCCATGTGATAAATATTAATAAAGTGCAAATAGAAGGGAAGTAACTGCTTCTTTTTCCGGTTTATTTGTTTCTTCGTGTCTTGTTGTGAAAATATTTTTAGGTTGTCTCTGAGGAATTTTCTCAGAATGGGAGGGTCGAGGAGATGAATACGTAGTCGCGCATCCACGCTAGCTAGTCGTGACTAGTCGATCCTACGACGACTACCTAGCAAAGTAAATAAAACACTAAATAAATATTTTTTTTTCACACAAAATAATTTTTTTAAAGCAAAGTAACTAATTTTTCTAAATAAAGTAAATAAAATACAAAAACACAAATTAAGGATCGACTAGTCACGACTAAGCTAGTTCGGATACGTGAGTGCGCGCACCGGGACCACTCTTCTTAAATAGTACCTGAATACGGCTGGTGAGGTGTTGAATAGACCAGTCATGTGCAAACCGTAGTCCGCAGGGTTTTTGAATGACACACCTAAATTAGTCAAGCAAATCGCCCCCAGAACTTATTCTTTGTAAACCTAGTACTTATTCTATCGGTATCTTTTGCCGAACTGCTAAGTTACGGGGACGTCAACACACCAGCATCGGTTGTCAAGCGATGTTAGGGGGACAAACACACACACATATTTATATATATACATATATATATACGAGGGCTTCTTTCAGTTTCCGCCTACCAAATCCCTCACAAGGCTTTGGTCGGCCTGAGGCTATAGTAGAAAACACTTGCTCAAGGTGCCACGCAGTGGTACTGAACCCGGAACCGTGTAGTTGGTAAGCAAGCTAATTAACACACAGCCACTCCTGTACCTAGTGAGGTGATATTTCCCTGTGATCGGACATGTTTTCACAGGTGATTGGAAAGAAAGGACATTGCTTGCATGATTACATTAGTTTACAATCATCGCATGTTGTCACGGCAAGAAGACAGTAATACACACGCACACACATAACATGACTGGCTTCTTTCAGTTTCCATGTACCCAATCCACTTGTAAGGCTTTGGTCAGTATGCGGATGGTTAAAGTGCCATGTTGTTGGACTGGACCCGAGGAGGCAAGCTTCTTATTTCTTTACTGCCCAGAAGGGGCTAAACATTGAAGGGACAAACAAGGACAGACAAACGGATTAAGTCGATTATATCGACCCCAGTGCGTAACTGGTACTTAATTTATTGACCCCGAAAGGATGAAAGGCAAAGTCGATCTCAGCGGAATTTGAACTCAGAACGTAGCGGCAGAGGAAATACCTGTTTCTTTACTACCTACAAGGGCCTAAACACAGAGAGATCAAATAAGGACAGACAAAGGGATTAAGTCAATTACATCAACCCTCAGTGCATAACTGGTACTTAATTTATCGACCCCGAAAGGATGAAAGACAAAGTCGATCTCAGCGGAATTTGAGATCAGAACGTGAAGGCGGACTAATGACTCTGCCAGTTCGTCGCCTTCCTTAGCAGCTCGGGTGATAATATTCGTTTTTAACGAAAGCCGTTATTTAGAAAGATGTGGTTAGTCGAATAAATTGATCTCTGTATTTGTCTGGTAAACAGCTTTACGTTTGTTTTTGCCGTAAGATTTGAACTCAAAACGTAATGGTAGATGAACTACCACTAAGCATTTCACCCGTTGCTTTAACATTTCTGCTAGCTCACCGCCTTATCTGACAGCTTCAGCTGTGCTCCCTGATAGCCAAGCCTGCATCTGTTGCATATAAAAGGTAAAGACCCCTTTTGGTCATGAATCACCATAAGGCTGCAGGTAGAAAGTTACTCTCCAAGGTACAAGTCTGTGCAAGGTTGTTTATGGGAGACCAGCAGTCGCCCATGCATACCAGCCTCCCTTTTCCATGCCACTGATGTTATCCAAGGGAAAGGCAAAGGGGCCGATACAGCTTGGTAACAATTACACTGCAACGCATTTCTACAGATGAGTGAACTGGAGCAACGTGAAATAAAGTGTATTGCTCAAGAACACAGCACAACCTGGCCCAGGAACCAAACTCACTACTTCATTATTGTGAGCCCAGCGCTCTAACCACTGAGCCATGCACCTGTCATATACACAAATACCCATTCGCTTCACATTGACCTGCTATGTAGTGATTAAGGGTGAGATGCGCAATGCGGTAGTCTTTAGAATATACCCATTTCTTTATTACCCGCAAGGGACAAACAAGGACAGACATAGGTATTAAGTCGATTACATCGACCCCAGTGCGTAACTGGTACTTAATTTATTGACCCCGAAAGGATGAAAGGTAAAGTCGACCTCGGCGGAATTTGAACTCAACGTAACGGCAGACGAAATACCGCTAAGCATTTCGCCCGACATGCTAACGTTTCTGCCAGCTCGCCGCCTTATAGTTTTTAGAATATACCACCAGTGTGTTTCTTCTGTTTGTTACTATTTACGGTCATTGTAATTTTCAAATTGACTTGTGGCTAATATGCTGACTGGTGATATCATCTGTTTAGTGTTCTAGAAAGGACAGTAGGGTAATATTTGAGTGAGATTTGTCTGCTTTGTTTAGAAGGTTGAGTAACTATGCAGAATCCTCCTTCATTGGCTCGATGAGACACAGACTGCTGTATTTGATGGCATAAGAGATGCACTCTGTTTCAGCAGTGCATATTCAGGGAAAATTGGGTTTATTGCTGTAAAGCATGGATTATAAGCTCACCTTCGCATGGTAAGACCCAGGGGGATTTTATTTTTGAGATGATTTGCTTTATGTTATCAGATTTAGTACGTTCTCCCCAAATAAGCATTAGCTACTAGTATTAGTATTAATTCATTGTTTGGGTGATCTTTGTGTTTACTTTTTATTGGATTGGAAAAATACAGTATGCCTAACTTTAGCATACCCAGGTAGTGTGTGTGTGTGTGTGTGTTGCTAAAAAGTACGTTTGAATATTCTGGAGATTGATATAGGGTGATCTGCATATAAACCCCTTTGATACCAAGACTTCTCCCTGCTTCTTTGAGCTGGCAGAAACTTTAGCACGCTGGGTAAAATACTTAGCATTATTTTGTCTGCCTTTACGTTCTGAGTTCAAATTCCGCCGAGGTCGACTTTGCCTTTCATCCTTATGGAGTCGATAAATTAAGGACCAGTTATGCACTGGGGTTGATATAATTGACTTAATCCCTTTGTCTCTCCGTGTTCATTCCCTCTATGTTTAGCACCCTGTGAACAATAAAGAAATAAAATTTCTTTATAAAGTGATCTAAAACTTTCCCATTAAAATTCCATATTAATTTATTTTCCAATTGGCAGCTTAGTAATGACCAAAATAATTCAGTAAATTCTTTATCATTTTCAAAATTAGCGGAAGTGGGTGCCAGTGCCACCATAATGGCACTGGTGGTGATGCCGTGTAAAAAAGCACTCAGTGCAGTCTGTAAAATGGTTGGCTCTTGAAAGGGTGTCAGCCGTACAAACCATGTAAAAGCAAATAATTGGACAGAGCCTGGTGCAGTTCTCTGGTTGGCCAGTTCATGGCAGGATAGACCATGCATGTTGAATGATGATACAGTTCAATAGAAATCCTCATCATCAGCGTTTAACATTTGTCTTCCATGCTGGCATGGGTTGTGTGGCTTGACAAGAGCCGGCCAAGCACAAGACTGCACCAGGCTTCAGGTTTTTACAGCTGGATGCCTTTCCAAACACCAACCACCTGCTGAGCAGAGTGGACTGAGTGCTTTTTACATGGCACCAACACAGGTGGGGGTCAGTTTTTTTGGCATGGTTTTACAGTTGGATGCCCTTCCAAGTGCCAACCACTTTAGACTGTGGACTAGGTGCTTTTTATGTGGCACCAGCACTAGGTGGGTCACCAAGTAAGTTGCAAGACAAAGATCCTTTGAGAGTGGAGGGGCCATTGGGGGAATTGATCTCGTGTCAGATGGGAAAAGTTTATGGCAAGTCCTTCTACATATGTTAGACTAAAAAAAAAATAATGTGTGTTTGTATGTGGTTAAAATGTTCATTGAACATAGCAAAGAATAATGTAGGGTGAAGTCCCACAACCTATGTCAGACATAAAAAACTGTGTCATTTATTGTCTCTGTTTTTCCAGTGCATTATTTGATAGTTCTTTCTGTTTTTTTCTCCTTTCAGAGTGCTTCATCTGAAGATTCTCTATCTAAAATTGATGTCCTTATTACAGCAGTTGGAGTTGATGAAGAAGTTGTCTACTCCAAGTCAACTGCCTTGCAGGTAACACACTATTCCTGAATTTTCCAAATTATTTTATTATGTTGCTTTAAAAACTGATCCATCACTAGGCAACTTATTCAGTTGTGATATTCAAAAAAGGCTTTGTGAAATCTGAAAATTGTTTTAAATACCACAACAGAAAATTCATTTCTGGTGGGTTCATTCATCAATATAGGTTCCATTTTATGCTTTTTTTATGTTTTTTTTTTGCCTCAGCAGTCTAATTTTGTTGTGGTGTTAGGACGGGTATCCAGCTGTAAAAACTGTTCCAAAACAGACACAGAAGTCTGGTGCAGGCTCCTGCCTGGCCAGATCCTGTCAAACTGTCCAATTCATTCCAGCATGGAAGGTGGACGTTAAATGATGATGATGATAACTATACCTGTAGTCATTCTTCATCCACAAATGGTTATGTGATTGTGCTTTTGTTTTATACCTACTAGAATCTTCTTGACTGTCTGCCATGATCAGACTGACAATTCTCTTCTATAATAGAACAGTAATGGTGATAGAAGAGATACAGCAGGGAAGATGAAAAGGTGTCTGGAACCTGGTGCAGCTCTCCAGCTTACCAACTTTCAGTCAAACCGTCCAACCCTTTCCAGCATGAAAAACAGATGTTAAATAATGATGATGATGTGCTAGTTTGAGATAGAGATTCATAGAGAAGATTACCTCACCCAATTAATCAGTATCGGATTTACTCTTCCTGTCCGCAACGTCCCATAGAGAAAGGTTTTCAGTTGGGTGCTGTTGTCAGTGTGGCTAACTGGCTTCTGTGTCAGTGGCATGTAAAAGGCACCATTTGAGCATGATCGTTACCAGCGTCACCTTACTGGCACCTGTGCCGGTAGCATGTGTAAAAAGATTCGAGCGAGGTCGTTGCCAGTACCACCTGACTGGCCCCATGCCAGTGACACGTAAAAAGCATCCACTACACTCTCGGAGTGGTTGGATTTAGGGAGGGCATCCAGCTGTAGAAACTCTGACAGATCAAGATTGGAGCCTGGTGCAGCCATCTGGTTTGCCAGTCCTCAGTCGAAATCGTCCAACCCATGCTAGCATGGAAAGCGGATGTTAAACGTTGATGATGATGATGATATATATAGACACATGCACTACAGGCTTCCACATAGTTTCTACCTACGAAATTAGCTCACAAGGTATTGATTGACCCATGGCTATAGAAGAAGACATCCAAAGTGCTGTGCAGTGGGACTGAACCTTAACCCATGTGGTTACAAAGTGAGCCTCTGAACCACACAGCTATGCGTGTACCATGACACGTATAGTTAAGGAGATCTGTTATACTCCTGAAGATTAAAGAAATGTTGTCCTGTCTAGTTATGGGTTTCTCACTGTATTTTCATAGTGAAGGGTGTTGGACATAATCTTCATCATCAATATATGAATCATGCAATGTTTGGTAGTCCTTGGTGCTATATTTTTCCAAAGTCCCATCAGAAAACCAGGTGTCAGAACCAAAACTCCGTAGATGATGTGTAATAACTGTAGGTACCATATATGATGGGTAAGGTACTTTGTCTCAGGAAAACGTCTCAAAAAAAAAAAGAAAAAAAAAACTGCAGGAGTGGCTGTGTGGTAAGTAGCTTGCTTACCAACCTCATGGTTCCGGGTTCAGTCCCACTGTGTGGCACTTTGGACAAGTGGATCTGGTAGACAGAAACTGAAAGAAGCCATCGTGTGTGTATGTATGTACATCATCATCATCATCGTTTAACGTCCGTTTTCCATGCTAGCATGGGTTGGATGGTTTGTTTGTGTTTGTCCCCCCTCCATCTCTTGACAACTGATGCTGGTGTGTTTACGTCCCTCTAACTTGGCAGTTTGGCAAAAAGGGACCGATAGAATAAGTACTAGGTTTACAAAGAGTAAGTCCTGGTGTTGATTTGTTTGACTGAAGGCAGTGCTCCAGCATGGCCGGAGTCAAATGACTGAAACGAATAAAAGAGTAAAGAGTAAACTGGATTCTTTATGTAAAGTTGAGCCCTTATAATATGTTTAACCTTTTAGCATTCAGATTATTGTTAAATGTAAACTGGCACTTTGTGGGTTACAATGACGAGGGTTCCAATTGATCCAATCAATGGAACAGCCTGCTTGTGAAATTAACGTGAAAGTGGCTGAGCAGCACTCCACAGATATGCGTACCCTTAACGTAGTTCTCAGGGAAATTCAGTGTGACACAGAGTGTGACAAGGCTGGCCCTTTGAAATACAGGTACTACTTATATTTGCCAGCTGAGTGAAGTGGAGCAATATAAAAAATAAAATGTCTTGTTCAAAGACACAATGCATAGCTGGGAATTGAACTTGTGACCTTATGATTGTGAGCTGAATACCCTAACCACCAAACCATGTGCCTTCATTTATTCACATTGTTTTCAATTAACCCTTTCGATACCAACCTGGCTGAAACTGGCTCTGTAGTACAGATATCTAGTTTCCATAAGTTTTGAATTAAAATCTTCCACCAAGCCTTAGTCACAACTTATGTTCCTAACACTAGCTTAATGATAACCAAGTTATTTTATTAAATTCTTTGTTATATTTAAAATTAATTGAAAGAAACACAGAGCATCTCAACAGAAATATGGTAACAAAGGGGTTAAAATATATATATAATAGAGAAACAATTCTTAACCCTTTCGATACCAACCTGGCTAAAACCACTTCTGGCTCTGTAGTACAATTGTCTTGTTTTCAAAAGTTCTGAATTAAAATCATCCACCAAACCTTAGTCACAATTTATGTTTCTAACACTAGTTTAATGATAACTAAGTTATTTTACTAAATTCTTTGTTGTATTTAAAAGTAATTGAAAGAAACCCAGAGCATTGCAAAGTAAATACGCTAACGAAAGGGTTAATCCTGCCTCATCTTGTGGCTTCAAGATTTTGATGATGATGATCATCATCATCATCATTTAGCGTCCGTTTTCCATGCTAGCATGGGTTGGACGGTTCTACTGGGGTCTGTGAAGCCAGAAGGCTTCATCAGGCCCAGTCAAATCTGGCAGTGTTTCTACGGCTGGATGCCCTTCCTAATGCCAACCACTCCGTGAGTGTAGTGGGTGCTTTTTACGTGCCACCCGCACTGGTGCCAGACAGAGCTGGCAAACACGATTATTTATTTTTAGAATGACATTATAGGGTAAGTGTGAGATGTTGGATCTGGTCAGTTTGATTATAAAAGCAGCAGAATATTTTGGCCATATATGGTCAGTTTAAATGCTAAAGGGTTGATGCAGTAAAAACTTATTACCTTAATTGCAAATACTCAGGAGGGCTGATTGGTGTCATGCATGAGCACCATGTGACTGTGAGTACAGGTGAAATTCTGGTCCAACTGAGAACCAAATTGTTGCCATTCCACTTTATTCCACTACTGGAAGGTTGTTACTATTGGTTAAGAAGCTTGCTTTGCAATACTGTGGTCCTTGGTTCAGTCCCACCCTGTGATACACTTTGGGCATGTGTCTTCTGATAAGCCCTGGGCCAGTTGATGCCTTGTGAGTGAATTTGGTAGATGGAAACTGGAAACATATAAGGCGGCGAGCTGGCAGAAACGTTAGCAGGCTGGGCGAAATGCTTAGCAGTATTTCGTCTGCCGCTACGTTCTGAGTTCAAATTCCGCCGAGGTCGACTTTGCCTTTCATCCTTTCGGGGTCGATTAAATAAGTACCAGTTACGCACTGGGGTCGATATAATCGACTTAATCCGTTTGTCTGTCCTTTGTTCTCTCTGTGTTCAGCCCCTTGTGGGTAGTAAAGAAATAGGAAACTGGAAACATGTCGTGTGTGTGTATATGTATATATGTGTGTGTGTCTATAATCATCATTTAACGTCCAGTTTCCATGATGGCATGGGTTGGACCGTTTGACAGGAGCCAGTCAGTGTGTCTGCTTTGGCATGGTTTTTGTAGCTGGATGCCCTTCCTAACACCAACCACACCCTGTGTGCGTGTGTCATCATCATCATCGTCGTTTAACGTCCGTTCTCCATGCTAGCATGGGTTGGACGGTTCGACCGGGGTTCTGGGAAGCCAGAAGGCTGCACCAGGCTCCAGTCTAATTTGGCAATGTTTCTACAGCTGGATGCCCTTCCTAACGCCAACCACTCCGTGAGTGTAGTGGGTGCTTTTTACGTGCCTTTTACATTTATATATATTTGTGTATATATATGTGTTTGTATTTGTATATATACTCATTTGTGTGTGTATATTTTTGTATTTGTTTATATATATGTGTGTATATGTGTATGTGTACACAAACTCTAACACAAACACACATACGGTCCAATTTATGGTGTTGTGGAAAGATAGTTGTTAAATGATAATGATACATCTATGTGTGTGTTAGTTCTCTACTTACTGCTTGCTAACCAGTGCTGGTTTGTTTACATTCCTGTTACTTAGCAGTTTTACAAAAGAGAGCGATGGGATAAGTACCAGACTTTACAAGATAATCATTGACATAGATTTTTTTTTTCATCTCCCTACCAAACCCTTCATGAGCAGTGCCCCAGCATGGCTACAATTCAGTGACTGGAATGAGTAAAAGATAAAAAGTTTATTTTGACCCAGCCACTCCTTCTTTGATCTGCAAGTTTCGATAAATGTTAATTCTTCTTGTTGCTCTCTTTCCACAGACATGGCTCTTTGGTTACGAACTCACAGATACAGTGATGGTGCTGTGTGAGAAGAACATTTACTTCTTGGCCAGTAAAAAAAAGATTGAATTCCTGAAGCAAGTTGATACCTCAAAAGAAAATGACCAAGGCATTCCTTCCATCAAACTCTTTACAAGGGATAAGGTGAGTGTTGTTTCTTGTTTTCATGTTATAGTATTACCATGGTGCTATTACAAGGGGGTACCCAAAAGAACCCAGAATTTTGCATTATTATTTCATTCACTTAGATTCACATATTTACACTTTAATTGCGACTACCGTAAATCCCCGAGTATAGTCCACCCTTGAGTATAATACGCAGGGGATTTTTAGGGGGCTATACCTCTGAAAAACCTAAACCTTGTGTATAATACGCACCCCTTCTCTAACTTGAGTCAAGAAGTTCTATATAACGTCCTTGGTTTCTAAAAATGTATACAGTAATGTCCTTTATTATTATTATATCTATAGCATAATGCAAACGTGTAGCATTTTTGTGCATTTTGTTTGCAGAAAATAAAGAAATAACCGTAATAGCATTTAATAAATGATGCTTACTGCAAGTTATGGATGATTCTTCTATGGTTTCATTGCTTTCAGGCTTAGCTTAAGGTATTTTCGTGCCCGACATCACAAAATATGTCTGAATAAACATTGCCGGACAGCAAATAGAAACTCGGACATTGCTTAGAAAATAATTATCATTTTTAACCTCATGTATAGTACGCACTAGGGATTTTGACCTTTAAATTTTGCTGCAACTCTTTTCACTTGTAATTCTTTACTCAAATTTGGTTGGCAGAAGCCCCAGGGCACACACTAGTCACATCAACAAGTTCATCAATTGTTTGGCAATGGTTCTCCAAGATCAGTTCTTGAAATTTTGTGATGTTTTCATCCATTCAAGAGGTTGACGGTTGCCCTGAATGAGGTTGGTCTTCAAGCGACAAGTAACCATCCTTGAAGCGTGGAAACTGAATTTTTGTGATGTTTTCGTTCATTCAGGAGGTTGATGGTTGCTCTGAATGAGGTTGGTCTTCAAGCGACAACCCTCTTTAAAGCGTGGAAACTACTCGTAAACTTGTGCTTTGTTCATGGCAGCATCCTTGTAAGTTGTTTGCGGCATATCTAAAATTTTGGCTGCTGTTTATCCTGGCAGAACAGAATTTTACGGAAGCTGCTGTTCCTTCGTTTCAGCCATCACGAAAATTGAGGAACAGGGGAGAAGCACTGCAAAACAAAGATGCACCACAGGGCAGTATAATTGCACATGATGCCACCAGTTGGCAGACTGATGCATGAGCGTTGCAACGGGCTTGTCCTGCAGAGAATATTTCTAGTTACTTTTGGGTACCTCCTTGTATTTTGGGCCATCCCTGTGGTTGTCCGAATCTAAAGTTCACAGTGTTTGTAGAGTTAAATGTTGTACCAGTTTGTCAGTTTACGAAATAACAATTAAAGAACACACCTTTGTTCCTGGAATGCCATAAACTGCCTATTTGGCACTTTATCGCTAACATTCCTCAGACACGGAATAAAGATGAGATATACCCTCTTGTAAAGGTCAAGATCATGCGTCGTCATTGTTTTGATGCTTGCTTTTCCTTACTTGCATGGGTTGGACGGAATTTGTTGAGGTGGATTTTTTATGGTGGGATGCCCTTCCTCTCATCAACCATCAACTGTTTCCACCTAAGGTAATATTCCCCTTGACCAAACGTGTTTTCATTGAATATTGGAAACCAGGTTGCTGCTTGCATTATGGTGACATTTGTTTACAGCTATCATGCAATGTCAAGGCATGAAAACAACACACACACACGCCTACGCATACACGTGTATATGGATGTGATGGCCTTTTTTCAGTTTCCATTTCCAATTAGAAAGAATGAAAAAACACATTATCCGTTTAGCATTCAGATTACTTAGTCAAATGTGATGCTTCTTCATTTACATTGTTTTGAATATTCATCTTGCATTATCTCACAGCTTCAAAATCTTTGAATGATGTGATAAAATTTTTTTAGAATGACATCACAGGGTAGGTGTAAGAGGCTGGATCTGGTTGGTTTGAACATAAGATAGGTAGAATTTTGGGGCTGGATAATAATAAGTCTTTCTCCTGTGGGCACAAGGCCGGAAATTTTGAGAGAGTGGTGGTGGGGGTCAGGTCTATTCCATTGACTCCAGTGCATAACTGGTACTTATTTCATTGACCCTGAATGGACGAAAGGCAAAGTTGTCCTCGGTGAAATTTGAACTCTGGATGTAAAGACAGACGAAATGCCTCTAAGCAATTGTGCAGGGCACACTAATGATACTGCCACCTCACTGCCTTAAATATAACAAGAAGAAGAATAATCCTTTCTACTATAGGCACAAGGCCTGGATTTTTGTGGGGAGCAGGACAATTGATCACATTGACCCCAGTACTTGACTGGTATTTGATTTATTAACCCTAAAAGGACGATAGGTAAAGTCGACCTCGGCGGAATTTGAACTCAGAAAGTAGCAGTAAGCAAAATACAGCAAAGCATTTCGTCCGTCACGCTAACGATCCAGCCAGCTCGCCACCTTAACAACAGCAACAACAACACCACCAATAATGTATTTAATGCACAAAAAGTTTATAGAAGAATCAATCTTATTTCTGTTAGTTTTAATGATGTTATTGTTATAGGCTCGTAACATAATGTTTGTGTGTTTGTACCCTCTTATAAGCACTGCTTGTATCTTCAATAAAACCCTTAACTGTAACTTCTTGCATTGAATAGTATGTTTTTGTATCTTTTTCAGGTGGACAAGGATAAAGGCAATTTTCAAAAACTTGTTGATGCCATCAAACAAAGTAAGAAAGTAAGTGAAAGTTTTCCCTTTTCTGTTGTTTCTCTCTTACTTTCTATTTTTTTCATCTTTCATCTTTTTCTCCATGGCTGTCTTTCTCTGTTTTCATCATCACATCCTCTTTGTTAATCTTGGTGTCTGTCAGACCAGCTTAATAAGGGTAACTCTTTTACTTGTTTCAGTCATTTGACTGTGGCCATACTGGGGCACCATCTTTAGTCGAGCAAATCGACCCCAGGACTTATTCTTTAGAAGCCTAGTGCTTATTCTATCGGTCTCTTTTGCCGAACCGCTAAGTAACGGGGACGTAAACACACCAGCGTCGGTTGACAAGCGATGTTGGGGGGACAAACACAAGCATATACACACACACACATACATACATAAATACGATGGGCTTCTTTCAGTTTCCGTCTACCAAATCCACTCACAAGGCTTTGGTTGCTCGAGGCTTTAGTAGAAGACACTTGCGCTAGGTGCCACGCAGTGGGTCTGAACCCGGAACCATGTGGTTTGTAAGCAAGCTATTTACCACACAGCCACTTTGACTAAATGCTTTAATTAATTTCCAATTTAATGAATACTTTGAAAGGTTAAAAAAAATATCAGATTTTGTGATCAGAAAGTACCTGGAGTGGTGTTATAAAAAGAAAACTACAACATATACTAATTCAGCATTTACTCTCCTTCAAAGTAGTCCCCTTTTTGAAGCCTTACACTTTATTCATCACTGTTTCCATTGATGGAAGCATTCCTGGAACTCCCCTTTTTCGGGATATCATGTAGCTGCCACATCATATTCCCTTGGATTTCCCTGACACTTGAAATCTTGTTCAATTGGGATTTGATTTTTTTAGAAAGATTCTTGGTCATCGTTGCCATCAAGCCATGTCTCTTCTCATGCACGCTCATATTTCTCTTCTGTGGTCACTAATGGTACCTCTGATTTGGTCAAATGACCACAACCTACTTTCAAGGGCTGCTATAAACAGCCAGAGTGAGCAAGAATGTTATAACTTAGTGGGCATGCACTTGACAGAATTCAAGCTCAATCTGTACCAAGGGGCTTCACTCTGTGTACTTAAGCTCTGTTACCATAGCAACGAACCTGATACTTTTTGATCAGATCTTGCATATGCTGGCATTGCCCAATTGAAATCTCATATTATAATAATTTAAATACTCACAAGTCAGTCTGGGCAGTCACTGATAAGTTTGTATCAACCCCTTTGATACTAGCCTACCCATAAACATTTAAGAAACAAATGTCACCTTTTGAACCTTTAATAAATAGTTTAATAAACCAATATTACTTTAAAACACTTAAGCAGGCGTGGCTGTGTGGTAAGAAGCTAGCTTCCCAACCACATGGCTCCAGGATCAGTCCTGCTATGTGGCACCTTGGGCAAGTGTCTTCTATAGCCGCAGGCTGACTAAAACCTTGTGAGTGGATTTGGTAGATGGAAACTGAAAGAAGCCTGTTGCATATATATATATATATATAATATATATATATATATATAGAGGCTATAGAGGCTATAGAAGAAGACACTTGCCCAAGGTGCCATGCAGTGGGACTGAACCTGGAACCATGTGGTTGGTAAGCAAGCTACTTACCACACAGCCACTCCTGCGCCTTTGTTTAATTTTGTTTTGTTTTCTTTTTTTAAATGGTTACTATATATTTTTTTTATTGCAGGGTAAAACTATTGGTGAATTCATAAAAGACAAGTTTCCAGGAGATTTCATGGATGGTTGGAGAGCAGCTCTGAAAGCAGAAGATTTCACAAAGGTTGTTTTTCTTTGAGCCTTGTATAATCAATCTTAATTACTGAATTACCATCCTTCCTCCTTCTCTTCCACCTGGTGTAACCATGTATTTCCCCCCTAAGCAAAACAACTGTGTTTGTCCTGCTACCATTCTTTAATCTTTTAGCATTCAAACTGGCTATATCTGGCTCAAATATTCTACCTTTTTTATGTTCAAACCAGCCGAATCCAACCTCTCATACCTATCCTACAATGTCATTCTAAAAATATACAATCACATTGTCAGAATCTCAAAGCTACAAGATAATGTATGGTTACCATATTTTAATGTGTATAAGGAATCCCCTAATTTTTGGGACTTAATATTTGGAAAAATGGTTTTGTAAGGGATTATAATACTATCCACGTATAAGAAACTCCCATATTTTTCAAACCTAATTTTTGACAAAAAATGGTTCCTTATACACGTTAAAATACGGTAATTAAAAATAGTGCTACTGTGTGGTTGGTGTTAGGAAAAATCCAGCTGTAAAAACTGTGCCAAAACACACACACAGAAGTCTGGTATAGGCTCATGCCTGGCCAGCTTTTGTCAAACCATCCAACCCATGCCAGCATGGAAGGCAGACGTTAAATGATGATGATGAGTTTGATAAAAATAAACATTACATTTGACTGATTAATCTGAATACTAAAGGGTTAACCCGTCATCTCTTGGCATAAAGCCACATCCCTTAATATTAATCTCTTCACTTCAGTTGAGGTGTTTTGTCTTGCAAATCTCTTGGTTACCTCACTAGTGCTGGTACACTCTTAAAAAAGAAAAAGCACTCAATACACTTTGTTTAGTGATTGGTCCTAGGAAGGGTATTCAGCTACTTACCACACAGCCATGCCTGCCCCGATTATTTATTTCTTTTCTTTTTTGATTTGTACCAGGTTGATATTAGCAGTTCGTTAGCACTTATAATGGCCACCAAAGAAGAAAGTGAAATAAAAACCATACAGCGAGCATGTCAGGTTACCTGTGATGTCTTTAACAAGTTTTTGAAAGAGCAAATCATGGAAATTATTGATGCAGAAAAGGTAAGTTCTTGTTTCACTTTCACTTTTTAAGTTAAGTTTTATTTCAGATTTTTAAAATTCTGTTTTTTTAAAACCAATCGTGGCATGGAAGGTGTTTATAAGCCATTTAAAAACACACGAAACTCATTAGATTCACTTCAGCATATAAATTTGCTAAATTTAATTTACCAAAATATTTTCGGTGCTTTGAGATCGTGACCTGTTCACTGATAAAATTCCGTAATGCAAAATTCTGTGCTGCAGAATGGAATTTTGTCAGTGAACAGATCGCGGTCTCAAAGTGATAAAAATATTTTGACACAAATTAAATTTAAATGTTGAAGTGAATCTAACGGTTTTTGTGTTTTTAAATGACTTATAAACACCTTCCACGCTGCAGTTGTTTTTGTTTCAGCACACGATCTCAGATCAGGTCACTTGCTATGCAAGTACATCTTAATTTTTTTTAATGGTTTTGATAGATATTTTAAAAATACTTTTCATTGGTTTTATCCATTTTATTTTAGTATTTTGACACTTTTATTTTAGGTTTTTCTTGTTTTTGTTTGTTTTCCTTTCTGCTTGTTTCAGTCATTAGACTGCAGCCATGCTGGGTCAGTGCCTTCAATTTTAGTTAAATGAATCAACACTAGTGCTTATTCTATCGGTCTTTTGTTGAACTGCTAAGTTATGGGACACATCAACGCATCAACGCCACTTGTCAAGTGGTGGTGGGGGCCAGGCACAGTCACATACATTTGCATACACACACGAGACAGGCTTCTTTCAGTTTCCATCTACCAAATCCACTCCTGAGGCTTTGGTTGGCCCAAAGCTGTGAAAGAAGACACTTGACTATGGTGCCATGCAGTGGAACTGAACCCGGATCTATGTGATTGGAAGGCAAGCTTCTTACTGCACAGCCATGCCTGTGCTTACGTAATATCTTCTATAATAATACTCTTGTGATTTTCTCCGTCACAACAGGAGGAAGGAAGGGGTGGTGGCAAACTGGTAGTGGGAGCATTTCAACTCTGAGTATTTA
Organism: Octopus sinensis; assembly: GCF_006345805.1. NCBI lineage: Eukaryota > Metazoa > Mollusca > Cephalopoda > Octopoda > Octopodidae > Octopus > Octopus sinensis. The sequence goes on along the minus strand of NC_043014.1, from coordinate 11,022,537 downwards.
TGTGTGTGTAAATGGGAGGTATGTGAATGTTTGTGTATGTATGTGTGTGTGTGTATGTAAATGGGAGGTATGTGAATGTTTGTGTATGTATGCGTGTGTATATGTAAATGTTTGTGTGTGTGTGTGGAAGTGGGATGGTAGCCATTCAACACTGAAAAGAGAAATCAAACAGCGTTTCAACTCTATGAGTATGTGTGTGTATGTGTGTGCATGTACAAGGGAAGTATGTGAATGTTGGTATGTTTGAACCAGCGTTCTTTCAGCAACAAACGATGATCGATGCCACATCTCAAAAGACAGCCGCTAGATAACATTGACAAGTGTATTAATTTGATTTACCATCCATATCTATTATAATAACACTCTTGTGTGTTTTTTTCTGTTGTAACATATGAATGGGAAAAGATGAGGTGAAAGATAGATAAGGAAGGAAGGGGTTATGGCAAACTGGTGTGATGGTGAACATTCAACACTGAAATGGAAAATCAAACAGTGTTTCAACTCTGTGTGAATATAAGTGTGTGTGTGTGTGTGAATGTTTGTGAACATTGACAAGCGTATTAATTTGATTTACCAACCATATTTACGCTTTTACTTGTTTCAGTCAATTGACTGTGGCCATACTGGAGCACTGCCTCTAGTCGAGCAAATCAACCCCAGGACTTTGTAAGCCTAGCACTTATTCTATCGGTATCTTTTGCCGAACCGCTAAGTTACAGGGACGTAAACACACCAGCATCGGTTGTCAAGCGATGCTGGAGGGACAAACATATACACACACATACATATATATATATATATATACATATATACGACTGGCTTCTTTCAGTTTCCGTCTACCAAATCCACTCACAAGGCTTTCGGCGGCTCGAGGCTATAGCTGAAGACACTTGACCAAGGTGCCACACAGTGGGACTGAACCCGGAACCATGTGGTTCGTAAGCAAGCTACTTACCACACAGCCACTCCTACGCCTATTTATATATAAAATTCTACAATTAGCTGTCATCTTTGATGGCAAGTGGCCAGCTTGTTGATATAATACATAATAGTGTATTAATATTATATAATTTATACTATAATATATATTCTAACACAACAGGGTATTATGATATACAGCTAAAATACAGTGTTTATTCCTTGCCCAATGTTTTACATCACAGTGGTTGAAGTTAGGTTTAACACTTGTTACTACATATCTGCTGAAACTTCAATTAATTGAACAAATAATGAAGAATATAAATAAGATAACTTTGTTGATATTAACCCTTTAGTGTTCAGATTATTCTATCAAACATAATGCCTATTGATTCACATTGATTTGAATTAATCATGCATTATCTCATATCTTCAAGATCTTCATGGTGTAATTACTTAATGTAGAATAACATTGTAGGGTAGGTGTGAGAGCCTGGATCTGGTCAGTTTGAACATAAAAGATATTAACTATTTTGGCCGGTTTAAATACTAGAGTGTTAAACTGATGTTTGGGACATAATTTAACATGATGCTTTAATGAGAAGTTTTAATTTAGATCACTTCAAAACAAGAAGTTTGTATCATAGAAACAAGGGTAGTCTTAGGCAGGTTGGTATCCGAAAGTACATGACTAATTGGACAAATAACAGTCCATTGTCTTCAGTTCTGACATAGTGTCTCTTTGAAATGATGAATTTACATCAGTTCCCAACACATGAAAATCATCATCATCATCGTTTAATATCCATTCTCCATGCTGGCATGGGTTGGACGATTTGACCGAGGACTGGCGAACCAGATGGCTGCACCAGACTCCAATCTTGATCTGGCAGGGTTTCTACAGCTGGATGCCCTTCCTAATGCCAACCACTCCGAGAGTGTAGTGGGTGCTTTTACGTGCCACCAGCACTAGGGCCAGTCAGGCGGTACTGGCAGCAGCCACGCTCAATTGGTGCTTTTTATGTGCCACCTGCAGAGGAGCCTGTCCAGCGGCACTGGCAACGACCACGCTCGAATGTTTTTTCACATGCCACCAGCATATTATATATATATATATATATATATATATATATATATATACACATATAGGCGCAGGAGTGGCTGTGTGGTAAGTAGCTTGTTTACCAACCACATGGTTCCAGGTTTATTCCCACCCTGTGGCAACATGGGCGAGTGTCTTCTGCTATAGCTTCGGGCCGACCAAAGCCTTGTGAGTGGATTTGGTTGACGGAAACTGGAAGAAGCCCGTCGTATATTTGTATGTATATGTTTGTGTGTCTGTGTTTGTCCCCCCCACCATTGCTTGACAACCGATGGTGGTGTGTTTAACATCCCCGTAACTTAGCGGTTCAGCAAAAGAGACTGATAGAATTAGTACTAGGCTTACAAAGAATAAGTCCTGGGGTCGATTTGCTCGACTAAAGGTGGTGCTCCAGCATGGCCGCAGTCAAATGACTTAAACGAGTAAAAGAGTAATATACATACACACACATCAATATACACTTATTTATATACACTTTTGTAGTTATTCTCTCATACGATATAGATTATAAAATGTGCCCAGAATTTCAATTACTTTTATAGAAATAAAATGAACATTTAAATTTCCTATAATGGCAGCGAGATTATTTCTGTTTTGAATGCTTTAACGAAATCTGAAAAATATTTCTCTTATATCTTTTGTAGAAAGTGAAGCACTCCAAATTAGCTGATGGTGTGGAATCGGCTCTGCAGAATAAAAAGTATGTGTCTGGAGTGGATACATCACAATTAGACATGTGTTACCCTGCTATTATTCAGAGTGGAGGAAAATATAGCCTGAAATTCAGCACAGTCAGGTATGTATTTGCTTTCTTCTTCACAACATTGTTATTCCTGACCCTGAGAACAAATTCTTGCTGGGGTCAACATCACCTTTCACCCTCTTAGGGGGCAATCAAATAAGTACCAGTTGGGCATTGGTTATCAGTATAATTGACTACCTCTTTCTCCTCCTGTGTTAACAACAAACAAGATGAGGACAAATATCCGTTAAATGTAAATAATTCCTCATCTCTTGAATATAGAACTGTACTTAATCAACATCCTACAAATGCTTGTTCCTTGCTGGCATGGTTTAGATTGGATGTTTGATTTTGTTATACAGCTGGATGCCTTTCCTATTGTCAACCTGTCTTTTTTATCCTCACTTATAATGTGCAAGCACATGATGTATTTATTCTAAATTAGAAGTCAAAGTAGCTAGTTTTGTACATATTTGATGAGGCAAACCTATAATTGCAATAATATAAATTCTTAATCATTATAAAATGTTAGCTAAATATACTAAAGTTCTCATTTATTATTTAACCCTTTCGTTACTGTATTTATTTTGAGATGCTCTGTGTTTCTTTCAATTATTTTAAATATAACAAAGAATTTAGTAAAATAACTTAGATATCATTAAGCTAGTATTAGGAACATAAATTGTGACTAAGGTTTGGTGGAAGATTTTAATTCAAAACTAATGAAAACAAGACATTTGTACTCAGAGCCAGAGCCAGTTTCAGCGGGGTTGATAATGAAAAGGTTAAGGTACAATAAATAAAGTACCGGTCAAGTTCTGTGTTCGATGTATTCAACTTGCCCACCCCTCACAAAATTGCTGGCCTTGTGCGATAATTAGCATGAATTTAATTCTTTGAGGGGTAAGGACTGAAAAATTCTTGCAAATACTTGAATTGGTTGTTTCGAGGTTATAATGAAAGACACTTGCCTTATGTGTCGCAGTGGGACTGAAAGTGAAGCCACATGGTTGAGAATTAAACTCCTTATATTTCTTTACTACCCACAAGGGGCTAAACACAGAGAGGGGACAATCAAGGACAGACAAAGGGATTAAGTCGATTACATTGACCCCAGTGCAACACTGGTACTTTATTTATCGACCCCGAAAGGATGAAAGGCAAAGTCGACCTCGGTGGAATTTGAACTCAGAACATAACGACAGACGAAATACCTATTTCTTTACTACCTACAAGGGGCTAAACACCGAGAGGACAAACAAGGACAGACGAACGGATTAAGTCGATTACATCGACCCCAGTGCGTAACTGGTACTTAATTTACCGACCACGAAAGAATGAAAGGCAAAGTCGACAGACGAAATACCGCTAAGCATTTCGCCCGGCGCGCTAACGTTTCTGCCAGCTCGCCGCCTTAATTAAGCTCCTTAACCACATAACCATACCTGCACCTATAAAATTGATGACCTGCCTCAGTCGGAATTTTGATTTTAATTTTATTTTCTTTCACACTGACAGCGATGACGAACACATGAAATTTGATTCCATTATCTGTGCATTAGGCGCAAGATACAAGTCCTATTGCTCCAACATTGTACGGACACTCCTCGTGGATCCCCCTGAAGCTCTACAAAAAGATTATGAATTCTTGTTGAAATTGGAAGAAGAAATCTTGACCAAGTTACAACATGGTATGCATTCTTTTATTTCCTTTCTTTTGTTTTACTTGTTTCAGTTATTTTTACTGTGGCCATGCTGGAGCACCGCCTTTTTAGTCGAGCAAATCGACCCCCCAGCACTTATTCTTTGTAAGCCTAGTATTTATTCTATCGGTCCTCTTTTGCCGAACCGCTAAGTTACAGGGACATAAACACACTAGCATCAGTTGTCAAACGATGTGGGGGGGGGGAACAAACACCGATGCACAAACATATACACACACATACGTATATATACATATATATATATATACGACGGGCTTCTTTCAGTTTCCGTCTACCAAATCCACTCACAAGGCTTTGGTCGGCTCGAGGCTATAGTAGAAGACACTTGCCCAAGGTGCCACACAGTGAGACTGAACCCATGACCAAGTGGTTGGTAAGCAAGCTATTTACCATACAGCCACTCCTGCGCCTATCTATTTTTCTATTTTTCCTAAATTCCCCACCCATTCCCACCACTTACTCACTCTTTGACATGGTGCCATACTCGGCGACTTTCAATCTTACTTGATGTGGTCATTGGGACATGTGATCATGTTGGGTCCACTGCCTAAAGAGGCTTAGTTCAGTCATGGACGAACTGTGGCCCATGCGGCTTCCTGAATGGGCACTGCTCATGAAAAATTACCTTGAATTAAAATTTTTTGGTTTGTAGTTGCGTGACCTACCTGACGATTAGCCATGTCTCATGTGGCCCACTTCATGTGAAATGTTACTCATGCATGATCAAGTTGAACAAATTGGCCCCAGTGCTTATTTTTTTTAAGGATTGGTGCTTAATCATTGGTCTCTTTTGCAGAACTGTTTAGTTTTAGGGATGTAAACAAACCAACACTTGTTGCCAAGTAGTATTGGGAACACACACACAAGCACACATAACAAGATTCTGCACAGTTTCCATTTACGAAATTCACTTGCAAGGCATTGGTTAACTCAGGGCTGTTGCAGAAGACACTTTTATGAGGTGCCATGCTGTGAGATTGAACTTGAAACCTTATGGTTGCAAAGTGAGCCTCTTAACCCTTTCGTTATTGTATTTATTTTGAGATGCTCTGTGTTTCTTTTAATTACTTTAAATATAACAAAGAATTTAGTAAAATAACTTAGTTATCATTAAGCTAAGGTTAAGAGCATAAATCGTGACTAAAGTTTAGTGGACGATTTTAATTAAAAACTTATAATAACAAAACATTTGTACTACAGAGCCAGAGGCGGTTTCAGCCGGGTTGGTATCAAGGGTTAACCACACAGTTGTGTCCCTCTCTTTTTTTCTCTCTCATTCACCAGGTGAGGTTTTCAACCCCGGGAAACAGTCTCTCTCTCTCTTTCCACTCGCTTTACTATCCTGATTACAGGAAATATCTTCATAAACTTACTGAAATTTGAAGGTATTTATTTACCTGTCTTGAAGATAACATTCCTTAACTTCTCCTTCTTTCCTCTTTTCTCAGGTACCAGAGTTGACACAATTTACAATGAAATTCTGGAAATGGTTAAAAAAGAGCGTCCTGAACTCGCTAGTAAACTTACGCGGAATTTGGGCTTTGTCACTGGCATTGAATTTCGAGAAGGGTCGATGTTGATTACCAGCAAAACTGGCATAACAGCCAAAAAAGGTGAGTTTATGATTCGTCTTGGGATTATTTTATTTATATATGTCGTATCTGTTTCCAGCAGATTAACTATCAAGGGTCTCCGTTTGGGTAGTCTTAAGAGGGATCTTTTCAGTTTGAACGGCAGATTTTAACATAATTTCTAGGTAACTAAAAAATTTTAAACTTCGTATACTGGTAGAATGTGTTTATAAAACATCTTATTCTCTTGGCTTTATTGAAAAAATTCTATAGTTTGTAAGTTATTTGGTCTTTAATTTCTTCAATTTCTGCAATTTCAACCAATCACTGATGTCTATTGAGGTAAAAAAAACATTCTGTGCCATATGAATATGTCTCTCGTCTAAGAAACAGATTGGGTTTATTTACATTTGTGAAGAAAAAAAGATACCCTTCCCCCTAACCCTAACACAGATTGAAATGCAATAGATCGATACTAGGGTCATAATTATGGGTGACAATTTCATATGACACTGCTAGAAAAAACTGCCGTTCAAACCGAAAAGATCCCTTAAGAGACATGATTTATTACAAGGTGCAGTTTATGTACATGGTGAGGTTCTGATCCCTTCAATGGAGGCTGGCAACAAGCCTGTATTTTGTCAAGAGAGTGCTCTAGATGTGCCACGGGCCATTCACCGTATTGGGTTTCTCTTTCCTTTGCCATTTCAGTCTTCTATAGGGTTAATATATTGTTCTTTCATTCTTTTACTTGTTTCAGTCAGTTTGACTGTGGCCATGCTGGAGCACGGCCTTAAAGGAGTTTAGGCGAAGAAATCGATCCCAGAACTTATTCTTTGCAAGCCTAGTACTTATTCTATTGCTCCCTTTTGCTGAAGCGCTAAGTTACTTGGACATAAACACGCCAGCATCAATTTTCATTCGATGGCGATGAGGACAAACACACACACACACACACACACACATCTATATATATTCACTAATACCGAACTTTGAACCAATAATAACTCAAAATAGAGCCAGGGCAACTGGCCAGCTCCTGTCAAATCGTCCAACCCATGACAGCATGAAGAACGGGCCTTAAATGATGATGAGGAGGAGGAATTCTTTGTGAATCAATACTTGATAAGTAGTCATTTTTTTCAGTTGAAGTTAATAACATTCACTTCTCTGAAGAACAATAATTTTCTTGCAAAATTTAAAATGTTAATCCCTTAGCATTGAGATTATCCTGTCAGATGTAATGCTTATTTATTCACTTTGTTTTAAATTGATCGTGCATTACCTCGTGGCTTTTTGGTTTCGGTGATATGATTGTTTCATTTCAGAATGACACTGTAGGGTAGGTGTGAAAGACCAGATCAGACTGGTTTGAACATAAGATGTGTAGAATATTTAGGCTGGATATGGTTGGTTTAAATGCTAAAGGATTACTGCACTAAAAAATTTAACCCCTAAATAATACCCCTAAAATTGGAGTGCATCTACTATACCTATGTCCCTTTTATTCCATTCATCATCATCATCGTTTAACGTCTGCTTTCCATGCTGGCATGGGTTGGACGGTTTGACTGAGGACTGGCGAACCGGATGGCTGCACCAGGCCCCAATCTTGATTTGGCAGAGTTTATACAGCTGGATGCCCTTCCTAACGCCAACCACTCCGAGAGTGTAGTGGTGCCTTTTACATGCCACCAGCATGAGGGCCAGTCAGGCGGTACTGGCAATGGCCATGCTCATATGGTGTTTTTACGTGCCACCTGGAGCCAGTCCAGGGGTACTGGTAATGACCTTGCTCGAATGTTGTTTTTACAGGCAACGACCTCACTCGAATGTTGTTTTAAGGTAAATATGGCTTGTCACTGTCATCTTAAGATGAATTCGAGATGAAGTGAAAGAACGTGTAGAATATTTATAAACTCCTTCATGCCTTTTTTTTCTTTATCCTCTGCAGGTATGGTGTTCAATATTAGTGTCGGCTTTTCTGATCTGCCCAACGGAAATTCTACAACGGCTCTCTTCATTGGTGACACAGTGATGGTCAATGAAGTAAGTAGGGGTTGTTTTTTTCCTTTTCTTCTCTTTTTCCACTTATGATTGGTTTTTTCTATTTTTAAGAGCTTCATTTCTTTTTTACTATTTGGACTTCTATGTATGTTAAAGGCCTGATAGTGTTTTAACACATTGATAATTAATATAGGATGTATTTCATATCTTCATTCCTGTAGTTGTATGGGTCAAGGAGAATTTGTTGAGGCGGTTTTACTGCAGCCAGATGGCCTTCCGCTTGACAGCCCATGCCCCAAAAGGCAATAAAAACTTTTGTTCCTTTAGCTACACACTATAAATGTTTTGAAACCAAGTCCTTTGACCCTTTCGTTACTGTATTTATTTTGAAATGCTCTGTATTTCTTTCAGTTACTTTAAATATAGCAAAGAATTTAGTACAATAACTTAGTTACCATTAAGCTAGTGTTAGGAACATAAATTGTGACTAAGGTTTGGTGGAAGATTTTAATTCAAAACTTACGAAAACAAGACATTTGTACTCAGAGCCAGAGCTGGTTTCAGCCAGGTTGGTCACGAAAGGGTTAAAATAAATCCTTTTGCTTTGGCAGCTTCACTGCAGATGGGAATTCTGAGAATTGTAACTGTACTTGGTACACCCGAAATATTTGATGGCTTATACGGCACACATTTTTTCCAAAATATGTCTCTGAAAGTCACCATGGTCCTATTTGTAAAGTTGAGCCTCCCATAAGCATTAATATGCTTAAAAAAACTTTTTCCTGGTTATACTTTTATGCCATCAAATGCAGCCCCTTTTTGAGTCCAAAATCCTGCCAAGGTCTTTTTTGGTCTGCAACTGATTAAGTCAACTGTGCTCGCACCCTGTAGTTTCTGGACTTTGCTAGAAATATATTTCTTTACTAGCCACAAGGGGCTAAACATAGACGGGACAAACAAGGACAGACAAAGGGATTAAGTCGATTACATCGACCCCAGTGCGAAACTGGTATTTTATTTATCGACCCCGAAAGGATGAAAGGCAAAGTCGACCTCGGCGGAATTTGAACTCACAATGTTACGACAGATGAAATACTTATTTCTTTACTACCCACAAGGGGCTAAACATAGAGGGGACAGACAAAGGGATTAAGTCGATTACATCGACCCCAGTGCGAAACTGGTACTTTATTTATTGACCCCGAAAGGATGAAAGGCAAAGTTGACCTCGGCAGAATTTGAACTCCGAACGTAACTGCAGATGAAATACCGCTAAGCATTTCGCCTGGCGTGCTAACGATTCTGCCAGCTCATTTTGATGATAGAATTGGTTGGGCTAAGTACCATTCAAGTACTGGGTGGTCGATATCATTGACCTCCTTTTGAATGAGGTTGTTCTGTACCTATGTTAGAAACTATATTTATTTGATTTCATCATTAATTTTGTTGCATGTCATGTAGTTAGTGAGGTTGTCCTCTCAGGCTTTAAAAAAAAGTATATCCTTTCCTCCTTTGTCTTGTCAACAGTCTGTGAACTAGCATTATTTAAACTGGCCATATCCGACCAAAATTATTCTGCCTGTTGACCAGATCTGGTCTCTCACACCAACCCTACAATATCGTTTTAAAAATTAATAGCTACTTCATCAAAATCTCAGCTACAAGATAATACATGATTAGTTCAAAGCAATGTGGATAAAAAAAAAGCATTAATTTTGGCAGAATAATGTGAACAGTAAAGGGTTAAGTCAATCATGAGCAAACTGGCCTGTAATGAGATTCTGAATATCAATCCTTAAAAATGTTTTAGCCCGAAGGCCGCGGCCATGCTAGGGCACCACCTGCCCGACGAAAAATTACTTCAAGCATTTTTTTTCGCAGTGCAGCTCACCTGATGATAAGCCATGTTTCATGCTCTCCACTTCTTGATAAAGGTTACCCACAACTTAAGAAATAGATTCTGATCATTTTACATTTCATCTTGGTCAGCTGTGTAAGAAATTATCATGGAGTTGCCCCTCCCCTCTATCCACTGCAGACACACAACTTCCACGACAGTCTCACTAGTGTTAGTAGTATGGAATATGCAATTAGTATATGCTAAGCACCAACCGATCGTGGCCGCTGCCAGACTCCCCTGGCACCTGTGCTGGTGGCACGTAAAAAGCACCCACTACACTCATGGAGTGGTTGGCGTTAGGAAGGGCGTCCAGCTGTAGAAACACTGCCAGATCAGACTGGAGCCTGGGGCAGCCTCCTGACTTCCCAGACCCCGGTCGAACCGTCCAACCCATGCTAGCATGGAAAGTGGACACTAAACGATGATGTACAGTTACTGGTACCAGGAAGGGCATCCAACCGTAGAAACCATGGTGCATGATGCAGTCTTTGGGCCTTGGGTTCATTTGTTCCTGTCGAACTATCTAAGCCTTAGAACATGGGTATTAAAATATATTAATGATATGGGGTCAACATGTAATACTGCACCCTTAAATATTCAATATTCTATATCAGTTAAAGTGTTTTACTTATATTGGAGGTCATGAACTTCTCAAAGAGATAATCTTTGGATGCTGGCCGACATAACCAATATATTGGTGTACTTACTTAACTTTTCTGCTACTCTGTTCCCTTAAAGCTTTTTACCGTTCTTCTAAGTTCTTGTTTATTCTCTTGTCAGGGTCCAGCCACATTGTTGACCACCTTGAAGAAGAAGATCAAGCACATTGGTATATTTTTAAAGGTATGCTTATTTTTCTCTTTGAATCGCTTGTATTCTTGTATGTTCATTCTCATCGACATTCTACACATAGAGACACAGTCTACACACAGCATTCTACACATGGAGACCCATTATCTACACACAAGCAAATGATTTACATAACCTGGTGGAGCCCTCTAGCACATCTCTTGTTATTGAGCTCTCCAACCCATCCCTATCTCTTCCTCATTCCGTCCTCTTTCTCTCACTCTCTCCATTCCCTTCTTTTGTTGTCTCACCCATGCACCTTGTTTCATTCACACTGTCTATTCACTGTTACGCATGTGTATATGCACAAATTTTTTTTTCCACCCTATTCAAGCCTAGCCAGGCTCATGGGCCCGGTTTCCTGGTTTCTATGGCGTATGTGTTCCCCCAGCTGTACGGGACACCAGTCCATCTCAGCGTTACTCAAGAAACAGGAAGAAAGAGTGAGAGAAAGTTGTAGCAAAAGAGTACAACAGGGATCACAACCACTCCCTGCCGGAGTCTCGTGGAGCTTTTAGGTGTTTGCGCTCAATAAACACACAACGCCCGGTCTGGGAATCGAAACCACGATTCTCTGACCGCGAGTCCGCTGCCCTAACCACTGGGTTTGACTGAGGCCTGGCAAGCCAGGAGGCTGGACCAGGCCCAATCTGATCTGGCAAAGTTTCTACAGCTGGATGCCCTTCCTAACACTGCGAGAGTGTAGTAGGTGCTTTTATGTGGCACCGGCATGAAGGCCAGTCAGGCAGTTCTGGCAACAACCACACTCAAAAGGTGTTTTTTACGTGCTACCTGCACAGGAGCCAGTTCGGCGGCACTGGCAACGACCACGCTCAAATGTTGTTTTTAACGTGCCACCGACAGGAAATGTAGAAGTCATTGGTTGATAATGTCATTAAGTTTTCAACAATATTGTTTTTTTTTCTATTTCTGTGACAGGAAGAAGATGAAGAAGAAGAGGAAGAAGAGCAGGATCAAGAACCAATATTGCTTGGCCGTGGGCAAAGGAATGCTATACTAGACAGCCGAACCCGAGTAAGTAAAACTTTAAATTTCAGTGGAAGCAATATTTGATTTGATAAAGAGTGTCAACACTTTGTTGGCATTTTAAGCATTTTAACTACATTGATATATCTGTGTAGATGTGCCTTGCTACTGTAGGAATCATATTTGGGGGTCCTACTCTTGGACTTAAATTCATTATTGATTTTGCTAATGGAAAGACAAATTTGCCCCATTTTTTTCTCGTCTGAAGTGCTGCAAAAAATGAGAACAAACTTAAAACTACTTGTGATAAACTTTGTAACCACATAGTTATGCTTCCTCCCATAATGTGTGTGTGTGTATAAGAGATAATGGTAATGCTGATGAAGGGATATAATTAACAAATATTGTAGAAACAGTTGTAAGACCTGTCTATAAATGCTCTAATATCTACACAGCCTTGGTTTTTTATCTTATTACACAAAAAATAATTTATATATAAATAAATATATATAAATATATCATCATTTTTTTTGATGATATATATATAAATTATTTATGTATATAAATTATTTATATATATATAAATATATATATAAATAATTTATATATATATATATATATGTATGTATATCGTATACTGTTCTGTGATGGTAATATCAAGAAAAAAAGTACTCCATTTTGTGAGAGATAAATATTTAATAGTTCGTTATATGTGGTTTGTACCTGATAAATATGCTCGAGGTATTTTTCAACATATGAAACTTAGTAGCACATAAAAACGTATCTATTAAATATTATATATGTATGTGTATATAACCTGATATCTCTTATTAGTCGCACTATTATATCTTTTATGAGTTTTGATCTTGTAATGTTTTGTTCTCTTGGTGAAAAAATGGGTTTTCATTTTACTAGCCATTTTGGACACAGCTTATTGTGTTCTTTATGAAATCATTTTAGACTAGCTGAGTGGTTGTCTATCCAGGCATGGCAGTTTTGTCTATTAGAATTCAAATTAAAACTTTTGTTGCCCTTATCAAAGATATTTAATTTATAGTTTGTTCTTGCTTTCTCTTTAGTCTGTTTTCTTATCTTAGAGTTTTTTTTAAAAAAAAAACATTTTGTGTTTTTTGAAGTGAATTTGTCAAGCACCAATCTAAATTCCAATTTCTTGTTTCGGTTCATTTTGGTTCACAACTGCCTGGAATTGATAAAATTATTAGCTCTAGTAATATCTTGGTGAAGGTGTTGCTGTCTCGATATTGACTCTATAGTGTACCTATAAAATTTCATCTCATTCTATTCGAATGATTATCTCATAATTGAAAGTTACACAAGCTCAAAGCAAGATAGTGCATGATTAATTTCAAAACAATTTGACTAAATAAGTATTACATGCTAATGGCTTAAATACCTACTGATAAAATTTAAAGAATCAGCAGGTAAAAGAGAATTAACAGGTGTTACAAGGAAATAATTTTGGTGTTCCTCTTGAATATGATTTGATTAAAAATATTGTGAACTAGCAGTATCGCCCGGCGTTGCTCAGGTTTGTTTCGACCCTTTAGAATTGGAATTTTTGAAAAGTAAAAATTTTGCATTATCTAGCTTGTTATTCTCTTTAAGCGAACATTTTTCTGGTTGAAATACACCGAAAAATGGCGACACAGCAGTTAAAAAATCGTAAAAAATAGGGATGTTTCATAGAAAAAAGGCACCTTTTTGATGTAAATAATTTTTGTTGTTAACATGGTCTGATTTGAATTTTTTCTTCTAAGGAAGGAAGAGCAAGTCTTCTTCTATCATACTCTCAATTTTGGTCAACTTGCACCACAGGGTCTCGGAGGAGATAGTATTAGTTGAAGGCTACCAAACCTGCCATACACAGACAACTTCAGCTTTAATATATAGAGAGATTTGACAGAGTAATCAAAAAATACTGAAGCGTTAATATTTTGTTATTTCAGACTGATATGACAGCTGAAGAAAAACGACAAAATCACCAAAAGGAATTGTCACAGAAGATTAACGAAGAAGCACGAGAGAGATTAAAAGGAATGAAGCAAAGTGGAGAAGATAAGAAGTAATTTAATCCTTATTTGTCTCAGTATATTTATGCTTGTTGATGAGGGAAAGATATATGTAATGTTATAATAATAATAATAATAATAAAAACATTGTGTACACTACTCAGGTGCACTACAACTCATCTAAAGTGTATGTATAATCAGGTGTAGTTTTGGCAGATTTCGGAAAGCATGAGGGCCTTAAAGGATGCAGTGTAATGTCAGTCAACAACTGACGCAGGCAGTTTGTTCCATGCTTCAGCAACTCTGAGTGTGAAAAAATGTTTCCGAAAGTCATGGGAGCTGTGTTGTTTTCTGACTTTGTAGGCATGTCCACGTGTGTTAGACACATGAAGATCAAAAAGGTGTTCAATGTTGTTGTTGGTGAGGTGGTTGATAACTTTGTGGGTGTTTACCAAGTCCATCGCCAGACGCCGGAGCTTCCATTCTGTCTGTTTGTTATATACAGCTGCTAAGTTATGGGGACTTTTATATCCTTGTATTGGATAATATATAACATAACAAAGCAAGGAGAAAGTGTATACATGATGCACTGTTATTACTATTACACGAGACTCAGCGTTCTACATCAAAGGCTCATAGTGAACTGCCAGCAACACGAACTACCAGTTGCTCACAGTTCTTTGTTTTATAACATTAAGACAGTCTACCTTTAATCACATGGGTGGGTGGGGTGGAGTGTGTAGGGATCAGACCCCCTTCGGTTAAGAATGACCATGAGATTGCACCTAGAAAGTTACCCTCCAAGGAACAAAGTCCGGGCAAGGTTATTTATGGAAGACCAGCACTTGCCCATGCATACCAGTCTTCCCTCTCCACGCCACCGATGTTATCCAAGGGGCCGATACAGCTTAGCACCAGTGATGTTGCAACTCATTTCTACAGCTGAGTGAACTGGGGCAACGTGAAATAAAGTGTCTTGCTCAAGAACACAACACACAGCCCGGTCCAGGATTCAAAGTCACAACCTCTTGGTTGTAAGATCGACGCTCTAACCACTGAGCCATGCACCTTCACATAATACACCTCACAGACTGCACTAGTCAATAAGATAGTCAATAAAATGTTAAAATTCATTCTTTTTGTGCGGTCCGGTACCAAACAATCCCTGGCCCAGTACTGGTCTATTATCTGGTGGCTGGGGATCCCTGGTCTATGCTATTGACTGCTGTCTCATGTCCGTACCACTCTGTCCCGTTGCTATTTTCTAATAGATTTCATTTTCTTTCCTGCCAGAGTCCGCAAGTCCAATATATCGTATAAAAACCACACGTCCATGCCTCAAGAGCCTGAAGTAAAAGGACTGAAAATATATGTGGGTAAGTTTAAAGCTTTATATTATCATTTTAGGGATACACATTGCCCTGCTGCTACTACTAAGTAGGGGCGCTAAGCAGTGAGATGTGTGGATGCAATCGGCTAACTGGCTTTGTGCCAGTGACACATAAAAGGCACAATTCGAGTGTGATCATTACCAGCATTGCCTTACTGGCACTTGTGCCTGTGCTAGTAGAGTGCCAAGAGCACCATCTGAGTGTGGTCATTGCTAGAGTGGCTAATTGGCTTCTGTGCCGGTGGCATGTAAATGGGCACCATTCGAGTGTGATCGTTACTAGCGTCGCCTTACTGGCACCTGTGCCGGTGGCATGTGTAAAAAGATTCGAGCAAGGTCATTGACTGTACCTATTGACTGGCCCCCATGCTGGTGGCACGTAAAAAGCACCCACTACACTCTCGGAGTGGTTGGCATTAGGAAGGGCATCCAGCTGTATAAACTCTGCCAGATCAAGATTGGAGCCTGGTGCAGCCATCTGGTTCACCAGTCCTCAGTCAAAACCGTCCAACCCATGCTAGCATGGAAAGCGGATGTTAAACGATGATGATGATGATGTTGTCACCAGTTCAAATATGCTTGTGGCACGTTTGGAATAATAAACAAGCTATTTGCTGTGTGTTGTCATGGAGAAAATTTCTCTCTGTTGACAATGGTGTGAAGATACTGCACTTATACATATCACTGATTAATGCTCCTACTTCATAATTTACTTATGGTGATCCGCCGCATAGCGTTATCAGCCATTGTACGATGATTGGAATAATATAAGAGAATCATTGTCTTTCTCAGTGTCCTCTGCCCAGCGTCCGTGACTGAAGGGGAGATAACTCTTTACTCTTTTATTTGTTTCAGTCATTTGACTGTGGCTATGCTGGAGCACTGCCTTTAGTTGAGCAAACCCGGAACCATGTGGTTGGTAAACAAGTTACTTACCACCCTGTCACTCCTACGCCTGTAGAAATGCTGCATGAACTGATCTAGGTCGATGTATATTTACACTATTGCCAACAGCTGGAAATTTTCTCGATGACAAAACACAGCGAATAGCCTATTGCTATTGTTGGTCTTCTATCCTCCTCCTCCACCACTGTTCTTGTTTCAATGCCAGCTGTTCCATGCCCACATAGTTCAGGCGGAATTTGTTGTACTGGATATTTCTACAGCTTGATGCCCTCCCTGTAAGACATAACATTTACCCATGACCAGACATCTTTATATTTCTAAAAGCAAATCATTTTTTTCTTTTACTCTTTTCTCTTATTTCTTTTTTGTTATTTCTGGCATTCCCTTGTCTCATGCTCCTCTCTTTTGCTTCGGTTTTGTGTGTTATCACAATTTCAATTTATCATCATCATCATCATCATCATCTTTTAACCCTTTCGTTACCAACCTGGCTGAAACCGGTTCCGGCTCTGTTGTACAAATGTTCTTGTTTTCTTAAGGTTTTAATTAAAATCTTCCACCAAACCTTAGTCACAATTTATGTTCCTAACACTAGCTTAAGGATAACTAAGTTATTTTTCTAAGAAACAGAGCATCTCAACAGAAATACGGTAACAAAAGGGTTAAAATATATAATAGAGAAACAATTTTTAACTCTTTCAATACCAACCTGGCTAAAACCATTTCTGGTTCTGTAGTACAAATGTCTTGTTTACACAAGTTTTGAATTAAAATCTTCCACCAAACCGTAGTCACAATTTATGCTCCTAACACTGGCTGAATGATAACTAAGTTATTTTACTAAATTCTTTGTTATATTTAAAATCAATTGAAAGAAACACAGAGCATCTCAACAGAAATACAGTAACGAAAGGGTTACTGCCTGTTCTCCATGCTGGCATATGTTGGATGGTTTGACAGGAGTTGGCAGGCTTGGAGAGCTGACTGGGCTCCAATTGTCTGTTTTGGCATGGTTTCTATGGCGGGATGTCTTTCCTAATACCAACCACTTTACAGAGTGTCCTGGGTGCTTTTACGTGGCACCAGCACAGGTGCTTTTATGCGGAAGTGGTATGGGTGTTTTTAGGTGGAACTGGCATAGGGGCTTTTAAGTGACACCAGCACAGGCACTTTTATGTGACAGTGACACAGGTGTTTTATGTGGCACTAGCAGAGGTCCTTATATGCGACACTGGCAAAGCACTTTTTGCACGGCACAGGCACTTTTACATGGCACCAACACAGGTGCTTTCACATTGTACTGGCACAGGTGCTTTTATGTGGCACCGGCACAGGCCCTTTTATTTGGCACCAGCACATGCGCTTTTATGTGACGCTGGCACAGGCGCTTTAATGTGACGCCGGCACAGACGCTTTTATCTGGCATCAGCACAGGCGCTTTTATGTGACGCCGGCACAGGCGCTTTTATGTGGTATCGGCACAGGTGCTTTTATGTGACACCGGCACAGGCGCTTTATGTGGCGCTGGCACAGGTGCTTTTATGTGGTGCTGGCACAGGTGCTTTTATGTGGTGCTGGCACAGGCACTTTTATGTGGCACCAGCACAGGCGCTTTTATGTGACGCCGGCACAGACGCTTTTATCTGGCATCAGCACAGGCGCTTTTATGTGACACCGGCACAGGCGCTTTATGTGGCGCTGGCACAGGCCCTTTTATTTGGCACCAGCACATGCGCTTTTATGTGACGCTGGCACAGGCGCTTTTATGTGACGCCGGCACAGACGCTTTTATCTGGCATCAGCACAGGCGCTTTTATGTGACGCCGGCACAGGCGCTTTTATGTGGTATCGGCACAGGTGCTTTTATGCGGCACAGGCACTTTATGTGGCGCTGGCACAGGTGCTTTTATGTGGTGCTGGCACAGGCACTTTTATGTGGCACCAGCACATTACGTGGTTCTGGTAACATCCACAAGCCTGCAAAACTAGGATGTGGAAATCAAATATATCTGCTCAAAATTTCATTACCCCTAACTGCAGAAAGCAGTTTTATCTCTCCTCTTATTTTTATTGAGGGATGACTTGTTTCAGCCCATTTCATGGTGATACTCATCAAGACAACTGAAGCAGCAGGACTTTATTTTATTTTATTTTTTCTTTGTTTTTGGTAGGTATTTTATGTCATTACTGGAATAAGCATGAAATTTAATTTTGCCGTTAAATGATTAATTCCTGGATTCCTGTCCAATTAATCCCTTATTTTGCTGTGGTTCTCGTTCCAGATAAAAAATACGAAACTGTTATCCTGCCCATATTTGGGATTCCAACACCTTTCCACATATCCACCATCAAGGTGAGTAACAGTTTGTTTCCTTGGCATGGTCATCCGTTGACTAAGAACAACATTATTTAATTATTTATGAGTTATGCCATGTTTCCTCTCTATCAACATCATCATTTAATATTTTTTCCCATGCTGGCATGGGTTGGACGGGTCAACAGGAATTCATGTGCCAGGGGGAGGCACTGAACTCCAGAGCACAGGACTGGTTTCCTGGGCATGAATATAGTTTCTACAGCTGTATGCCCTTCCAAATGCCAACCACTTTGCAGAGTGTACCACGTGTTTTATTTTCTGTGGACACAGCATGGGCGAGGTCACCAAGTACTCTTAAGACAGTTAAGTGGGGTATAATTTGAAGGATATGAAAATATGTTAGAGAGACAGGGATAGGTGTCTTGCTGAAGAGTTGAATATATAGCTTC
Organism: Octopus sinensis; assembly: GCF_006345805.1. Taxonomy (NCBI): domain Eukaryota; kingdom Metazoa; phylum Mollusca; class Cephalopoda; order Octopoda; family Octopodidae; genus Octopus; species Octopus sinensis. The sequence goes on along the minus strand of NC_043014.1, from coordinate 11,003,645 downwards.
CTCAGCTGGATAAGGAGATAGAGAGAAGGTGAGGGCATACCCTCAGGCTACAAGGTGAATTTGAGAGAGAGAGAATAGGGATAGAGGAACAGAAAAAGGGGGTTGGTTGTAGTTTGGTATGTAAGTATTGGCTTGAGTGTGAAAGGAATGTGACATATGGTTGGAGATTGGGTTAGAGGTAGCTACAGAATTGTTGTTGTGGGATTATTACCTGGATGTATTAAGGTGGTGAGTTAGCAGAAACGTTAGCACACCAGGCGAAATGCTTTGCGGTATTTCATCTGTCGCTATGTTCTGAGTTCAAATTCCACCGAGGTCAACTTTGCGTTTCATTCTTTCAGAGTTGATAAATTAAGTACCAGTTGCGTACAGGGGTTGATTTAATTGACTGACCCCCCTCCTCAAAAATTGCAGGTCTTGTGCCTAGAGTAGAAAAAAATATATAGAAAAGGCAGTGAGCTGGCAGAATCATTAGCACGCAGGGCGAAACGCTTAGCGGTATTTCATCTGCTGCTACGTTCTGACATCAAATTCTACCAAGGTCGACCTTGTTTTTCCTCCTTTTGGGGTCGATAAATTAAGCACCAGTTAAGTACTGGGGTTGATGTAATTGACTTTCCCCTTTCCCCTTTATATTAATGCTTGGTCTATTGCCATTTATGTAAAAATTAATTCCCTTCAAATATCCATTGTCTTTCAGAATATCAGCCAGTCCATTGAAGGAGATTACACATATCTCCGTATCAATTTCTTTCATCCGGGATCAGCCCTTGGCAGAAATGACGGTAATGTTTTCCCCAACCCAGAAGCCACTTTCCTCAAAGAAATGTAAGTATGCCAAATTGCTTTTAAACATTAATCTTCCTTTTATTTAAATGTTGAAGTAAGAATTGTTATTTACTGTGAAATGCTGTTTAACCCCCTTTTTGCGAAATGGTGTTTAACCCCCTTTTTGCGAAATGGTGTTTAACCCACTTTTTGCGAAATGGTGTTTAACCCCCTTTTTGCGAAATGGTGTTTAACCCCCTTTTTGCGAAATGATGTTTTACCCCCTTTTTGCGAAATGATGTTTTACCCCCTTTTTGCGAAATGTTTTACCCCCTTTTTGTGAAATGCTGTTTTACCCCCTTTTTGCGAAATGGTGTTTAACCCCCTTTTTCCGAAATGGTGTTTAACCCCCTTTTTGCGAAATGGTGTTTAGCCCCCATTTTGCGAAATGGTGTTTAACCCCCTTTTTGCGAAATGCTGTTTAACCCCCTTTTTGCAAAATGCTGTTTAACCCCTTAGTATTCAAATTAGTCTTAGATGTTAGGGCTTATTTATTTACATCATTTGCAATTATTTTGTGTTATTTTGCGGCTTTGACATTCCAGTGATGTAATGTTTTATTTTTAGAATGACATTTTAGGGTAGGTGTAAGAAGCTGGATCTGGCCAGGTTGGATATAAGCGAATAGAATATTTTGGCTGGATTTAACCCTTTAGTGTTCGCATTATTCTGCCAAAATTAATGCCTTTTCATCCACATTGTTTTGAACTAATCATGCATTATCTTGGTGCTATGAGATTTTGATGAGGTAGGTGTTCATTTTCAAGATGATATTGTAGGGTTGGTGTGAGAGACCAGATCTGGCCAGTTTGAACATAAAACAGGCAGAATACTTTTGGCCGGATATGGCCGGTTTAAATACTAAAGGGTTAAAGGGCTCCCCTTTGATCAGGAATGACTGGGGGCTTGCTTGTAGGAAGTTCCCCACCGAGACACAAGTCTGGGCAAGGCTGGTTTTTTTTTTTTGTTATGGAAGACCAGCAGTCACCCATTCATACCAGCCTCCCCTCTCCACGCCACCAATGTTATCCAAAGGGAAGGCAAGGGCCAATACAGCTTGGCACCAGTGACGTCACAATTCTTTTCTACGGGTGACTGAGCTGGAGCAACATGAAATAAAGTGTCTTGCTCAAGAAGACAACACATAGACTGATCTGTGAATTGAACTCACTACCTCTTGGTTGTGAGCCCATTGCTCTAACCACTGAGCCATGTGCCTTCACTTTGGCCAGATATAGTCAGTTAAAATGCTAGAGGGTTAATACATGTACGAGAAAATAGGGTTTTGGCTATGTTAGGTACTTGATTTGGGGGTACATAAAACAAATAATAGCCATGATGGTTATAGTTGTGCTTATAATATAAGGGAGTGGGGAAGTCTGTCCTGTTGTTTAAGAGACTGGCCATGATGGAGCATCGTCATAAAGCATTTAGTCGGACAAATCGAACACGGTACTTTTTTGTATTCAAGTCTGGTACTTACACGGTCAGTCACTTTGCCGAATTGCTAAGCAAGTAACATGAAATGAAGTGTTTTGTGCAAAAAACACAACACACTGCCTGGTCCAGGAATTGAAACCATGATCTTGCTATCACGAGTGCAACACTAACCACTAGAAAAAGCACATACCTTCATACACCCCTCCTCTCGGCCTACGGGGCAGCATATAGTGGAATCACTTGAAGTACAATAGCTTTTGCTTATGAAAAATTAACTGTCTCCGCATATATAAATCGGTTTGTCTTTTATTTGTTTCAGTCATTTGACTGAGGCCATGCTGGAGCACCGCTTTCAGTTGAGCAAATCGACCTCAGGACTTTTTCTTTTGTAACCCTAGTACTTATTTTATCGGTCTCTTTTGCCGAACCGCTAAGTTACGGGGACGTAAACACACCAGCATCAGTTGTCAAGCAATGATGGGGGGGACAAACACACACACACATTATATATATATATATATATATATATACATACACACATACACACACACACACACATATATATATATATATATATACACGATGGGCTTCTTTCAGTTTCCGTCTACCAAATCCACTCACAAGGCTTTGGTCGGCCCGAGGCTGTAGTATAAGACACTTGCCCAAGGTGCTACGCAGAAATTTACTTATACAGCTTGTGACCCCTGGGCCTTATAACCCATTGTATGTAAACTTGTTTTGGTGTTAAATTATGGTAATTGATATTAATTTATTTTCCATCGTAGAACATACCGAAGTTCCAACACAAAAGAACCAGGAGAAATCTTACCTCCATCATCAAATTTAAATACAGCCTTCAGGTTGATCAAAGAAGTTCAAAAAAAATTTAAAACCAGAGAGGCGGAAGAACGTGAAAAAGAGGTGAGTGGTCTTTTCTTTCTATATCACTGCTTTCCCATGTTATTCGCTGCTAAGCAATCTCAGAAGAGATTGCAATATAGACATTACGTGTATGAAACTACGAAGCAAATCTTAGCATGTCTGATCTCTGGATGTTAGTTGCCTCTATTTGACAGTATCCTATTTGATTGTCTCCCTTCGTATGCTTTGACCTGTTTCTATTTGATTGTCTCCCTTAGTTGGTTTTTGGTCTTCTGTATTGACAAGATTTGTGCATTTTATTTGTGTTAGTGTGTATTTACGTACATATCATATCATGTCCACTTTGTTTGCATGGGTTAAATAGAATTTGTTGAGGCAGACTTTTCTATGGCCTGATGCCCTTCCTGTCATCAACTATCATCATCATCGTCGTTTAACGTCCGCCTTCCATGCTAGCATGGGTTGGACGATTTTGACTGAGGGCTGGTGAAACAGATGGCTGCACCAGGCTCCAATCTTGACCTGGCAGAGTTTCTACAGCTGGATGCCCTTCCTAGAGAGTGCAGTGGGTGCTTTTTATCTGTTACAAAGCAAGAATGATATTTTTACGCAACCAGACATGTTTTTCATGAAAATATGGAAACAAATAACATTGCTTGTATGATGATGATGATGATGATGTTAATGCAAGCACCTGATGTCTAGCATTTTGGCATTTAAACCAGCCATATCCACCCTGCAGCCAACGGCCGCGGCAGACGGCATTTTCGTGTCGTGACCGCCTCTCGACCGGATGGGTCCCCGGGACGATAGGATCCCGGGGCCGCAATGTGCGTTCGAGGTGTCGTTCAAACTAACCAGATCCAACCACTCACCTCTGTCCTACAATGTCATTTTAAAAAAAAAGCCAATCACACCATTGAAATCTCAAAGCTGTGAGATAATGCTTGATCAGTTCAAACCAATTTGACTAAATAAGCATTTGCATTTGATGGAATAATCTCTCTATATATATAAACGGCAAAATGTCTGTCTGTGTGTGTGTCCTTTATACAAATCCACAATTTTTCAGTTAGAGGGCTCGCACTTTCTATGGTCATTCAAAACCGCCCAAGGGTGGTCGTGCACATCTTTACATTTCCCCAGTCACTCCGCAAAGCCATTAAAAAATCAATAGAAATTACTTTTTTGTGAATTTTCTATCCAAAACCCAATCAAAATGCCCGAAACTTGATACGCCAATTGAATGCCAGCTAGCTGTATGTGATTGGTCAGAGATTTGGACAGTACTCGCATGTATGTGCACAAGCATGCAGCTGTATATGCATGCACTAGCACTATGACCCAGCGTTGCCAGGTCATAGTGCTACTCTGAATGCTAAAGGACTAGACTTGGGTACACACAAACATATGTACACCCATGAAATCTATTTACAAGGCTTCTGTTGGCATGCGGCTATAGTAGAAAACTAAAGTAGTGGGTGGGATTGAACCCAGGACCATGTGGTGGGAAACAAGCTTCTCAACCACATAGCCATGCATGTGGCTTGTTAGGGTATCTGGTTCCTGATTGTAAAGTTGTGAGTTCGATTCCCAGTGTTTGTGTGTCTGTGTTTGTCCCCCCCCCCAACATCGCTTGGTGTGTTTTAGTCCCCATAATTTAGTGGTTCGGCAAAAGAGACCAATAGAATAAGTACTAGGCTTGCAAAGAATAAGTCCTGTGGTTGATTTGCTTAAGTAAAGGCGGTGCTCCAGCATGGCCTTAAGCAAAAACACTTTATTTCACGTTGCTCCAGTCCACTCACCTGGCAAATATGAGTAGTACCTGTGTTTTAAAGGGCCACCCTTATCACGTTCTGTGTCATGCTGAATCTCCCTGAGAACTACACGAAGGGTACGCATGTCTGTGGAATGCTCAGCTGCTTGCATGTTAAATGAAGGCGCATGGTTTGGTTTGGTGGTTAGGGTATTCAGCTCACAATCATAAGGTTGTGAGTTCAATTCCCAGCTATACGCTGTGTCCTTGAGCAAGACATTTTATTTTTCATGTTGCTCCAGTTCACTCAGCTGGCAAATATAAGTAGTACCTGTATTTCAAAGGGCCACCCATGTCACACTCTGTGTCACGCTGAATCTCCCTGAGAACTACGTTAAGGGTACATGTGTCTGTGGAGTACTCAGCCACATGCATGTTAATTTACAAGCAGGCTGTTCCATTGATTGGATTAACTGCAACCCTTGTCATCGTAACTGACAAAATGCCACCAGTTTGTATTTAAAATCACTTATATTTTTAACATATATAACAGGCATAGGAGTGGCTGTGTGATAAGTAGCTTGCTTACGAACCACATAGTTTCGGGTTCAGTCCCACTGCGTGGCACCTTGGGCAAGTGTTTTCTACTATAGCCTCGGGCCGACCAAACCCTTGTGAGTGGATTTGGTAGACGAAAACTGAAAGAAGCCCGTCGTATATATATATATATATATATATATATATATACACACATATATATATGTGTGTGTGTGTGTGTGTATGTTTGTGTGTCTGTGTTTCTCCCCCCCAACATCGCTTTGTGTGTTTAATTCCCCATAATTTAGTGGTTCGGCAAAAGAGACCGATAGAATAAGTACTAGGCTTGCAAAGAATAAGTCCTGTGGTTGATTTACTCCAGCATGGCCACAGTCATATGACTGAAACAAGTAAAAGAGTATATATAAATGTTGTCCTTCCTAATTACACTCTTCTGTTCATTTCCAGGGAATTGTTAAACAAGATGTACTAGTAGTGGCTCCTAACAGAGGAAATCCTAAATTTAAAGATCTATATATACGACCAAACATAGTTTCAAAAAGAATTTCAGGAACGCTCGAAGCCCACACAAACGGTTTGTTTTCCTCTTTCTGGTTTTCATAATTTTAACCTTTCAGCATTGAAGCTGGCCATATCTGGGCCAAAATATTCTACCTGTTTTATGTTCAAAGTTGCCAGATCAGGCCTCTCACACCTGTCCTTCAATGTCATTCTTAAAAATAAGCAATCCTCAAAATCTTGAAGCTATGAGATGATGTATGACTAATTCAAAGCAATGTAAATAAATAAATAAGGCGCAGGAGTGGCTGTGTGGTAAGTAGCTTGCTAACCAACCACATGGTTCCGGGTTCAGTCCCACTGCGTAGCATCTTGGGCAAGTGTCTTCTGCTATAGCTCCGGGCCGATCAAAGCCTTGTGAGTGGATTTGGTAGACGGAAACTGAAAGAAGCCTGCTGGTGTGTTTACGTCCCCGTCACTTAGCGGTTCGGCAAAATGAGACCGATAGAATAAGTACTGGGCTTACAAAGAATAAGTCCCGGGGTCGAGTTGCTCGACTAAAGGCGGTGCTCCAGCATGGCCGCAGTCAAATGACTGAAACAAAGTAAAAGAGTAAAACAGAGTATTGTTTGACTGGATAATCTGTTTTCAAGATGTTGAAGTTAGGTCTTTATTTGTTGGTTCTGAGAAAAGAGGTGTTTGTCTTTGCTACATGACCCAGGTGAAATAATCAAACTTTGACATGTTGAAACTTGTTTGTAAGTGCCCCATCATAATTGAGTAGGCCTATGATCAGAGGCATGGGCATAGGATTGGCCTTGTGGTAAGTAGCTTGCTTACCAACCACATGGTTTCGGGTTCAGTCCCACTGCGTGGAACCTTGGGCAAGTGTCTTCTCGGGCCGACCAGAGCCTTGTGAGTGGATTTGGTAGACGGAAACTGAAAGAAGCCTGTCGTATGTATGTATATATATATATATATATACATATATATATGTATAGCCGTGCCTGGCCCCGTGCCAGTGGCACGTGAAAAGCACCATCCGTTCGTGGCCGTTGCCAGCCTCGCGTGGCTCCCGTGCCGGTGGCACGTAAAAAGCACCATCCATCCATGGCCGTTTGCCAGCTCTGTCTGGCGCCTGTGCGGGTGGCACGTAAAAAGCACCCACTACACTCATGGAGTGGTTGGCGTTAGGAAGGGCATCCAGCCGTAGAAACACTGCCAGATCAGACTGGGCCTGATGCAGTGATTGAGTGGATTTCATCCAGATAGTTTTGGCTGAGGAGCTACAAGTGGATTTTTTTGTAAGTAAAATTACATTTAATTCATTAATAGCGAAACAATTGTCCCAAAATAATCTGTATTTTTGTTATTTTTTATTTGCCTGTTCGTGTGAGCTAACAATCGTACTGACTTCATGGGAAACATGTATTTTTGTGGTTGAAACCTTTTGGATTAACTAGTGCTAGAGTGAGCCATATAGTGACCACTCTCTTATATTTATTTTGTATAAAATATTATAATATATTACAAATATTATAATAATCCAGGTTTCTCGGAGCACTGGGCCACTTGGTGTTGAATAGATATACTATTAAATTAGTATCTAATTCTCTCACCCTTATTAATTAATTATATATATATATATATATATATATATATATATGTATGTATGTATGTATGTTGTGTGTCTGTGTTTGTGCCCCCAACATCGCTTGATAACTGATGCTGGTGTGTTTACGTCCCTGTAACTTAGCGGTTCGGCAAAAGAGAATGATAGAATAAGTACTAGGCTTTCAAAGAATAAGATAATGGTGATGATGATGTATGATATTTTCTTCTTTTTTTCTAGGATTCCGTTTCACTTCAATACGTGGTGATAAAGTTGATATTCTCTACAATAACATAAAACATGCATTCTTTCAACCCTGCGATGGTGAAATGATCATTTTGTTACACTTTCACTTAAAGGTAAGTCCACCACTTCCATATTTATTAACTGATATGTCCCCTGAAAATGCTTTTTGTTGCTTTCCCCTTCATTTTTATGTTAGTGTCCATCATATTTGTTGTTTTTAGGATTATAGTGAAGATGTCCCAAGGGATGGATTTCATGTTTAAGTCTAGCAGTGTTCTGCTCTTGGACAAGTCCTCTGCATGTGTACCTTCTCCAGTACTCTCTCTACAACCTAGAATTGTCCATACCCTCCCCTGCCACTGTTCAATAGAGTACCGGAACTTCAGCTACCATAACCAGACTTGAGATGAATACTGGAGTGGTTTCCTTTTGCCTTCTTCAGGCAGGTGGGAATTGAACTCAGGATGTAGAGAGCTGCAAGATACACAGTAAAGCTTTTCTGCCAATGGGCCAATGAATTTGGCAGGCTTCTGCCCGCAGAGCAATGGGAAACGAAGTGTCTTCTTCAGGAACACAATGCTCCGTCCAGTCTAGGAATTTAAACCTATGATGAGCTGGTGGCTCGTAAAAAGCACCATTTGAGCGTGATTGTTACCAGTGCTGCCTTACTGGCACGTGAAAAGACATTCGAGCGAGGTCCTTGCCAGTGTCGCTGGACTGGTTCCTGTGCAGGTGGTACGTAAATAACACCATTTGAGCGTGGCCGTTGCCAGTACCATCTGAGTGGCATGTAAAAGCACCCACTACACCCTCGGAGTGGTTGGCATTAGGAAGGGCATCCAGCTGTAGAAACTCTGCTAGATCAGATTAGAGCCTGGTGTAGCCATCTGCTTTGCCAGTCCTCAGTCAAATCGTCCAACCCATGCTAGCATGGAAAGCGGACGTTAAACGATGATGATATCCTTGTGATCTTGAGTGTAATACCTTAACCACTAGGCTACGTGACTTCACAGGCCTGTATGTTAATGCATTTCAGACCATAATATATTTTCTCTATACTGACTCCAGTTTGTGTGATAAGACTTCTGCTTGTTGCTTTTCATTAGTTAATGTTTTGTTTTGTCTTGCCTATTTAAATTTGTGCCAAAATTTCAATTTAATCTTCTCTTTCGCAGCATGCCATTCTATTTGGCAAGAAGAAACACATAGATGTGCAGTTCTACACAGAAGTTGGTGAGATCACTACAGATTTAGGTAAACATCAACACATGCATGATCGAGACGACTTACGAGCTGAACAGGTAGGTTTACGTTTCAATCCCATCTGACTCACATTGTTTAACCCTTTTGCTACCATATTTCTGTTAAGACACATTGTGTTTCTTTCAATTAATTCTAAATATTACAAAGAATTTAGTAAAATAACTTAAGTTATCATTAAGCTAGTGTTAGGAACATAAATTGTGACTAAGGTTTGGTGGAAGATTTTAATTCAGAACTTTTGAAAACGGAGACATTTGTACTACAGAACCAGAGCTGGTTTCAGCCAGGTTGGTACCAAAGGGGTTAAGAATTGTTTCTCTATTATATATTTTAACCCTTTTCTTACCATATTTCTGTTGAGATGCTCTGTTTTTCTTTCAATTAATTTTAAATATAACAAGAAATTTAGTAAAATAACTTAAGCTAGTGTTAGGATCATAAATTGTGACTAAGGTTTGGTGGAAGATTTTAATTCAGAACTTTTGAAAACAAAACGTACTACAGAGCCAGAGGTGGTTTCGGGTGGGTTGGTATCAAAAGGTTTGAACTATCAGGAAACACATGACAACATTTCTGCCACTTCAGTTTCTTTTCATTTTATTGGGGCTAATTTGTTAACTTACATTTACTGAATTTACTTGTGTTGGTGGCTCTGCTGGTCCCTTGTAAAAAGCATCCAGTCCACACTGTAAAATGGTTGGTGTTTGCAAGGGCGTCCAACTGTAAAACAAAAACAGAGCTTTATTTACATTATTTACATTTGACGGATATTTGTCCTCATCTTGTTTGTTGTTAACACAATGTTTCGGCTGATACAGCCTTCATCAGGTGTCTTGGGGAAATTTCGAACCTGGGTTCTCATTCCCAAGGTATTTTTCTGTTATTATTATCATCTTTCAGGTCACTGCTTGCAATCAAACTCGGAATCTTGGGGTTAGTAGCCTGTGCTCTTAACCTCAATATTCTGATTTTGATTCCAGACAGTGACCTTAATAATAATAATAATAATAATAATAATGATATTAATAGTAATAATAACATTGAAAAATACCTTAGGAATGAGAATCCAGGTTTGAAATTTCCCCCCAAGAAACCTGATGAAGGCTGGAGGGTATATCAGCTGAAACGCGTTAACAAGAAACAAGATGAGGACAAATATCCGTCAAATATAAATAACGTAAATAATGTACATAATTCCTCATCTCTTAAATATAGAACTGAAAAAAGAACTTGCCAAAATTGACCGTACCTGGGTTGGTGCTATGTAAGAAGCACTCTGTCCTCTCTGTGGAGCAGTTGGTGTTAGGAAGGGCATCCAACTGTAAACAGACAGTGAAGCATGGTACAGCCTTCTGGCTAGCCAGCTTCTGTCAAACTGTCCAACTCATGCCAACATGGAAAGCGGATATTGAATGATGGTGGTGATAAGTTGTACCATTTTATACTTGGTGTTAACTGAAAAAGCTCTGTGATGGGACTTAAATATGGGGCAAGGCTAAAACTATGGACGGCAAAAAATTTTGTACGGAAACTTAATACTAAATTAAGGGTACAACTTACAACAAATAAATGTGGTTAGTATAGCAACAGAAAAATAGTGAAACCTGAGGGATATTTAAAGGGAATCAATGGAATATATTGCTAGGGATGTAGTGAATACAGCAGGTCGTCCTACGATCCAAGGTAAGCACAACAGGTTGTCCTACGATCCAGGGTACTTTGAATGGGCTGGGGCTAGCTTCATATAACCAGCCCCAGCCCATTCAAAGTACTTTGGATTGTAGGGCGACCTGCTGTGCTTGAGGAGACCTATTGAATCAAGTACATCAACATTAAAATCAAATGGAAATTGTAGTTGTGATACCTATTTCTTTACTATCCTCAAGGATAGTAGCGATGGGCGAAATACCGCTAAACATTTTGCCCGGCGTGCTAACGATTCTGCCAGCTCACCGCCTGTAGTGTGATACCTGTGCTGGTGTCATGTAAAAAGCACCAACCAATCGTGGCCATCACCAGCCTCCTCTGACCCCTGTGCCAGTGGAACGTAAAAAGCACCCACTACATTCATGGAGTGGTTGGCATCAGGAAGGGCATCCAGCTGTAGAAACACTGCCAGATCAGACTGGAGCCTGGTGCAGCCTCCTGGCTTCCCAGACCCCTGTCAAACCGTCCAACCCATGCTAGCATGGAAAACAGACATTAGACGATGATTAGGAAGTAATTAATTGGGAATAACATTGGAAAATTTATAGTAGACGTTTTGTTTTCTAATTCTGTTATTGAGTTTGGGATGTTCACAGCCAACCTGGACTGGCAGTGCTCTACTGATTCTGCCATCCACCCACCATATTTATTCGTTTCTGGCATGTTTTATGCATACTTTTAACCCTTTTACTGCAGAAATCAGATATATCCACTCAAAATTTCTGCAGTTTATATATATATATATCAATCTATTCTTTTGTTGGGGAAGGTTATGTTCAAAACTGTTTCTCATTGTGATACTACGGCCAGTTTATTGCAGGAAGTACCAGTTCTATTTTGCGTTAGATGTTTAGCTGGGATAACCATGGAATTTAATTTCACAGTTAAAAAGTTAGGCGTTAATATTTCATTTGTATATCTAAATACTGGATAACAACAATAACATAGAAAAATACCTTAGGAATGAGAACCCAGGTTTGAAATTTTCCTAAGACACCTGGTGAAGGCTGGAGGGTATATCAGCCAAAATGTTAACAAGTGTTAACAACAAACAAGATGAGGACAAATATCAGTCGAATATAAATATTGTAATATGTACTAATAGCATCATAGTTATGCAACCTGGAGCTAAACAGCAACCATTATTGCATTAAATACTCACACACTTTTATGAGAAAATATTACAGGTGTAATACAGCCTCCATCAATCTGTTGTAATATATTCCAAAGAGGGCTCATTGTGTTTCTTCGTCTAAATATTCCAAAATTGTACCCCCTTTTAAGTATTTGGCAAACTAAATATTCAACATCAGTATACTACATTTAGGTTTGGACATACCTCACATTGGCCATAATAATAATAATAATAATAATCATCATCATCATCATTTAATGTCTGTTTTCCTTGCTGGCATGGGTTGGACAGCTTGATAGGAACTGGTATGGCCAGAGGCTGCTCCGGGTTCCATAGGCCGTTTTGGTTCAGTTTCTACAGCTGGATATCCTTTGTAATGTCAACCACTCCACAATGTGTATTGGGTGCTTTTTATGTGTCACCATCACCCATGCGTTTTAAGTGACACTGGCACCAGTACCCACACCATTACTTTTTACATGACACCTTGGTACCTTGGTTTAGGATCTCAATTCTGTTTTGGTAGGCGGCTAATAAATATTCTACAAAATACATGCAGGATACAATATCTTTCGTAAAATGGTCACATTTGGGCTTGATTGGCCATAAGAATATTTGAATTGCCAAAAGTTGCCCACAAGCTAATAAATATACTTCAAAATGAAAGGCGGTGAGCTGGCAGAACCGTTAGCACACCGGACGAAACGCATAGCGGTATTTTGTCAGTTGCTGCGTTCTGAGTTCAAATTCTGCCGAGATTGACTTTGCCTTTCATCCTTTCGGGGTCAATTAGATAAGTACCAGTTACACACTGGGGTCCGTTTGTCCTCTCTGTTTTTAGCCCCTTGTGAGTAGTAAAGAAATAGGTATTTTGTCAGCCACTACGTTCTGAGTTCAAATTCCGCCGAGGTTGACTTTGCCTTTCATCCTTTTCGGGGTCGATTAAATAAATTTCCAGTTATGCACTGGGGTCGATGTAATCGACTTAATCCATTTATCTGTCCTTATTGGTCCCTTTTATATTTAGCCCCCTGTGGGCAATAAAAAAAAAATACTTCAAAATATATGGATAATATCATACCTTCCATAAAATACTCTACATTTTGAATTGAGTTAACTGGTCATATCTCATACTTCTTTAAACTTACATTAAACCCTTCAGTAGATAGATTAGTCTGTCAAATGCAATACTTGTTTAATCACATTGTTTTGAAGTAATCCTGTATTATCTCATAGTTTTGAGATTTTGATGATGCGATTGTATATTTTTAGAATGACATCTGGCCAATCCAAGGGTGAAAGGCTAGATCTCGCCAATCTGAACATAAAACGGGTAGAATATTTGGGCTGGATATGACTGGTTTAAGTACTAAAGGGTTAAAGCAGGAAATCCTTTCTTTATGATTTTTGTAAGTGGCAATTAAATATCCTCTAATTATCTCTGCTGTTGACTCGGTAACTTATTGAAATGTTGCTTTTCGTTTGTTTTTGTATTGACAGGCTGAACGAGAACTTCGAAATAAACTAAAATCTGCATTTAAAACATTCTGTGAAAAAGTCGAAAGCATCACAAAACAAGAAGTTGAATTTGACACTCCTTTTAGAGAGCTTGGCTTTCACGGGGCACCATTTAGAAGTACTGTACTTCTGCAGCCAACCAGTGGCTGTTTAGTGAACCTCACTGACTGGGTAAGTTTTTTTTTCTCTTCTCTTTTCTCTTTTACTTGTTTTTGTTCCAGTCATTTGACTGTGGCCATGCTGGGGCACCGCCTTTTAGTCGAGCGAATCGACCCCGGGACTTATTCTTTGTAAGCCCAGTACTTATTCTATCGGTCTCTTTTGCCGAACTGCTAAGTTACGGGGACGTAAACACACCAGCATCGGTTGTCAAGCGATGTTGGGGGGACAAGCACAAACATAAAACCACACACACACACACACACACACACACACACACACACTCACACACACATATATATATCATCATCATCATCATCGTTTAGCGTCCGCTTTCGATGCTGGCATGGGTTGGATGGTTCAACTGGGGTCTGGGAAGCCAGAAGTCTGCACCAGGCCCAGTCTGATCTTGCAATGTTTCTACGGCTGGATGCTCTTCCTAATGCCAACCACACACACGATGGGCTTCTTTGAGTTTCCATTTACCAAATCCACTCACAAAGTTTTGGTCGGCCCGAGGCTATAGTAGAAGACACTTGCCCAAAGTGCCACGCAGTGGGACTGAACCCGGAACCATGTGGTTGGTAAGCAAGCTACTTACCACACAGCCACTCCTGCGCCTATTCCGATCATGAATGCAACACCTTAACCACCGAACCAAGAGCCTCCACAAGGCCACATGGCTTAGTGGTTGCATGGTATGTTTACAAAACAGATCTGTTAATCTTCAATTTTTTTCCTTTCTTCCTCCCTCTTTTTTTTTTCAGCCTCCATTTGTGGTGTCTCTTGATGAAGTAGAACTTGTTCATTTTGAACGTGTACAATTCCATTTGAAGAATTTCGATATGGTATTTGTTTTTAAAGACTACAGTCATAAAGTGGCCATGGTCAATGCTGTCCCAATGAACATGCTGGATCATGTCAAAGAATGGCTAAAGTAAGTCTCACAGATTATTTCGGCTTCCTTGTTTTAGTTATAATAGTTGTATACTGTCAATTTAACGTGACAGTAGGGGATTACACCACCGCTGTTTAGCCCTAGGAAGCATCGAAAGCTTCCTGTCGGCTTCGACACATTTACTGTGTCCTTTGAGGCTTCCTAGGGCTAAACAGCGGTGGTGTAACCCCCTACTGTCACGTTAAATTGACAGTATATAACTATTATATCGCCCCACCACCGTACATATCTCTATGAGATATTTAGAAATTTGTGGAAGCGCAATGGCCTAGTGGTCAGGGCAGCGGACTCGCAGTCGTAGGATCGCGGTTTCGATTCCCAGACCGGGCGTTGTGAGTGTTTATTGAGCGAAAACACCTAAAAGCTCCACGAGGCTCCGGCAGGGATGGTGGTGATCCTTGCTGTACTCTTTCACCACAATTTTCTCTCACTCTTACTTCCTGTTTCTGTTGTACCTGTATTTCAAAGGGCCGGCCTTGTCACTCTCTGTGTCACGCTGAATATCCCTGAGAACTACGTTAAGGGTACACGTGTCTGTGGAGTGCTCAGCCACTTACACGCTAATTTCACGAGCAGGCTGTTCCGTTGATTCAACCAGAACCCTCATCGTCGTAACCGACGGAGTGCTTCCGAAATTTAGAAATTTAATATTTCTGACTTGTTTTAGTTATTTTGCATAATTGATGTATGGTGGTATTGATTGGGTATTGAACAATCTGATTGATGTTTCTGTTAAAATCCTCAAGGGTTAAACTAATCCGATAAGACATTTGCGATTTGGATTTTCATGTAACTTATGCTGTTTTCTCTCTCTCTCTCTCTCTCTCCATTTCAGTTCCTGTGATATTCGATACACTGAAGGTATTCAGAGTTTGAACTGGACTAAAATCATGAAAACAATTACTGATGATCCTGAGGGCTTCTTTGACAATGGGGGCTGGAGTTTCCTGGACCCTGAGAGTGAAGTAAGCTTTTTTTTTTTTTTTCAACAATGGGCCCTTGGGGATTTCCTGTGTTGGCTACAAGAGATCGGCAAATAATAATAATAATAATCCTTTCTACTAAAGGCATGAGGCTTGAAATTTTAGGGGAAGAGACTAATCAATTACATTGACCCCTATATTCAGTTGGTACTTATGTTATTGACTCTGGCGAAATTTGAACTCAGAACATAGAGACGGATGAAATGTCACTAAGCTTTTCACCCAGAGTGCTAATGATTTTGTCAGTTTGCCACAATAATAATAATAATAATAATAATAATAATAATAACGATTTAACATCTGCAGATGGGATAAGTGAAGAAAATGTCGACAAATATCTATATATATATATAAAACTGAAGTTGTGTGGTGTCTGTCTCCTACGATTTAGATTCCCAACTACTCCCCCATTTTGCCGTGCAGTTTACCCACAAGCCCTTCTGGGTATTAGCGTGCGTCTACGATGAGTCTACGATTTTAAAAATAATTTACCATCATTTATTTCCATTTTTAGTGCATTTTTGCTATTATATAAGGGAAGTAACTCTCTAAAACTGCTTATAGAGTTATTTCCCTTACAAACCCGAGCAACGCCGGGCGATACTGCTAGTTATGTATAAAGCAATGTGTAACAACATTGATTTCTTTCATAAAGAAAAGCTTGTTTGATTTGTGGGCCAAATTATGTTTTTGTGAAACATAAGAAATAGAAGTGATATATATATATATATATATATATATATATATAAATTCTATAATTTCGAGTATAATTATAATTAGGGTTCAGAAAAAATTTGCTTCACCACATACCGAAATTTAGAAATAGCAGTTAAAACTAACTATTTCATTGCCATAAGAAAATCTCCCAGACAGCAAGTTTTGTGGTGAAGCAAATTTTTGCTGAACTCTAATTATAATTATACTCACAATTATAGAATTTTTGTATAAGTTTACCAATAATGGTTCTTTTAACATATCGAACTACTTGGTAAAATTATTAATTATTAATTAATTAATTTTAACCGTTATTACATATATATATATATATATATATATATATATATACTGACTTCAGTAAGTAACAGTACTGCTTTATTGTGGGAGTCATTAAATCAGTAATGACTGTGGTAAATTAACTTAAATATTTGTATTACCATTGTGGAGAAGTATTGAAGCCTTGCATAGAAGCAGCTCTTGGTCAGGAGCCCTTTTGGTCAAGTATTCCAGCCATAATCATACTCACTTCTGAACAGCAGGGATTAATCATCATCGTTTAACATTTGCCTTCCATGCTGACATGGGAGGGATGGTTTGGCTAGGCAGAAACCTGCACCAGACTTCTGCAACTGTTTCGGCAGGAATTTTTACAGCTGGATGCCCTTCCTAACACCAACTGCTCTGCCAAGTGGACTTAGGGCTTTTAATGTGGTACAAGCACAGGCGAGGTCAGTTTTGGCAAGGCTTTTACAGCTGGATGCCCTTCCTAACACCAACTGCTCTGCCAAGTGGACTTAGGGCTTTTAATGTGGTACATGCACAGGCGAGGTCAGTTTTGGCAAGGCTTTTACAGCTGGATGCCCTTCCTAACACCAACTGCTCAGCTGAGTGGACTTACTGCTTTTAATGTGGTACAAGCACAGGCAAGGTCGGTTTTGGCAAGGCTTTTACAGCTGGATGCCCTTCCTAACACCAACTGCTCAGCTGAGTGGACTTACTGCTTTTAATGTGGTACAAGCACAGGCGAGGTCAGTTTTGGCAAGGCTTTTACAGCTGGATGCCCTTCCTAACACCAACTGCTCTGCCAAGTGGACTTAGGGCTTTTAATGTGGTACAAGCAAAACAGGCAAGGTCAGTTTTGGCAAGGCTTTTCAGCTGGATGCCCTTCCTACACAACACAACTCAACCTCCACCAAGTGGACTTACTGCTTTTAATGTGGTACAAGCACAGGCGAGGTCAGTTTTGGCAAGGCTTTTACAGCTGGATGCCCTTCCTAACACCAACTGCTCAGCCAAGTGGACTTAGGGCTTTTAATGTGGTACAAGCACAGGCGAGGTCAGTTTTGGCAAGGCTTTTACAGCTGGATGCCCTTCCTAACACCAACTGCTCAGCTGAGTGGACTTACTGCTTTTAATGTGGTACAAGCACAGGCGAGGTCAATTTTGGCAAGGCTTTTACAGCTGGATGCTCTTCCTAACACCAACACTGCTCAGCTGAGTGGACTTAGGGCTTTAATGTGGTACAAGCACAGGCGAGGTCAGTTTTGGCAAGGCTTTTACAGCTGGATGCCCTTCCTAACACCAACTGCTCAGCCAAGTGGACTTACTGCTTTTAATGTGGTACAAGCACAGGCGAGGTCAGTTTTGGCAAGGCTTTTACAGCTGGATGCCCTTCCTAACACCAACTGCTCAACCAAGTGGACTTACTGCTTTTAATGTGGTACAAGCACAGGCGAGGTCAGTTTTGGCAAGGCTTTTACAGCTGGATGCCCTTCCTAACACCAACTGCTCAGCCAAGTGGACTTACTGCTTTTAATGTGGTACAAGCACAGGCGAGGTCAGTTTTGGCAAGGCTTTTACAGCTGGATGCCCTTCCTAACACCAACTGCAACTGCTCAACCAAGTGGACTTACTGCTTTTAATGTAGTACAAGCACAGGCGAGGTCAGTTTTGGCAAGTCTTTTACAGCTGGATTCCCTTCCTAACACCAACTGCTCAGCAAGTGGACTTAGGGCTTTTAATGTGGTACAGCACAGGCGAGGTCAGTTTTGGCAACGCTTTTACAGCTGGATGCCCTTCCTAACACCAACTGCTCAGCTGAGTGGACTTGCTGCTTTTAATGTGGTACAAGCACAGGCGAGGTCAGTTTTGGCAAGGCTTTTACAGCTGGATGCCCATCCTAACACCAGCTGCTCAGCTGAGTGGACTTACTGCTTTTAATGTGGTACAAGCACAGGCGAGGTCAGTTTTGGCAAGGCTTTTACAGCTGGATGCTCTTCCTAACACCAACTGCTCAGCTGAGTGGACTTACTGCTTTTAATGTGGTACAAGCACAAGCGAGGTCAGTTTTGGCAAGGCTTGTACAGCTGGATGCCCTTCCTAACACCAACTGCTCAGCTGAGTGGACTTACTGCTTTTAATGTGGTACAAGCACAGGCGAGGTCAGTTTTGGCAAGGCTTTTACAGCTGGATGCCCTTCCTAACACCAACTGCTCAGCTGAGTGGACTTACTGCTTTTAATGTGGTACAAGCACAGGCGAGGTCAGTTTTGGCAAGGCTTTTACAGCCGGATGCCCTTCCTAACACCAACTGCTCAGCTGAGTGGACTTACTGCTTTTAATGTGGTACATGCACAGGCGAGGTCAGTTTTGGCAAGGCTTTTACAGCTGGATGCCCTTCCTAACACCAACTGCTCAGCTGAGTGGACTTACTGCTTTTAATGTGGTACAAGCACAGGCGAGGTCAGTTTTGTCAAGGCTTTTACAACTCGATGCCCTTCCTAACACCAACTGCTCAGCTGAGTGGACTTACTGCTTTTAATGTGGTACAAGCACAGGCGAGGTCAGTTTTGGCAAGGCTTTTACAGCTGGATGCCCTTCCTAACACCAACTGCCCAGCTGAGTGGACTCACTGCTTTTAATGTGGTACAAGCACAGGCGAGGTCAGTTTTGGCAAGGCTTTTACAGCTGGATGCCCTTCCTAACACCAACTGCTCAACCAAGTGGACTTACTGCTTTTAATGTGGTACAAGCACAGGCGAGGTCAGTTTTGGCAAGGCTTTTACAGCTGGATGCCCTTCCTAACACCAACTGCTCAGCTGAGTCGACTTAGGGCTTTTAATGTGGTACAAGCACAGGCGAGGTCAGTTTTGGCAAGGCTTTTACAGCTGGATGCCCTTCCTAACACCAACTGCTCAGCCAAGTGGACTTAGGGCATTTAATGTGGTACAAGCACAGGCGAGGTCAGTTTTGGCAAGGCTTTTACAGCTGGATGCCCTTCCTAACACCAACTGCTCAGCTGAGTGGACTTACTGCTTTTAATGTGGTACAAGCACAGGCGAGGTCAGTTTTGGCAAGGCTTTTACAGCTGGATGCTCTTCCTAACACCAACTGCTCAGCTGAGTGGACTTAGGGCTTTTAATGTGGTACAAGCACAGGCGAGGTCAGTTTTGGCAAGGCTTTTACAGCTGGATGCCCTTCCTAACACCAACTGCTCAGCCAAGTGGACTTACTGCTTTTAATGTGGTACAAGCACAGGCGAGGTCAGTTTTGGCAAGGCTTTTACAGCTGGATGCCCTTCCTAACACCAACTGCTCAGCCAAGTGGACTTACTACTGCTTTTAATGTGGTACAAGCACAGGCGAGGTCAGTTTTGGCAAGGCTTTTACAGCTGGATGCCCTTCCTAACACCAACTGCTCAACCAAGTGGACTTACTGCTTTTAATGTAGTACAAGCACAGCGAGGTCAGTTTTGGCAAGGCTTTTACAGCTGGATGCCCTTCCTAACACCAACTGCTCAACCAAGTGGACTTACTGCTTTTAATGTGGTACAAGCACAGGCGAGGTCAGTTTTTGGCAAGGCTTTTACAGCTGGATGCCCTTCCTAACACCAACTGCTCAACCAAGTGGACTTACTGCTTTTAATGTAATACAAGCACAGGCGAGGTCAGTTTTGGCAAGGCTTTTACAGCTGGATGCCCTTCCTAACACCAACTGCTCAACCAAGTGGACTTACTGCTTTTAATGTAGTACAAGCACAGGCAAGGTCAGTTTTGGCAAGTCTTTTACAGCTGGATTCCCTTCCTAACACCAACTGCTCAGCCAAGTGGACTTAGGGCTTTTAATGTGGTACAAGCACAGGCGAGGTCAGTTTTGGCAACGCTTTTACAGCTGGATGCCCTTCCTAACACCAACTGCTCAGCTGAGTGGACTTGCTGCTTTTAATGTGGTACAAGCACAGGCGAGGTCAGTTTTGGCAAGGCTTTTACAGCTGGATGCCCATCCTAACACCAGCTGCTCAGCTGAGTGGACTTACTGCTTTTAATGTGGTACAAGCACAGGCGAGGTCAGTTTTGCAAGGCTTTTACAGCTGGATGCTCTTCCTAACACCAACTGCTCAGCTGAGTGGACTTACTGCTTTTAATGTGGTACAAGCACAAGCGAGGTCAGTTTTGGCAAGGCTGTACAGCTGGATGCCCTTCCTAACACCAACTGCTCAGCTGAGTGGACTTACTGCTTTTAATGTGGTACAAGCACAGGCGAGGTCAGTTTTGGCAGGCTTTTACAGCTGGATGCCCTTCCTAACACCAACTGCTCAGCTGAGTGGACTTACTGCTTTTAATGTGGTACAAGCACAGGCGAGGTCAGTTTTGGCAAGGCTTTTACAGCCGATGCCCTTCCTAACACCAACTGCTCAGCTGAGTGGACTTACTGCTTTAATGTGGTACATGCACAGGCGAGGTCAGGTTTTTTGGCAAGGCTTTTACAGCTGGATGCCCTTCCTAACACCAACTGCTCAGCTGAGTGGACTTACTGGGCTTTTAATGTGGTAACACAGCACAGGCGAGGTCAGTTTTGTCAAGGCTTTTACAACTCGATGCCCTTCCTAACACCAACTGCTCAGCTGAGTGGACTTACTGCTTTTAATGTGGTACAAGCACAGGCGAGGTCAGTTTGGCAAGGCTTTTACAGCTGGATGCCCTTCCTAACACCAACTGCCCAGCTGAGTGGACTCACTGCTTTTAATGTGGTACAAGCACAGGCGAGGTCAGTTTTGGCAAGGCTTTTACAGCTGGATGCCCTTCCTAACACCAACTGCTCAACCAAGTGGACTTACTGCTTTTAATGTGGTACAAGCACAGGCGAGGTCAGTTTTGCAAGGCTTTTACAGCTGGATGCCCTTCCTACACCAACTGCTCAGCTGAGTCGACTTAGGGCTTTTAATGTGGTACAAGCACAGGCGAGGTCAGTTTTGGCAAGGCTTTTACAGCTGGATGCCCTTCCTAACACCAACTGCTCAGCCAAGTGGACTTAGGGCATTTAATGTGGTACAAGCACAGCGAGGTCAGTTTTGGCAAGGCTTTTACAGCTGGATGCCCTTCCTAACACCAACTGCTCAGCTGAGTGGACTTACTGCTTTTAATGTGGTACAAGCACAGGCGAGTCAGTTTTGGCAAGGCTTTTACAGCTGGATGCTCTTCTAACACCAACTGCTCAGCTGAGTGGACTTAGGGCTTTTAATGTGGTACAAGCACAGGCGAGGTCAGTTTTGGCAAGGCTTTTACAGCTGGATGCCCTTCCTAACACCAACTGCTCACCAAGTGGACTTACTGCTTTTAATGTGGTACAAGCACAGGCGACGGTCAGTTTTGGCAAGGCTTTTACAGCTGGATGCCCTCCTAACACCAACTGCTCAGCTGAGTGGACATTACTGCTTTTAATGTGGTACAAGCACAGGCGAGTGGCAGTATTTTTGCAGGCTTTTACAACTCGATGCCCTCCTAACACCAACTGCTCAGCTGAGTGGACTTGCTTTGCTTTTAGGAGGTTAAAAGTACAGGAGGCGACAGGGATGGTGCAATTTTGGCAGCTTAGTTACGCTGGATGCCCATCCTAACACCAGCTTCTCAGCTTGAGTTGGACTTACTGTGCTTTTAATGTGGTACAAGCACAGGCGAGGTCAGTTTTGGCAAGGCTTTACAGCTGGATGCTCTTCCTAACACCAACTGCTCAGCTGAGTGGACTTACTGCTTTTAATGTGGTACAAGCACAAGCGAGGTCAGTTTTGGCAAGGCTTTTACAGCTGGATGCCCTTCCTAACACCAACTGCTCAGCTGAGTGGACTTACTGCTTTTAATGTGGTACAAGCACAGGCGAGGTCAGTTTTGGCAAGGCTTTTACAGCTGGATGCCCTTCCTAACACCAACTGCTCAGCTGAGTGGACTTACTGCTTTTAATGTGGTACAAGCACAGGCGAGGTCAGTTTTGGCAAGGCTTTTACAGCTGGATGCCCTTCCTAACACCAACTGCTCAGCTGAGTGGACTACTTACTGCTTTTAATGTGGTACATGCACAGGCGAGGTCAGTTTTGGCAAGGCTTTTACAGCTGGATGCCCTTCCTAACACCAACTGCTCAGCTGAGTGGACTTACTGCTTTTAATGTGGTACAAGCACAGGCGAGGTCAGTTTTGTTAAGGCTTTTACAACTCGATGCCCTTCCTAACACCAACTGCTCAGCTGAGTGGACTTACTGCTTTTAATGTGGTACAAGCACAGGCGAGGTCAGTTTTGGCAAGGCTTTTACAGCTGGATGCCCTTCCTAACACCAACTGCCCAGCTGAGTGGACTCACTGCTTTTAATGTGGTACAAGCACAGGCGAGGTCAGTTTTGGCAAGGCTTTTACAGCTGGATGCCCTTCCTAACACCAACTGCTCAACCAAGTGGACTTACTGCTTTTAATGTGGTACAAGCACAGGCGAGGTCAGTTTTGGCAAGGCTTTTACAGCTGGGTGTAGCCCTTCCTAACACCAAGCTGCTCAGCTGAGGGTCTACTAGGGCTTTTAATGTGGTACAAGCACAGGCGAGGTCAGTTTTGGCAAGGCTTTTACAGCTGGATGCCCTTCCTAACACCAACCTGCTGACAGACCAAGTGGACTTAGGGCAGTTTAATGTGGTACCAAGCACAGACTGCGAGGGTCAGTTTTGGGCAAAGGCTTTTTACAGCTGGATGCCCTTCCTAACACCAACTGCTCAGCGAGAGTGACTTACTGCTTTTAATGTGGTACAAGCACAGGCGATGGTCATTTGGCAAGGCTTTTACAGCTGGATGCTCTTCCTAACACCAACTGCTCAGCTGAGTGGACTTAGGGCTTTTAATGTGGTACAAGCACAGGCGAGGTCAGTTTTGGCAAGGCTTTTACAGCTGGATGCCCTTCCTAACACACAACTGCTCAACCAAGTGGACTTACTGCTTTTAATGTGGTACAAGCACAGGCGAGGTCAGTTTTGGCAAGCTTTTACAGCTGGATGCCCTTCCTAACACCAACTGCTCAGCAAGTGGACTTACTGCTTTTAATGTGGTACAAGCACAGGCGAGGTCAGTTTTGGCAAGGCTTTTACAGCTGGATGCCCTTCCTAACACCAACTGCTCAACCAGTGGACTTACTGCTTTTAATTGTATACAAGCACAGGCGAGGTCAGTTTTGGCAAGGCTTTTACAGCTGGATGCCCTTCCTAACACCAACTGCTCAACCAAGTGGACTTACTGCTTTTAATGTGGTACAAGCACAGGCGAGTCAGTTTTGGCAAGGCTTTTACAGCTGGATGCCCTTCCTAACACCAACTGCTCAACCAAGTGGACTTACTGCTTTTAATGTAATACAAGCACAGGCGAGGTCAGTTTTGGCAAGGCTTTTACAGCTGGATGCCCTTCCTAACACCAACTGCTCAACCAAGTGGACTTACTGCTTTTAATGTAGTACAAGCACAGGCGAGGTCAGTTTTGGCAAGTCTTTTACAGCTGGATTCCCTTCCTAACACCAACTGCTCAGCCAAGTGGACTTAGGGCTTTTAATGTGGTACAAGCACAGGCGAGGTCAGTTTTGGCAACGCTTTTACAGCTGGATGCCCTTCCTAACACCAACTGCTCAGCTGAGTGGACTTGCTGCTTTTAATGTGGTACAAGCACAGGCGAGGTCAGTTTTGGCAAGGCTTTTACAGCTGGATGCCCATCCTAACACCAGCTGCTCAGCTGAGTGGACTTACTGCTTTTAATGTGGTACAAGCACAGGCGGCGGGTCAGTTTTGGCAAGGCTTTTACAGCTGGATGCTCTTCCTAACACCAACTGCTCAGCTGAGTGGACTTACTGCTTTTAATGTGGTACAAGCACAAGCGAGGTCAGTTTTGGCAAGGCTTGTACAGCTGGATGCCCTTCCTAACACCAACTGCTCAGCTGAGTGGACTTACTGCTTTTAATGTGGTACAAGCACAGGCGAGGTCAGTTTTGGCAAGGCTTTTACAGCTGGATGCCCTTCCTAACACCAACTGCTCAGCTGAGTGGACTTACTGCTTTTATGTGGTACAAGCACAGGCGAGGTCAGTTTTGGCAAGGCTTTTACAGCCGGATGCCCTTCCTAACACCAACTGCTCAGCTGAGTGGACTTACTGCTTTTAATGTGGTACAGCACAGGCGAGGTCAGTTTTGGCAAGGCTTTTACAGCTGGATGCCCTTCCTAACCAACTGCTCAGCTGAGTGGACTTACTGCTTTTAATGTGGTACAAGCACAGGCGAGGTCAGTTTTGTCAAGGCTTTTACAACTCGATGCCCTTCCTAACACCAACTGCTCACTGAGTGGACTTACTGCTTTTAATGTGTACAAGCACAGGCGAGGTCAGTTTTGGCAAGGCTTTTACAGCTGGATGCCTTCCTAACACCAACTGCCCAGCTGAGTGGACTCACTGCTTTTAATGTGGTACAAGCACAGGCGAGGTCAGTTTTGGCAAGGCTTTTACAGCTGGATGCCCTTCCTAACACCAACTGCTCAACCAGTGGACTTACTGCTTTTAATGTGGTACAAGCACAGGCGAGGTCAGTTTTGGCAAGGCTTTTACAGCTGGATGCCCTTCCTAACACCAACTGCTCAGCTGAGTCGACTTAGGGCTTTTAATGTGGTACAAGCACAGGCGAGGTCAGTTTTGGCAAGGCTTTTACAGCTGGATGCCCTCCTAACACAACAACTGCTCAGCCAAGTGGACTTAGGGCATTTAATGTGGTACAAGCCACAGGCGAGGTCAGTTTTGGCAAGGCTTTTACAGCTGGATGCCCTTCCTAACACCAACTGCTCAGCTGAGTGGACTTACTGCTTTTAATGTGGTACAAGCACAGGCGAGGTCAGTTTTGCAAGGCTTTTACAGCTGGATGCTCTTCCTAACCCCAACTGCTCAGCTGAGTGGACTTAGGGCTTTTAATGTGGTACAAGCACAGGCGAGGTCAGTTTTGGCAAGGCTTTTACAGCTGGATGCCCTTCCTAACACCAACTGCTCAACCAAGTGGACTTACTGCTTTTAATGTGGTACAAGCACAGGCGAGGTCAGTTTTGGCAAGGCTTTTACAGCTGGATGCCCTTCCTAACACCAACTGCTCAGCCAAGTGGACTTACTGCTTTTAATGTGGTACAAGCACAGGCGAGGTCAGTTTTGGCAAGGCTTTTACAGCTGGATGCCCTTCCTAACACCAACTGCTCAACCAAGTGGACTTACTGCTTTTAATGTAGTACAAGCACAGGCGAGGTCAGTTTTGGCAAGGCTTTTACAGCTGGATGCCCTTCCTAACACCAACTGCTCAACCAAGTGGACTTACTGCTTTTAATGTGGTACAAGCACAGGCGAGGTCAGTTTTGGCAAGGCTTTTACAGCTGGATGCCCTTCCTAACACCAACTGCTCAACCAAGTGGACTTACTGCTTTTAATGTAATACAAGCACAGGCGAGGTCAGTTTTGGCAAGGCTTTTACAGCTGGATGCCTTCCCCTAACACCAACTGCTCAGCTGAGTGGACTTAGGGCTTTTAATGTGGTACAAGCACAGGCGAGGTCAGTTTTGGCAAGTCTTTTACAGCTGGATTCCCTTCCTAACACCAACTGCTCAGCCAAGTGGACTTAGGGCTTTTAATGTGGTTACAAGCACAGGCGAGGTCAGTTTTGGCAAGGCTTTTACAGCTGGATGCCCTTCCTAACACCAACTGCTCCTGAGTGGACTTACTGCTTTTAATGTGGTACAAGCACAGGCGAGGTCAGTTTTGGCAAGGCTTTTACAGCTGGATGCTCTTCCTAACACCAACTGCTCAGCTGAGTGGACTTAGGGCTTTTAATGTGGTACAACACACAGGCGAGGTCAGTTTTGCAAGGCTTTTACAGCTGGATGCCCTTCCTAACACCACTGCTCAGCCAAGTGGACTTACTGCTTTTAATGTGGTACAAGCACAGGCGAGGTCAGTTTTGGCAAGGCTTTTACAGCTGGATGCCCTTCCTAACACCAACTGCTCAGCCAGTGGACTTACTGCTGCTTAATGTGGTACAAGCACAGGCGAGGTCAGTTTTGGCAAGGCTTTTACAGCTGGATGCCTTCCTAACACCAACTGCTCAGCTGAGTGGACTTAGGGGTTTTAATGTGGTACAAGCACAGGCGAAGTCAGTTTTGGCAAGTCTTTTACAGCTGGATTCCCTTCCTAACACCAACTGCTCAGCCAAGTGGACTTAGGCTTTTAATGTGGTACAAGCACAGGCGAGGTCAGTTTTGGCAACGCTTTTACAGCAGCTGATGCCCTTCCTAACACCAACTGCTCAGCTGAGTGGACTTACTGCTTTTAATGTGGTACAACACAGGCGAGGTCAGTTTTGGCAAGGCTTTTACAGCTGGATGCTCTTCCTAACACCAACTGCTCAGCTGAGTGGACTTACTGCTTTTAATGTGGTACAAGCACAGGCGAGGTCAGTTTTCGGCAAGGCTTTTACAGCTGGATGCCCTTCCTAACACCAACCAGCTGCTCAGCTGAGTGGACTTACTGTTTTAATGTGGTACAAGCACAGGCGAGGTCAGTTTTGGCAAGGCTTTTACAGCTGGATGCTCTTCCTAACACCAACTGCTCAGCTGAGTGGACTTACTACTGCTTTTAATGTGGTACAAGCACAGGCGAGGTCAGTTTTGGCAAGGCTTTTACAGCTGGATGCCCTTCCTAACACCAACTGCTCAGCTGAGTGGACTTACTGCTTTTAATGTGGTACAAGCACAGCGAGGTCAGTTTTGGCAAGGCTTTTACAGCTGGATGCCCTTCCTAACACCAACTGCTCAGCTGAGTGGACTTACTGCTTTTAATGTGGTACAAGCACAGGCGAGGTCAGTTTTGGCAAGGCTTTTACAGCCGGATGCCCTTCCTAACACCAACTGCTCAGCTGAGTGGACTTACTGCTTTTAATGTGGTACAGCACAGGCGAGGTCAGTTTTGGCAAGGCTTTTACAGCTGGATGCCCTTCCTAACACCAACTGCTCAGCTGAGTGGACTTACTGCTGCTTAATGTGGTACAAGCACAGCGAGGTCAGTTTTGTCAAGGCTTTTACAACTCGATGCCCTTCCTAACACCAACTGCTCAGCTGAGTGGACTTACTGCTTTTAATGTGGTACAAGCAAGGCGAGGTCAGTTTTGGCAAGGCTTTTACAGCTGGATGCCCTTCCTAACACCAACTGCCCAGCTGAGTGGACTCACTGCTTTTAATGTGGTACAAGCACAGGCGAGGTCAGTTTTGGCAAGGCTTTTACAGCTGGATGCCCTTCCTAACACCAACTGCTCTGCTAAGGGGATTTAGGGCTTTTAATGTGGTACAAGCACAGGCTAGGTCAGTTTTGGCAAGGCTTTTACAGCTGGATGCCCTTCCTAACACCAACTGCTCAACCAAGTGGACTTACTGCTTTTAATGTGGTACAAGCACAGGCGAGGTCAGTTTTGGCAAGGCTTTTACAGCTGGATGCCCTTCCTAACACCAACTGCTCAGCTGAGTCGACTTAGGGCTTTTAATGTGGTACAAGCACAGGCGAGGTCAGTTTTGGCAAGTCTTTTACAGCTGGATTCCCTTCCTAACACCAACTGCTCAGCCAAGTGGACTTAGGCTTTTAATGTGGTACAAGCACAGGCGATGTCAGTTTTGGCAAGGCTTTTACAGCTGGATGCCCTTCCTAACACCAACTGCTCAGCTGAGTGGACTTACTGCTTTTAATGTGGTACAAGCACAGGCGAGGTCAGTTTTGGCAAGGCTTTTACAGCTGGATGCTCTTCCTAACACCAACTGCTCAGCTGAGTGGACTTAGGGCTTTTAATGTGGTACAAGCACAGGCGAGGTCAGTTTTGGCAAGGCTTTTACAGCTGGATGCCCTTCCTAACACCAACTGCTCAGCTGAGTGGACTTAGGGCTTTTAATGTGGTACAAGCACAGGCGAGGTCAGTTTTGGCAAGGCTTTTACAGCTGGATGCCCTTCCTAACACCAACTGCTCAACCAAGTGGACTTACTGCTTTTAATGTAATACAAGCACAGGCGAGGTCAGTTTTGGCAAGGCTTTTACAGCTGGATGCCCTTCCTAACACCAACTGCTCAGCTGAGTGGACTTAGGGCTTTTAATGTGGTACAAGCACAGGCGAGGTCAGTTTTGGCAAGTCTTTTACAGCTGGATTCCCTTCCTAACACCAACTGCTCAGCCAAGTGGACTTAGGGCTTTTAATGTGGTACAAGCACAGGCGAGGTCAGTTTTGGCAAGGCTTTTACAGCTGGATGCCCTTCCTAACACCAACTGCTCAGCTGAGTGGACTTACTGCTTTTAATGTGGTACAAGCACAGGCGAGGTCAGTTTTGGCAAGGCTTTTACAGCTGGATGCTCTTCCTAACACCAACTGCTCAGCTGAGTGGACTTAGGGCTTTTAATGTGGTACAAGCACAGGCGAGGTCAGTTTTGGCAAGGCTTTTACAGCTGGATGCCCTTCCTAACACCAACTGCTCCCAAGTGGACTTACTGCTTTTAATGTGGTACAAGCACAGGCGAGGTCAGTTTTGGCAAGGCTTTTACAGCTGGATGCCCTTCCTAACACCAACTGCTCAACCAAGTGGACTTACTGCTTTTAATGTGGTACAAGCACAGGCGAGGTCAGTTTTGGCAAGGCTTTTACAGCTGGATGCCCTTCCTAACACCAACTGCTCACCAAGTGGACTTACTGCTTTTAATGTGGTACAAGCACAGGCAGGTCAGTTTTGGCAAGGCTTTTACAGCTGGATGCCCTTCCAAACACCAACTGCTCAACCAAGTGGACTTACTGTTTTAATGTTACAAGCAAAGGCGAGGTCAGTTTTGGCAAGGCTTTTACAGCTGGATGCCCTTCCTAACACCAACTGCTCAGCTGAGTGGACTTAGGGCTTTTAATGTGGTACAAGCACAGGCGAGGTCAGTTTTGGCAAGTCTTTTACAGCTGGATTCCCTTCCTAACACCAACTGCTCAGCCAAGTGGACTTAGGGCTTTTAATGTGGTACAAGCACAGGCGAGGTCAGTTTTGGCAAGGCTTTTACAGCTGGATGCCCTTCCTAACACCAACTGCTCAGCTGAGTGGACTTACTGCTTTTAATGTGGTACAAGCACAGGCGAGGTCAGTTTTGGCAAGGCTTTTACAGCTGGATGCTCTTCCTAACACCAACTGCTCAGCTGAGTGGACTTAGGGCTTTTAATGTGGTACAAGCACAGGCGAGGTCAGTTTTTGCAAGGCTTTTACAGCTGGATGCCCTTCCTAACACCAACTGCTCAGCCAAGTGGACTTACTGCTTTTAATGTGGTACAAGCACAGGCGAGTTCAGTTTTGGCAAGGCTTTTACAGCTGGATGCCCTTCCTAACACCAACTGCTCAACCAAGTGGACTTACTGCTTTTAATGTGGTACAAGCACAGGCGAGGTCAGTTTTGGCAAGGCTTTTACAGCTGGATGCCCTTCCTAACACCAACTGCTCAGCCAAGTGGACTTACTGCTTTTAATGTGGTACAAGCACAGGCGATGTCAGTTTTGGCAAGGCTTTTACAGCTGGATGCCCTTCCTAACACCTACTGCTCAACCAGTGGACTTACTGCTTTTAATGTAGTACAAGCACAGGCGAGGTCAGTTTTTGCAAGGCTTTTACAGCTGGATGCCCTTCCTAACACCAACTGCTCAACCAGTGGACTTACTGCTTTTAATGTGTTACAAGCACAGGCGAGGTCAGTTTTGGCAAGACTTTTACAGCTGGATGCCCTTCCTAACACCAACTGCTCAACCATGTGGACTTACTGCTTTTAATGTAGTACAAGCACAGGCGAGGTCAGTTTTGGCAAGGCTTTTACAGCTGGATGCCCTTCCTAACACCAACTGCTCAGCTGAGTGGACTTAGGGCTTTTAATGTGGTACAAGCACAGGCGAGGTCAGTTTTGGCAAGTCTTTTACAGCTGGATTCCCTTCCTAACACCAACTGCTCAGCCAAGTGGACTTAGGGCTTTTAATGTGGTACAAGCACAGGCGAGGTCAGTTTTGGCAACGCTTTTACAGCTGGATGCCCTTCCTAACACCAACTGCTCAGCTGAGTGACTTACTGCTTTTAATGTGGTACAAGCACAGGCGAGGTCAGTTTTGGCAAGGCTTTTACAGCTGGATGCCCTTCCTAACACCAACTGCTCAGCTGAGTGGACTTACTTACTGCTTTTAATGTGGTACAAGCACAGGCGAGGTCAGTTTTGGCAAGGCTTTTACAGCTGGATGCCCTTCCTAACACCAACTGCTCAGCTGAGTGGACTTACTGCTTTTAATGTGGTACAAGCACAGGCGAGGTCAGTTTTGGCAAGGCTTTTACAGCTGGATGCTCTTCCTAACACCAACTGCTCAGCTGAGTGGACTTACTGCTTTTAATGTGGTACAAGCACAGGCGAGGTCAGTTTTGGCAAGGCTTGTACAGCTGGATGCCCTTCCTAACACCAACTGCTCAGCTGAGTGGACTTACTGCTTTTAATGTGGTACAAGCACAGGCGAGGTCAGTTTTGGTAAGGCTTTTACAGCTGGATGCCCTTCCTAACACCAACTGCTCAGCTGAGTGGACTTACTGCTTTTAATGTGGTACAAGCACAGCGAGGTCAGTTTTGGCAAGGCTTTTACAGCTGATGCCCTTCCTAACACCAACTGCTCAGCTGAGTGGACTTACTGCTTTTAATGTGGTACAAGCACAGGCGAGGTCAGTTTTGGCAAGGCTTTTACAGCTGGATGCCCTTCCTACACCAACTGCTCAGCTGAGTGGACTTACTGCTTTTAATGTGGTACAAGCACAGGCGAGGTCAGTTTTGTCAAGGCTTTTACAACTTGATGCCCTTCCTAACACCAACTGCTCAGCTGAGTGGACTTACTGCTTTTAATGTGGTACAAGCACAGGCGAGGTCAGTTTTGGCAAGGCTTTTACAGCTGGATGCCCTTCCTAACACCAACTGCCCAGCTGAGTGGACTCACTGCTTTTAATGTGGTACAAGCACAGGCGAGGTCAGTTTTGGCAAGGCTTTTACAGCTGGATGCCCTTCCTAACACCAACTGCTCTGCCAAGGGGATTTAGGGCTTTTAATGTGGTACAAGCACAGGCTAGGTCAGTTTTGGCAAGGCTTTTACAGCTGGATGCCCTTCCTAACACCAACTGCTCACCAGTGGACTTACTGCTTTTAATGTGGTACAAGCACAGGCGAGGTCAGTTTTGGCAAGGCTTTTACTGCTGGATGCCCTTCCTAACACCAACTGCTCAGCTGAGTGGACTTAGGGCTTTTAATGTTGTACAAGCACAGGCGAGGTCAGTTTTGGCAAGTCTTTTACAGCTGGATCCCTTCCTAACACCAACTGCTCAGCCAAGTGGACTTAGGGCTTTTAATGTGGTACAAGCACAGGCGAGGTCAGTTTGGCAAGGCTTTTACAGCTGGATGCCCTTCCTAACACCAACTGCTCAGCTGAGTGGACTTACTGCTTTTAATGTGGTACAAGCACAGGCGAGGTCAGTTTTGGCAAGGCTTTTACAGCTGGATGCTCTTCCTAACACCAACTGCTCAGCTGAGTGGACTTAGGGCTTTTAATGTGGTACAAGCACAGGCGAGGTCAGTTTTGGCAAGGCTTTTACAGCTGGATGCCCTTCCTAACACCAACTGCTCAGCTGAGTCGACTTTGGCCTTTTAATGTGGTACAAGCACAGGCGAGGTCAGTTTTGGCAAGGCTTTTACAGCTGGATGCTCTTCCTAACACCAACTGCTCAGCTGAGTGGACTTACTGCTTTTAATGTGGTACAAGCACAGGTGAGGTCAGTTTGGGCAAGGCTTGTACAGCTGGATGCCCTTCCTAACACCAACTGCTCAGCTGAGTGGACTGAGGGCTTTTAATGTGGTACAAGCACAGGCGAGGTCAGTTTTGGCAAGGCTTTTACAGCTGGATGCTCTTCCTAAAACCAACTGCTCAGCTGAGTGGACTTACTGCTTTTAATGTGGTACAAGCACAGGCGAGGTCAGTTTTGGCAAGGCTTGTACAGCTGGATGCCCTTCCTAGCACTAACTGCTCAGCTGAGTGGACTTAGGGCTTTTAATGTGGTACAAGCACAGGCGAGGTCAGTTTTGGCAAGGCTTTTACAGCTGGATGCCCTTCCTAACACCAACTGCTCAGCTGAGTGGACTTAGGGCTTTTAATGTGGTACAAGCACAGGCGAGGTCAGTTTTGGCAAGGCTTTTACAGCTGGATGCCCTTCCTAGCACCAACTGCTCAGCTGAGTGGACTTACTGCTTTTAATGTGGTTCAAAGCAGGCGAGGTCAGTTTTGGCAAGGCTTTTACAGCTGGATGCCCTTCCTAACACCTGCTGCTCAGCCAAGTGGACTTACTGCTTTTAATGTGGTACAAGCACAGGCGAGGTCATTTTTGGCAAGGCTTTTACAGCTGGATGCCCTTCCTAACACCAACTGCTCACCAAGTGGACTTACTGCTTTTAACGTGGTACAAACCAGGCGAGGTCAGTTTTGGCAAGGCTTTTACAGCTGGATGCCCTTCCTAACACTAACTGCTGAGCTGAGTGGACTTACTGCTTTTAATGTGGTACAAGCACAGGCAGATCAGTTTTGGCAAGGCTTTTACAGCTGGATGCCCTTCCTAACACCAACTGCTCCCAGTGGACTTACTGCTTTTAATGTGGTACAAGCACAGGCGAGGTCAGTTTTGGCAAGCTTTTACAGCTGGATGCCCTTCCTAACACCAACTGCTTAACCTAGTGGACTTACTGCTTTTAATGTGGTACAAGCACAGGCGAGGTCAGTTTTGGCAAGGCTCTTACAGCTGGATGCCCTTCCTAACACCAACTGCTCAGCCAAGTGGACTTACTGCTTTTAATGTGTACAAGCACAGGCGAGGTCAGTTTTGGCAAGGCTTTTACAGCTGGATGCCCTTCCTAACACCAACTGCTCACCAAGTGGACTTACTGCTTTTAATGTAGTACAAGCACAGGCGAGGTCAGTTTTGGCAAGGCTTTTACAGCTGGATGCCCTTCCTAACACCACTGCTCAACCAAGTGGACTTACTGCTTTTAATGTGGTACAAGCACAGGCGAGGTCAGTTTTGGCAAGGCTTTTACAGCTGGATGCCCTTCCTAACACCAACTGCTCAACCAGGTGGACTTACTGCTTTTAATGTAGTACAAGCACAGGCGAGGTCACGTTTGGCAAGGCTTTTACAGCTGGATGCCCTTCCTAACACCAACTGCTCAGCTGAGTGGACTTAGGGCTTTTAATGTGGTACAAGTACAGGTGAGGTCAGTTTTGGCAAGTCTTTTACAGCTGGATTCCCTTCCTAACACCAACTGCTCAGCCAAGTGGACTTAGGGCTTTTATTGTGGTACAAGCGCAGGCGAGGTCAGTTTTGGCAAGGCTTTTACAGCTGGATGCTCTTCCTAACACCAACTGCTCAGCTGAGTGGACTTAGGGCTTTTAATGTGGTACAAGCACAGGCGAGGTCAGTTTTGGCAAGGCTTTTACAGCTGGATGCCCTTCCTAACACCAACTGCTCAGCTGAGTGGACTTAGGGCTTTTAATGTGGTACAAGCACAGGCGAGGTCAGTTTTGGCAAGGCTTTTACAGCTGGATGCTCTTCCTAACACCAACTGCTCAGCTGAGTGGACTTACTGCTTTTAATGTGGTACAAGCACAGGCGAGGTCAGTTTTGGCAAGGCTTGTACAGCTGGATGCCCTTGCTAACACCAACTGCTCAGCTGAGTGGACTTACTGCTTTTAATGTGGTACAAGCACAGGCGAGGTCAGTTTTGGCAAGGCTTTTACAGCTGGATGCCCTTCCTAACACCAACTGCTCAGCTGAGTGGACTTACTGCTTTTAATGTGGTACAAGCACAGGCGAGGTCTGTTTTGTCAAGGCTTTTACCGCTGGATGCCCTTCATAACACCAACTGCTCAGCTGAGTGGACTTACTGCTTTTAATGTGGTACAAGCACAGGCGAGGTCAGTTTTGGCAAGGCTTTTACAGCTGGATGCCCTTCCTAACACCAACTGCCCAGCTGAGTGGACTTGCTGCTTTTAATGTGGTACAAGCACAGGCGAGGTCAGTTTTGGCAAGGCTTTTACAGCTGGATGCCCTTCCTAACACCAACTGCTCAACCAAGTGGACTTACTGCTTTTAATGTGGTACAAGCACAGGCGAGGTCAGTTTTGGCAAGGCTTTTACAGCTGGATGCTCTTCCTAACACCAACTGCTCAGCTGAGTGGACTTACTGCTTTTAATGTGGTACAAGCACAGGCGAGGTCAGTTTTGGCAAGGCTTGTACAGCTGGATGCCCTTCCTAACACCAACTTCTCAGCTGGGTGGACTTAGGGCTTTTAATGTGGTAAAAGCACAGGCGAGGTCAGTTTTCGCAAGGCTTTTACAGCTGGATGCCCTTCCTAACACCAACTGCTCAGCTGAGTGGACTTACTGCTTTTAATGTGGTACAAGCACAGGTGAGGTCAGTTTTGGCAAGGCTTTTACAGCTGGATGCCCTTCCTAAAACAAACTGCTCAGCTGAGTGGACTTACTGCTTTTAATGTGGTACAAGCACAGGCGAGGTCAGTTTTGGCAAGGCTTTTACAGCTGGATGCCCTTCCTAACACCAACTGCTCAGCTGAGTGGACTTACTGCTTTTAATGTGGTACAAGCACAGGCGAGGTCAGTTTTGGCAAGGCTTTTACAGCTGGATGCCCTTCCTAACACCAACTCTCTGCCGAGTGGACTTAGGGCTTTTAATGTGGTACAAGCACAGGCGAGGTCAGTTTTGGCAAGGCTTTTACAGCTGGATGCCCTTCCTAACACCAACTGCTCAGCTGAGTGGACTTACTGCTTTTAATGTGGTACAAGCACAGGCGAGGTCAGTTTTGGCAAGGCTTTTACAGCTGGCTGCCCTTCTTAACACCAACCGCTCAGCTGAGTGGACTTACTGCTTTTAATGTGGTACATGCACAGGCGAGGTCAGTTTTGGCAAGGCTTTTACAGCTGGCTGCCCTTCCTAACACCAACTGCTCTGCCGAGCGGACTTACTGCTTTTAATGTGGTACATGCACAGGCGAGGTCAGTTTTGGCAAGGCTTTTACAGCTGGCTGCCCTTCCTAACACCAACTGCTCTGCCGAGCGGACTTACTGCTTTTAATGTGGTACAAGCACAGGCGAGGTCAGTTTTGGCAAGGCTTTTACAGCTGGATGCCCTTCCTAACACCAACTGCTCATCTGAGTGGACTTACTGCTTTTAATGTGGTACAAGCACAGGCGAGGTCAGTTTTGGCCTGGCTTTTACAGCTGGATGCCCTTCCTAACACCAACTGCTCAGCTGAGTGGACTTACTGCTTTTAATGTGGTTACAAGCACAGGCGAGGTCAGTTTTGGCAAGGCTTTTACAGCTGGATGCCCTTCCTAACACCAACTGCTCAGCTGAGTGGACTTACTGCTTTTAATGTGGTACAAGCACAGGCGAGGTCAGTTTTGGCAAGGCTTTACCGCTGGATGCCCTTCCTAACACCAACTGCTCAGCTGAGTGGACTTACTGCTTTTAATGTGGTACAAGCACAGGCGAGGTCAGTTTTGGCAAGGCTTTTACAGCTGGATGCCCTTCCTAACACCAACTGCTCAGCTGAGTGGACTTACTGCTTTTAATGTGGTACAAGCACAGGCGAGGTCAGTTTTGGCAAGGCTTTTACAGCTGGATGCCCTTCCTAACACCAACTGCTCAGCTGAGTGGACTTACTGCTTTTAATGTGGTACAAGCACAGGCGAGGTCAGTTTTGGCCTGGCTTTTACAGCTGGATGCCCTTCCTAACACCAACTGCTCAGCTGAGTGGACTTACTGCTTTTAATGTGGTACAAGCACAGGCGAGGTCAGTTTTGGCCTGGCTTTTACAGCTGGATGCCCTTCCTAACACCAACTGCTCATCTGAGTGGACTTACTGCTTTTAATGTGGTACAAGCACAGGCGAGGTCAGTTTTTGCAAGGCCTTTACCGCTGGATGCCCTTCCTAACACCAACTGCTCAGCTGAGTGGACTTACTGCTTTTAATGTGGTACAAGCACAGGCGAGGTCAGTTTTGGCAAGGCTTTTACAGCCGGATGCCCTTCCTAACACCAACTGCTCAGCTGAGTGGACTTACTGCTTTTAATGTGGTACATGCACAGGCGAGGTCAGTTTTGGCAAGGCTTTTACAGCTGGATGCCCTTCCTAACACCAACTGCTCAGCTGAGTGGACTTACTACTTTTAATGTGGTACAAGCACAGGTGAGGTCAGTTTTGGCAAGGCTTTTACAGCTGGATGCCCTTCCTAACACCAACTGCTCAGCTGAGTGGACTTACTGCTTTTAATGTGGTACAAGCACAGGCGAGGTCAGTTTTGGCAAGGCTTTTACAGCTGGATGCCCTTCCTAACACCAACTGCTCAGCTGAGTGGACTTACTGCTTTTAATGTGGTACAAGCACAGGCGAGGTCAGTTTTGGCAAGGCTTTTACAGCTGGATGCCCTTCCTAACAGCAACCTCTCTGCCGAGTGGACTTAGGGCTTTTAATGTGGTACAAGCACAGGCGAGGTCAGTTTTGGCAAGGCCTTTACAGCTGGCTGCCCTTCTTAACACCAACTGCTCAGCTGAGTGGACTCACTGCTTTTAATGTGGTACAAGCACAGGCGAAGGTCATTTTGGCAGGCTTTTACAGCTGGATGCCCTTCCTAACACCAACTCTGCGAGTGGACTTAGGGCTTTTAATGTGGTACAAGCACAGGCGAGGTCAGTTTTGGCAAGGCTTTTACAGCTGGCTGCCCTTCTTAACACCAACTGCTCAGCTGAGTGGACTCACTGCTTTTAATGTGGTACAGCACAGGCGAGGTCAGTTTTGGCAAGGCTTTTACAGCTGGATGCCCTTCCTAACAGCAACTCTCTGCCGAGTGGACTTAGGCTTTTAATGTGGTACAAGCACAGGCGAGGTCAGTTTTGGCAAGGCTTTTACAGCTGGATGCCCTTCTAACACAAACGCTCAGCTGAGTGGACTACTGCTTTTAAGTGGTACATGCACAGGCGAGGTCAGTTTTGGCAAGGCTTGTACAGCTGGATGCCCTTCCTAACACCAACTGCTCAGCTGAGTGGACTTACTGTTTTAATGTGGTACAAGCACAGGCGAGGTCAGTTTGGCAAGGCTTTTACAGCTGGATGCCCTTCCTAACACCAACTGCTCAGCTGAGTGGACTTACTGCTTTTAATGTGGTACAAGCACAGGTGAGGTTCAGTTTTGGCAAGGCTTGTACAGCTGGATGCCCTTCCTAACACCAACTGCTCAGCTGAGTGGACTTACTGCTTTTAATGTGGTACAAGCACAGGCGAGGTCAGTTTTGGCAAGGCTTTTACAGCTGGATGCCTTCCTAACAGCAACTCTCTGCCGAGTGGACTTAGGGCTTTTAATGTGGTACAAGCACAGGCGAGTCGTTAGTTTTGCAAGGCCTTTACAGCTGGATGCCCTTCCTAACACCAACTGCTCAGCTGAGTGGACTTACTGCTTTTAATGTGGTACATGCACAGGCGAGGTCAGTTTTGGCAAGGCTTTTACAGCTGGATGCCCTTCTTAACACCAACCGCTCAGCTGAGTGTACTTACTGCTTTTAATGTGGTACATGCACAGGCGAGGTCAGTTTTGGCAAGGCTTTTACAGCTGGCTGCCCTTCCTAACACCAACTGCTCTGCCGAGCGGACTTACTGCTTTTAATGTGGTACAAGCACAGGCGAGGTCAGTTTTGGCAAGGCTTTTACAGCTGGATGCTCTTCCTTACACCAACTGCTCATCTGAGTGGACTTACTGCTTTTAATGTGGTACATGCACAGGCGAGGTCAGTTTTGGCAAGGCTTTTACAGTGGCTGCCCTTCCTAACACCAACTGCTCTGCCGAGCGGACTACTAGCTTTTAATGTGGTACAAGCACAGGCGAGGTCAGTTTTGGCCTGGCTTTTACAGTGGATGCCCTTCCTAACACCAACTGCTCAGCTGAGTGGACTTACTGCTTTTAATGTGGTACAAGCACAGGCGAGGTCAGTTTTTGCAAGGCTTTACCGCTGGATGCCTTCCTAACACCAACTGCTCAGCTGAGTGGACTTACTGCTTTTAATGTGGTACAAGCACAGGCGAGGTCAGTTTTGGCAAGGCTTTTACAGCGGATGCCCTTCCTAACACCAACTGCTCAGCCAAGTGGACTTACTGCTTTTAATGTGGTACATGCACAGGCGAGGTCAGTTTTGGCAAGGCTTTTACAGCTGGATGCCCTTCCTAACACCAACTGCTCAGCTGAGTGGACTTACTGCTTTTAATGTGGTACAGGCACAGGCGAGGTCAGTTTTGGCAAGGCTTTTACAGCTGGATGCCCTTCCTAACACCAACTGCTCAGCTGAGTGGACTTCTGCTTGTAATGTGGTACAAGCACAGGCGAGGCAGTTTGGCAAGGCTTTTACAGCTGGATGCCCTTCCTAACACCAACTGCCCAGCTGAGTGACTTACTGCTTTTAATGTGGTACAAGCACAGCGAGGTCAGTTTTGGCAAGGCTTTTACAGTGGATGCCCTTCCTAACACCAACTGCTCTGCCAGTGGACTTAGGGCTTTTAATGTGGTACAAGCACAGGCAGGTCATTTTTTGGCAAGGCTTTTACAGCTCGATGCCTTCCTACACCAACTGCTCTGCCATGACTTAGGGCTTTTAATGTGGTACATGCACAGGCGAGGTCAGTTTTGGCAAGACTTTTACAGCTGGATGCCCTTCCTAACACCAACTGCTCAGCTGCGTGGTCTTAGGGCTTTTAATGTGGTACAAGCACAGGCGAGGTCAGTTTTGGCAAGGCTTTTACAGCTTGATGCCCTTCCTAACACCAACTGCTCTGCCAAGTGGACTTAGGGCTTTTAATGTGGTACATGCACAGGCGAGGTCAGTTTTGGCAAGGCTTTTACAGCTGGATGCCCTTCCTAACACCAACTGCTCAGCTGAGTGGACTTAGGGCTTTTAATGTGGTACAAGCACAGGCGAGGTCAGTTTTGGCAAGGCTTTTACAGCTGGATGCCCTTCCTAACACCAACTGCTCAGCTGAGTGGACTTAGGGCTCTTAATGTGGTACAAGCACAGGTGAGGTCAGTTTTGGCAAGGCTTTTACAGCTGGATGCCCTTCCTAACACCAACTGCTCAGCTGCGTGGACTTACTGCTTTTAATGTGGTATAAGCACAGGCGAGGTCAGTTTTGGCAAGGCTTTTACAGCTGGATGCCCTTCCTAACACCAACTGCTTAGTCAAGTGGACTTAGGGCTTTTAATGTGGTATAAGCACAGGCGAGGTCAGTTTTGGCAAGGCTTTTACAGCTGGATGTCCTTCCTAACACCAACTGCTCAGCTGCGTGGACTTAGGGCTTTTAATGTGGTACAAGCACAGGCGAGGTCAGTTTTGGCTAGGTTCTTTTACAGCTGGATGCCCTTCCAAATGCCAACCACTTTACAGTGTGGACAGGATGCTTTTTTAAGTGGCACCTACACTGAAAGGGTCACCAAGCAATCTGCAAGACAAAAATGTTTTGAGAGAGGAGTGGGGCCATGCAATATAAATTCGTCTGGGTCTCCTTTGACCCATGGATTTTGGTTGAGAACCACCAGCATAATGAAAATTTTTCTTTCATCTGTTTGCAGGACGAGCATGACGATGACGACGAGGAAGATGATGATGCTTATGTTCCTAGTAATGACTCTGGCGGCGAGGAAGCCAGTAGTGAAGAGGACAGCGAAGAGAGCAACTGGGAAGATGAAGAAGAATCAGGTATTTCTTTCAGTTTTCAATTTGCCGACAGCATCCGTTGCTGTCGTTGCTTGAATGGAATCGAATCTCTTTCATGGCTATGTGTGAGATTTTTGCATAAGACGTTGTGTGAGCTCAACCAGCCCTCCATCCACGCCCTCCTCCTCTGTGTGTTCAACCATTTAGCTTTCAGATTACTCTGTCAAATGTAATGCGCATTTCCATGTGCTGTTTCGAATTAGTCCTGCATTGTCTTGTAGGCTCCGGATGTTGATATGATTGTTTGTTTTCAGAGTGACATTGTAGGGTAGGTGTGAGATGCCAAATCTGGCTTGTTTGAACACAAGATAGGTAGAATGTGTGTGTGCTCATTGCCTGTATATATCTAGCTTTCTCTCTCTCCTCTCCCCTCTCTCTCTCTTCTCCCCTCTCTCTTCTCTCCTCTCTCCCCTCTCCCCTCTCTCTTCTCTCCTCTCTCTTCTCTCCCCTCTCTCTTCTCTCCCCTCTCCTCTCCCCTCT